>NW_027187287.1:3063421-3196358 GCF_028583685.1 Petaurus breviceps papuanus
AGAGAGAGAGAGAGAGAGAGAGAGAGAGAGAGAGAGAGAGAGAGAGAGAGAGAGAGAGAGAGAGAGAAGAACAGAGGAAAGGAGAGGAAGGAGGAAGGAGCTGGCATTAAGGGATAAAATAAAATTTAAAAAACCTTTCAATTTTGTCTTTCTACATTGTTGTTTTTTCAGGTGGGGACATAGTACTTTGAGTGTTCTGAGATCTTGGAGTTCTAATAGCCCTGGTTTTTCCTTTATTAGTGACTGAAAAAAATTCCAGTTCTATTTTGAATCTAAACAATTAATTTTAGCCACAGGGAAGCCAAAAATAGGTGCAGAGATCAGAAAGGTAATTGGGCAGGTACAAGTGGTATAGTGGACACATTGGTTTGGAGATGGGACTAGTGATGCCTTCCATTCTGGATTCTCTGCACTTCTGAACAGTTTTGTCCTTCTCTGAATGTTGGATGGGGAGGTAGTGATGTATCTTTTATTTATATAGGATTTTATTACCTTTTAAAATGTATAAATGGCCATTATTTCATTTGATCTTCACAGCAACCCGAGGAGGTAGGTAGACTATACAGTATTATTCCCAGATGAAAAAACTAAGGCTCAGAGAGGGTAAGTGATTTGTCCAAGATCATGTGGCTAATTAGTGACAGACCCAGGACTGGAACTGTGGTTTCCTAATTCAATTCTCTTTAGAATTAGGGAAATAACTTAACAGACACTTAACAGACACACACACACAAAACTAGCCATGTGACCCTGGGCAAGTCATTAACCCCAAATGCCCTCCAAAAAGCAAAAAAAAAAAAAGAATTAGGGAAATAAAGAGACTAAAATGTCCATACCTTTTGAACCAAAGATTCCATTAATGGATTTATATCCCAAGGAAACAATCTAATAGAGTCCCTATATACTCCAAAATATATATCGCTTCACTTTTTGTGTGATAGCTAAGAACTGGAAACAAAGTAGGTGCCTATTAGTGAGAGACTATCTAAACAAATTGTGGTACATGAATGTAATGGAATATTTAAGGAATGATGTATGTGTGTGTGTGTGATAAATACAGAAAAGCATGGAAAGATCTATGTGAACTGATGCAAAGTAAAGTGAATAGAGCTAAGAAAACAATATATACAGTGACTACTGCAATGTAAATGGAAAGAACAAAAACATGTGTATCAGCAATGCCATATTCACAATACCTATAGAGATTACAAATATGCTGATATAATTATCCATCACAAAATACATCATGTTTGCCATATGGGGAAATAAACTAGAAAATTTATTAAGATACCAAAAGACTGAGTCCCAAAACCAGAAAGTGAAAGCCATCAGAGTAGTTATGATATTGGCACAGATAGATAAAGTAGAAAGCACCCACATTGTCAAGCCTTTAAAACAGAACAGGCTACCTCAGGCAAAGGTCCTCCTCTCCCCACTCACAGCAACCACCCAGCGTCCGGGAAGCGCGCTCCCAGCAGCTCAGGCCCCTGGCAGTCCTCAGCAGGAGTCCTTAGCAGAAAGTCCTTAGCAGTCCTAACTCAAAAAAAAAAAAAGGGCTTCGCGCTGCCGCTGCCTCTGCTGCTGCCGCAACCTCAACCGCCACCAACTGCAGGACCGTTAGCTCGGCTTTCACTTTCTCTTGCTTTCCGCTTTCTCTTGCTCTGCTATATCAGCACGTCCATGGGGCATGGAAGATCTTTAAATCCCATAACCCTTACATTTGGCCCCAAGATCTTTCATGTCCCTTACTTGGCAAAAATACAGTAGGAATAACTGGTGTCAACAAAATTTCACAACAATATAACAAGAATAGCACACAATAAACACAAAAAACCATATTTTAGGGTGGGGCTTGAGCACAAGATGTAAGGGTTGTGGGTTATGGCAGGAGTGTGCAGGAGAGGCTGGGTGCTGCTAACAAGTTATCGCCTAATGTAGAAAAGTAGGGATAAGCTGCTGAAGGAAAGAGCTAGGATGGCTAGGGAGTCAGCTGGTTTGCCTGAGGATTCTTCTGTGTCACAGCACTCAGAAGAGCAAACTGGAGGGACTCATGTGGTCCAGGAGCAAGCTACTGTTCATGTAGCTAAAAGGAAGCAAAAAACTAGCAGAAGGAATGTGCATGCAGCTTTTGTACAGGCTGGGCAGAGTTGCCCTGACAGCTTCCAGGAGAATGTGTGTGAGGAGAATGGAACAAGGTTAGATGAGGAGTCTCCTAATGTAGAAGCTCTCCCCATATGAAGAAGAAGGCAGGAGAACCACTGAGGCAAAACAGAGTCCAGGGAGATAATTGAGGATTTCACTCAACAGGAGATCACTGATATATTGAGTAGATTTACCCAAAGAATGGGGGAGTCTTTAGTGTCTTGGATAGTAAGAATCACTGATGAAGGCGTGGGAGGAATAACACTGGACAATGAGGACTGTTTAAAATTCATAAGTATCAGTCAGAATCCTTTTGTACACCAGGCTTTTAGGGATCACCATATGCAAGGAGGAAATAACAAAACTAATCTCCTAGCTTTACCTGCAGAAGGATGCAAAAAGCAATATCCGACTGAATCTATGTGGCCTAGGGGAGACAGACCCTGGTACTCACTTAGAGACTGTATGAGAAAGCTAAAGGAGGAGGTAATGAAAACTGCTATCCTGATTGGAGATGCAAATGCATATTATGATACCCCCCTAGGAGTTCCTCATAGAAATATCATAGTGAAGACGGCTCCTCCTGCATATAAGCACCTAATTCTGACTCTTTTAATTGGAGAAATAGGGCACCCTCTTTCAGAGGTGCTGGATAAGATTTCACAATTAAGCGATTTAGGGGAATGGGAAAAAGACAAATTGCCTCAAAAGAGAAGAGTAAACAGCCAGAGGATTCAGAGACAAAATAGACCCACAAGAAGGGAACTGTTTACTGCTCTATTAAGAGCTGGGGTGGACTTTAGAAGAATAGATGGTATTCCAACTGAAGAGCTGCATAAGCTGTACCAAGAAAAGGTACTTAGCATTAGAATGAACAGGGAAGCAGGAACCACCCCCGCAGGTATTTCTGAATCTGAATCTTTGTATCCAAGTTTGACCCACCTTCAGGGGGAATAGGAGATAGGCCAAGCCCCAGCCCAGATAAAAGAAATATGCAGAAGAGATTGCAGACCCCATATTGGTTTAACAATATATTGGAAGAATGGATCAACTACTGTGACTAGGGCACTGATTGATACTGGGGCTGAGGCCACACTTATCTATGGAAACCCTGATAAGTTTAAACATGGAACTCCTATTACCATCACAGGTCTAGGAGACACTGAAATATCAGCCAGACAGGTTAAAATAACAATGAAAATTGGGCAGTTACCTAAGAAGGAATATGCTGTGGTTGTTGTACCCATTCCTGAATACATCATTGGAATAGATGTATTGAGAGGCATGACTCTGAATTTACCTGAAGGAAGATACCAATTTGCTGTGAGGAAGATAGGAATTAATACAGTTTTAGTAGGAAAACTAAAAATGGACCCAATCACTTTACCTGAACCTTCTGAAGTAACTACTTTAAAACAGTATCGTGTGCCAGGTGGGCAAGATGAAATTGCCACTACTATAAAGGAATATGTTGAAGCAGGAGTGTTAGTCCCTACAACCACAAAATGGAATAATCCTGTCTGGCCAGTAAGAAAATCAGATGGGACGTGGAGAATGACTGTGGATTATAGACAGTTGAATAAGATGACTCCTTCTTTGTATGCTGCTGTTCCAGATACCATCACCTTAATAGAAAGGATCCAGAAATATGATGGGACTTGGTATGCAGTTATTGACTTGGCAAATGCCTTCTTCACCATCCCAATAGACTCTAAACAATGGGACCACTTCGCTTTCACTTGGCAGGGTAGACAATATACTTTCACTCGCTTGCCACAAGGGTACATACATAGCCCCACTATTTGTCACAGGATTGTGGCTGAACAGTTGGATGAATTAAAGCTACCTGGTGTACAGCTTACCCACTACATTGATGGTATCATGATACAGGGAAAAGAAGCGAAAGTAGTGGAAAGGAGTTTGACCCTTTTAATTGAGCATATGAAAAGTAAAGGGTGGGAAATTAACCCTGCAAAGGTTCAAGGACCAGCTCAGAATGTGAAGTTTTTGGGTATACAATGGAACAAGGGGCTAAGGGAGATTCTTCCTCAAGCCCGACAAAAGATTCAGGATTTTCCTACCCCTACCAATAAGAAGGAGGCCCAAAAGTTCATAGGATTGTTTGGATACTGGAGGCACCACATTCCACATTTGGGACAGATTTTAAAACCTTTATATAGAGTCACACGGAAGAAATATGAATTCGATTGGGGACTTGAGCAGAGTAAAGCTTTTGAAGAAGCCAAGGCTGCCATACAATTGGCCCTAGATTTGTGGCCCATGCAAAATGGTCCAGTGGAATTGCAAGTGACTGTACAAGATGATTATGCAAACTGGAGCTTATGGCAAAAACAACAAAGCTGAAATGTACCTTTGGGATTTTGGTGTAGGAAACTCCCTTCATCTGGAGTCCAGTACACACCTTTTGAAAAGCAGTTGTTAGCTGCATATTGGGCTTTGGTGGAGACTGAACAACTGACTGTGGGCCATGAAGTGATATTAAGACCTGGAATCCCAATTATGACCTGGGTAATGAGTACCCCAGCTTCTCACAGAATTGGACATGCCCAAGAGGCTAGTATAATCAAATGGAAGTGGTATATTCAAAACAAAGTGAAAACAGGCAAAAGCGGAGTCTCTGCTCTGCATGAATCTATAGCAAACATAGAGATTGAGAGGAATGACACACCCCATGAGCCAAAGCAACAGTTGGTAAAGTCCACTGTAAAATGGAATGAGGGATATGATGTATTAACTGAGGAACAAAAGAGACATGCATGGTTTACTGATGGGACAGCAAAATATTTGGGGCAAAAAAGACATTGGAAAGCAGTGGCCTATAACCCATGTACTAGAAGGACTTTGGAAAGTACTGGGATAGGTGCAAGTAGCCAATATGCTGAACTTATGGCAGTATATCAAGCCATCAAAATAGAACAAGGAGGACAGTGTCATATATTCACTGATTCATGGGCGGTAGCTAATGGGTTAGCTACATGGATGCCCATGTGGAAAAATGAAAATTGGGAAATTCATGGTAAACAAGTCTGGGGCAAAGAATTATGGGAAGATATCTGGAACATGTCTTTGGTCACTGACTTGTCAGTTTTTCATGTTGATGCTCACGTGGCCCCCACCACACCAGAACGTGAGTACAATGCTCATGCTGATCGACTGGCAAAGATTGCTACTGAACGTATTGTTCCTACTTTGACAACAACTGATGATCCGGTATTAGCAAAATGGGTCCACCAAACGGCAGGCCATTTGGGGGTCCAGGCCACACACCAGTGGGCACAAGATCGAGGTATTAGTATCTCTCATTCACTGTTAAAACAGATAGCAGAAGAATGTCATATATGTCAATTGGAAAAGGAGCGAACTGTTCCTCGGGTAGTAACTGGAGAGATAGCAAGAGGAAAAGTCCCAGCCCAAATCTGGCAAATAGATTATATTGGTCCACTACCACTGGATAAAGGATGCAGATTTATATGTACTTGTGTTGATACCTATTCAGGTGTACTAGTAGCTTGTCCTTATAAGAATGCAACCCAGAAAAACACTTGTAAAACCCTAGATCTCATAAGTCTATATTATGGAACCCCAATGCAGATTCAAAGTGACAATGGGTCACATTTCAAAGGCAATGAAATGAAGAAGTATTGTATACTAAACAATATAGAATGGATATATCATATTCCATATTATCCAGAAGCATCTGGGTTAATTGAAAGAATGAATGGATTACTGAAAGAACAGTTGAGGAAGTTAAGTTCCAATAATTCATATCAACATTGGAAGGATAATTTGTTCATGGCTTTGCGTAATTTGAATAATAGACCATTGGGAGGAAGTACACCTCTAGCCAGAATGATGACCCCCAATCTGCAAATTAGAAAACAACAAACACACAAGATCCCAAATATTGAGTATTGGACCTTGAGGCCAGATGTCCCAGCACCGTACCCAGGACCACCTGGTTCGGTGGGGTATGATTTACATTGTTTAGAGGACTTTTGGTTGGACAGGAAAGAAGTAAGAAAAATTTCCACTGGGATATGCATAAGAATCCCTAAAAATCACTTTGGACAGATTTTACCCAAATCAGGATTAGCAGCTCAAGGATACATGTATTGGCTGGAGTAATAGATTCTAATTATCAAGGAGAAATTGTTGTAACATTCCAGAATTTAGGTGAAGGGCCCATACAGATTCACAAGAATGATAGGATAGTTCAAGTGATTATCGTTCCTTGTAAAACAATGCCACTTGTCACATCATCATGGAAGATCTTTAAATCCCATAACCCTTACATTCGGCCCCAAGATCTTTCATGTCCCTTACTTGGCAAAAATACAGTAGGAATAACTGGTGTCAACAAAATTTCACAACAATATAACAAGAATAGCACACAATAAACACAAAAAACCATATTTTAGGGTGGGGCTTGAGCACAAGATGTAAGGGTTATGGGATTTAAAGATCTTCCATGCCCCATGGACGTGCTGACATAGCAGAGCAAGAGAAAGCGGAAAGCGAGAGAAAGTGAAAGCCGAGCTAGCAGTCCTGTGGTTTGCTGAGCCGAGCTAGCGGTCCTGCGGTTTGCTGACGTAGCAGGAAGGGGCGGAGCAAGAGAAAGCGGAAAGCGAGAGAAAGTGAAAGCCGAGCTAACGGTCCTGCAGTTGGTGGCGGTTGGCGGCGGTTGCGGTTGCGGCAGCAGCAGAGGCAGCGGCAGCGCGAAGCCCTTTTTTTTTTTTTTTTGAGTTAGGGCTGCTAAGGACTTTCTGCTAAGGACTCCTGCTGAAGACTGCCAGGGGCCGGAGCTGCTGGGAGCGCGCTGGGTGGTTGCTGTGAGTGGGGAGAGGAGGACCTTTGCCTGAGGTAGCCTGTTCTGTTTTAAAGGCTTGAGAATGTGGGTGCTTTCTACTTTATCTACCTGTGCCAATGTCATAACTACTCTGATGGCTTTCACTTTCTGGTTTTGGGACTCAGTCTTTTGGTATCTTAATAAATTTTCTAGTTTATTTCCCCATATGGCAAACATGATGTATTTTGTGATGGATAATTATATCAGCATATTTGTAATCTCTATAGGCATTGTGAATATGGCATTGCTGTTACAACATGCCAAGTCATCAAAAATAAAGGTCACAAAATTATAAAGATCAAGTAGGACTTTGATAAAAAAGAGATGAGAAAACATCCTCAACCTATCTCTTAGTAGAGGTGGGAGGTCTGCAGGTATGCAAAATACATTGCATGCGTTTGCAGAATTTTTCAATGTATTCATCAGTTGTGAAGAATTTTTTTTCCTCTCTAAAAAATATGAGATAACTTTCTGGGAGGAAGAGGGGAGGAATATATGGCATAATTATGGTGATGTAAGAAACAAAAAATATCAGTAATTTTTTTTAAAGTATCCTACTCTGAAGCTTTTGGACTACATCTGAAAGAGAAATCCATCAGTCTTTTAATTTATGAACACACTGTTTTGCTCCCCTCTCTCTGATCAGTCCAGGAAGGTCTCTTTCCTTGCAATGCTTAGGACAATGACTAGAGAAGGATGAGGGCAAAGGACCCTTGATTGGTCCATATGACTAGAAATGTCTTTCCCACTGCCTTGAGGGATTAGGATAATGATAGAGCTCAGAGAAAGAAGGGGTCTCTGATTACTTCAGGATACCTGTGACTTGGAGTGTGCTGGTGCCAGCTCTTACCTAGGTGATTGTTAAATTTTTAGTATAAGCATTTACAGATCAATAATCAGTAAACTACAAATTAGAGTTCTATTTATTGTTTTCTTGATTGTATAAATTTATAATGTAATTTAGAAAATATTAATAATGCAGATTAAACTTTAAAATGTATCATCAAATATTTACAACTACCATGTTTCCCCGATAATAAGACACTGTCTTATTATTTTTTTTGGACAGAAAAACACTAGAGGGCTTATTTTCAGGGGAGGGCTTATTTTAATGAACATTGACAGCAATTTTAATAAACAGGTAAATGTGAACAAAAAAATGTACCTTTATTCAATAAGCAAATCACTGGGGAAGAACAGGATGACGCGCTCACTGCTGCAGCTCTGATTGGATGCAGCTCGGAGCACGGTGTAGCGCAGGGGATCACCTTCACTACAGTAGCAATCTCAATAGGGCTTATTTTCGGGGAAGGGCTTATTTTAGAGGAATCTTACACAGTAAGGGGAGGGCTTATTTTCAGGATAGGTCTTATTATCGGGGAAACACGGTACCCCACTTGCTTATGACCAATTTGGTGGGGAGAGCTCTTGAGGGGAGTGGTCAGAAAGAGATTGAATAGCTTTAGGAAAATGATTCTCTAATACTATGACTATTGTTCGGGATTGATAGAGCAAAATATTAACCCTTATTGTGAGTTGTGCATTATGTTTTATCATAGTGAAATTTCCTTATTCAAGAATCTCATAAATGAAAAAAAAAAGAATCTCATAAATGCAACTTCAAAATGCTTTATGGGAAACACATGTCCCAAGGGCATGAGGAGACTCTACCTGTTTGGAGATTTCTCTTTCCAAGCAGAACAAAGCTTGGATTAGAATAATGATAAATTAATAGGTTTTTTTCTTCAACCAAGTCTGGAAATATCTATCAGGGTGAGAAACATAAAACAAATAAGGCAACCCAGGGTTTGGGGTTCAGTCTCAGGCTCACCAAGACACACATGTTGATACTACCTTGTACTTGTAGCTGTTGTTGCTGCTGGAGGAGGAAGAGACATCACCCCTCATTCCCCTAGTGGAAGTCCAAGGGAGATGTGGCAGAGACTTAATGGTCATGTACCCAAAAGAGAGAGTTCCTTTGTAGTTCTTTTCTTATCCTAATGAGGTAAGAGATTCCTCCATAAGAATTCATCCCCCATGACACTCAGTGGTCATTCCTTTTTGACAAAGCCTCAATGGGCACCAACAAGGAAGTGTTACATCATTCGTATCCTTTATCGAGTTATCAGAATACATGTTCAACTAGCAGAGTTAAAGCATATGTCCCGATCAAGCAAATCTCATTATAGAAAATTCTGGGAGACTGTTCTGCCTTTTTAATACATCTCTCTTAACCAGCTCTCAGCTTTTTGTTTGTTTGTTTTGAGATGATTAGCAGGTTTGGGGAACACATGGGAGATGGGGTGGGAGGGAAAAATCATAGTAATACTTGTGAAGGGTTTCCATTTTCTCCTTCCTCCTGGGAGAAGACAGCTTGAGGGAGGGACGGGTCAGAGACAACACTTCCTTCCTTGAAATGGCTTCTCCACTAAGAAATTATCTTCATGAGAAGCAGTTCCTTGGCTTGCTGAACAGAAAGAATTTATCCAGTGGCATGGTCATATAAAATTGAGACTTGAAATAGATCATGGAAGATCTTGACCCTCAGGTCTCAGTTTCTGGCTGAGTGACATTTACCCAGTAGACAAGTCCTAAAGACTGTTCTTTGGTACAGATTATTTTGGCTTGTACTTTGACAGTCAACCGTTGCCCAGGAAACATTGATGGGATTTAGCTTTTCTACAGCAAGGCCTAATGGTTTGAGTATGATGAAATCTGCTTGTTATAAGGTCAGTAGTCTCTAAATTATCATGCACCCCAACAGCAAAAAATTTATGTGTGCTTTGGATATTTATTTATAAATTATCTAAGGTACTACTGGGGCAGCTAGATGACACAATGAACAGAGTGACAGGCCTGGAGTCAAGAAGATTGCTATTCCTGAGTTCAAATCTGGTCTCAGATACTTACTGACCCTGGGCAAGTCACTTAGCCCTGTTTGCCTCAGTTTCCTCGTCTGCAAAATGAGCTAGAGAAGGAAACGGCAAACCACTTCAGTATCTTTGCCAAGAAAACCCCAAAGGGATCACAAGAATTGGACACAACTGAAAACTAACCAAACAATAACATAAGGCACTACTGTGTTAACGTATTGTATACATTATAAAATATAAAAATAGACTTTTTAAGGATAATATAAATATGAAAGCAATAATTTTTATTCTATTTGTTAACAGTTATGAATACTTTTGCCTTCACTAAAATATTGTTTTAATAATTTTTTTAGTGAATTTGACTTGATGGATTATGCTTTGTTATTTTTGAGAATCTAAGTTTAATACTTAGGGGTACAATGATTCAAAGTTCTGGTTCTTAGTTCAGTTTTTTCAATCCCTACTTTTAATGATTATACTAGTTGACAAAGATACATTACTGAAACAACAATCCAAATGGAAGAGATACATTGCTGGTTGCACTTCTTAAATCATGCTATTCATTTTTTAATCCCATCCACTAGTTATGCAAAAATGTTCTTTGATACATTTCCATTTTCCCTGGTGTCAAGCAGTTGTTCTTACAAACTCATATTTTTAGCAATCGAATTCTAAAATGCACTGAAATTTTCTGTTCAGAAGATTTTTAAGCAGGTTAGAAAATTCTGTTTTTGAGTTTTAAATTGGGCAAAGATAAGGGTTCTTATAGGTGTAACAAAATTAGTAACAAAATTCATTTGGAATAACAAAAGGTCCAGAATATCAAGGGAATTAATGAAAAGAAATGCTAGGGATGGTGGACTAACTATACCAGATTTTAATCTGTACTATAAAGCAACAGTCCTCAAAACTACTTGGTACTGGCTGAGGAATTAGAGTAATGAATCAATGGAATAGATTGGGTACACAAGACCCAGCAGTCAATGACTATAGTAATCTACTGTTTGATAAACCCAAAGACCCCAGCTTTTGGGATAAGAACTCACTATTTCACAAAAACTGCTGGGAAAACTGGAATATAGTATGGCAGAAACTGGGCATAGACCGTTATCTAACACCATATACCAAAATCAAGTCTAAATGGGTATATGATATAGGTATAAAGGCTGATACTGTAAGCAATCTGGGAGAGTAAAGAATAGTTTACCTGTCAGATTTGTGGAGAGGGGAAGACTTTATGACTAAACAAGAATTAGAGGGCATTGTAAAATGCAATATGGATCATTTTGATTACATTAAATTGAAAAGCTTCTGTACAAACAAAGCCAATGTAACCAGGATTAGGAGGGAAGTGGAAAATTGGGAAAGAATTTTTACAACCTCTGTCACTGATAAAGGACTCATTTCTAAAATATACAAGGAATTGAGTCAAATCTATAAGAATACAAGTCATTTCCAGTTGATAAATGAACAGGCAGTTTTCAGAGGAAGAAATTAAAGATATTTATAAGCATATGAAAAAATGCTGTAAGTCACTATTGATTAGAGAAATGCAAATCAAAACAACTCTGAGGTACCACATCTCACCAGTCAGATTGGCTAAGATGACAAAACAGGAAAATGACAAATGCTGGAGAGGATGTGGACAAATTGGAACACTAATGCATTGCTGGTGGAGTTGTGAACTGATCCAACCATTCTGGAGAGCAATCTGGAATTATGCCCAAAGGGCTATAAATAATTTCATACCCTTTGACCCAGCATTACCACTTCTAGGGTTGGATCCCAAAGAGATCATAGAAGTGGGAAGAAGACCCATATGTACAAAAATATTTATAGCAGCTCTTTTTGTGGTGGCAAAGAATTGGAAATTAAGGGGGTGCCCATCAATTGGGGAATAGCTGAACAAGTTGTGGTATATGCATGTTATGGAATACTATTGTGCTATAAGAAACGAGGAGCAGATGGACTTCATATTTACCTGGAGAGGCTTATACGAACTAATGCTGAGTGAGAAGAGTAGAGCCAGGAGAAATTTGTACACAATTACAGATACAACATATGTGTGACTGTAGCAGCAAGCACCCCAACATCCCCAGGGTGGCTGCCAACACAGGTTCTTAGAACTGCTTTTCTAAAGGAAAGCAACTCAAAATAGGTTAACAAGTTTACTTTAATCGATCAAACATATATCGTTTACCTAGTTCAGGGAAAAAAGGTCAGCACCCTGAACTTCAGAGTATACAGACAGAATTTTCAAGACAGAGAAACAGATCAAGCAGACAGGCTTCCAAACTGTCCAACAATTACATCCATACCAAATCACAGTTACCAGAGAGGGAAGCATCAACATCTGGGTTTTCAAAGCCGGGGGGCTCTCAATGGCTGCCCAGAGTCTCATCTGGTCAAATCACACAACACTTCTCAAAGTGAGCCCCAAAGCAAAGCCTCACATCAGGGATTATATAGCCTTCTCCTGGGTCAGAGAATGTAACCACCCTCTTGATGCACTGCCCAATCACACAGCATCAAGGTGTGGGCATGCCTGAAAACCAAACCATGTGACCACATTCAGCCTATTAGGGGGCAGAGTATATTTTCAAATCAAGGAAGGTTCTCAGAGTCTCTTAAGCCTATCAAAGGGCCTAGGGGCATGGAAGATATTTAAATTTGCATTTCCATTACAGTGACGACCAACTTTGATAGACTGGACTCTTCTCAGCAATCCAGAGTTCTAAGTCAACCCCAAAAGACTCAAGATGGAGATGTCTACATCCAGAGAAAGAACAGAGTTTGAACCCCGATTGAAACAAACTACCTGCTCTTTTTCTTTTTCTTGTTTGGTTTTGTTTCCTCTTTCCCATTGTCCATTCCATCTGATACAATCCTTCTTTATAACCTGACATGCCTAATGTGAAAGTACTTGCAGACACTATACTTGATTGTATGCCCCCATGGAGGGGGGGGGAGAGAAAATTTGAAACTCAAGGAATTGTAGAAATTAATCTTGTAAACTAAAAGTAAACAAATTAATAAAAAACCAAAAATTAAAAAAAGAAGAAAATTCTGCTTTTTGAGTTTTAAATTGGGCAGAGATAAGGGTTTTTATAGGTGAGACATATCATTGTCTGCAACAAAAGTTTAGGGTTTAAATGGCTTGCTAATTGTGATGATGGTTTCATACTATCACTGTTGTTTAGTCATTTCAGTTGTGTTTGACTTTTTGTGACCCCATTTAGGGTTTTATTTATTTATTTTTTAAGCAATAGGGGTTAAGCAACTTGCTCAAGGTTACACGGCCAGTTATTTCTGGGTGTGGTACTGAGCATCTGAGCCCGGACCTGATCCAGGTCATCCCGATACTGGAGCCAGTGCTCCTACTTGCTGAGCCACCTGGCCACCCCTCATTTAGGGTTTTCTTGACAAAGACAATGGAGCAGTTTGCCATTTCCTTCTCCAGCTCATTTTACAGATGAGGAAACTGATGCAAACAGGGTTACATGACTTGCCCAGGGTCACACAGTTAGTAAGTGTCTGAGACCAAATTTGAATTCAGGAAGAGGAGTCTTCCTAACTTCAGGCCCAGCACTTTAAACACTAACTGCCCCACATACTATCATTAGCTAATATCACAAGGCGCAATATACAGTTAGGATGAGGCTCATCATTTTAAGAATACCTTCAAAGGACAAAGCTGCATCAGTTGAGTAAGTGCAAATTTTTTTAAATTCACAAAGGAAAATTTTTATTTCAAAGTGGAATGATCAAATCTGCTTGTAAATTTTTATATTTAAAGTGCACTTTGCGTTGATTAATAGGAGAGATTATAATAAAGTTTTTGCATTAGCTAATGCTCTTGGTCTTTCCAGTGTTGATAGTCCTGGACATAAATTCATATTTCAGTTAATCCTCTTCATAATTTTGAATTTTTTTTGGCCAAGTCCTTGTCAGATCTGTTTAGATGGTTGTTTTGCCTCATCATGAGTTTGCGAATTTGTCCAAGGAGTTGGAAGATTGTTTCTAACACTCCCTTATTCAACTGTGCTTACGTTCTTAGTACTTTCTTTGCAGGAATCTAAACAACTTGTCTGATTTGTAAGTTTCATTAAAAAGAGATAATACAATCCATAAATTCACCAGACAGAGCACATAAATGACCGTGACACTAGTAACCTCTCTGTGCAATGGAACTCCTGCTTTTCTATCAGAATACCTCACATTCTGCACGTGACATATCTGATATAGGGACCAATTGGAGATATTATTGTGAGTCCATACATTAAATTTTAATAAATCTTATTTTCTTTTTTTATTAAAAAAGATAAATTCTAATATATTTCCACTTACTAATACTTTATTTCTTTTAAATTCATGTAAAGCTAGTTTTAACATTCACTTTTATAAGATTCTGAGTTCCAAATTTTTTTTCCCTCCCTCTTTCCTTCCCCCTTCCCTAAGATAGCAAACAATCTGGAAATTCTAATATTTTCAATATGGTACAGTGGATAGCATTCTGGAGTTGGATTCAGAGAGACCCGAGTTCAAATTCTACTTAGATATTTACTAGCTGTGTGATTCTGGGCAAATCATTTAACCATATCCAGTCTTAGTTTTTTCATCTGTAAAATGGGGATAATAATAACACATCTCACAGGGTTATTATGGGTACCAAAAAAAATATTATATGCAAAGTGTTCTGTCAACCTTAAGGTACTATATAAATGTATTGTTGTATTATTATCTTTCTGAATCTAGTGTCTTTGCATGTACTCTGAGATTTGCACATCTCATTTTGGAGACCAACTGACAGGATTTCTATTAGAGACACATTTTCAATGACCATTTTGCAACTTTCTGGAACATAACAAGATCCATAGGTTCATAGGATTTAGAACTGGAAGGGACCTGAAACATTACCTAGTGCAGAGGTTCTTAATCTTGGATCTGTGAATTCCCAAGGGGTCTGTGTAGAGCTTTCAGGGAGAGGTTTGTGCATTTGGAAAGGAAAAAATTGCATCTTTATTTTCACTAACTTCTTTTTAAAAAATTATTTATTATTAATTTTCAATATTCACTTTTTAAAGATTTTGATTTCAAAATTTTCCCCCTTCCCTTCCTCCTCTTTTCCCAAGATGGCATACGATCTGATAAGTCTGCAATCATAGTAAAAATATTTCCACATTAGTCATGTTGTGAAAGAAAAATCACAACAAAAGGAAAAAAACGCAAGAAAGAAAAAAAATGAGAAAATAGTATGCTTTGATCTGCATTCCAACTCCATAGTTCTTTCTCTGGAGATATGGATAGTATTTTTCCATCATGAGTCTTTTGGAATTGTCTTAGATCATTGCATTGATGAGAAGAGTTAAGTCTAACAAAGCCAGTCATTGAAAAGTTGCCATTACTGTGTACAATGTTCTCCTGGGTCTGCTCACTTTTCTTTTTTTGCTTTTTGGAGGGCAACTGGGGTCAAGTGACTTGCCCAAGGTCACATGGCTAGTTTTTGTGTTAAGTGTCTGAGGCCGGATTTGAACTCAGGTCCTCCTGACTCCAGGGCCGGTGCTCTTATTCACTGTGCCACCTAGCCACCCTGGGTCTGCTCACTTTACTCAGCATCAGTTCATGCAAGTCTTTACAGGTTTTTCTGAAATTCACTTGTTCACCATTTCTTATGGAACAATAGTATTCCATTACACTCATATACTACAACTTGTTCAGCCATTCACCAATTGATGGGCATCCCCTCAATTTCCAATTCTTTGCCACCACAAAAAGAGCTGCTACAGATATTTTTGTACATATGGATCCTTTCACTAAGTTATAACTGAAATTTACCATTTAGATAGTCAAAAAGCATTTATTAAGAGCTTACTATGTGTCCGGCACTGTGCCTTAGCACATTGGAGATACAAATATCAAGCAAAAAAGAAAAACAGTCCCTGACCTCAAGAAGACTACATCCTAATGGGAGAAGACAACACTTAAAAGGGAAATGAAAACAGGGAAGGGATAATGAGGAATGAAAGATGGCAGCCCTGGGCACTAGAAGAAGGGATGTTCCTGAGTGAGAAGGGAGTATTTCCTTCAATTATAATTTTAGGCAACAAACCATTTTTCTGAGAAGGGGTTTCACCAGATTGCTAAATAACCATATGAACCAATGAAGAGTGAGAACCCATAACCTAGTCCAACCTACCTCATTTTGTAATAGCCAGTATTTGAAGCCAAGTCCTCTGACTCTTGTCCCTATTTTAGTCTTCCTATATTCATACTTTGAACTTTTCAAAAGCCAAAGTTTCTTTGGGAATAAGAAATCTTAATACCTCTGCTTAGTCATACTAATATTCTATATTGGTGAGATGCTTTATGATTCTTTCATATCTCTTTTCCTTATTTGATCATCTCCTCAGTGTTTTGAGGTAGATCTGCTTCCCCCTCATTATTTAAATGAGAGAATAGAAGCTGAGAGGCATCACTGGCTGTTACATCCTCTTTCTGGTAAAGCCAAGTTTGGAATTTCTGGATTAAGACTTGTGGTTTATAAGTGACTTGTTCATCATCATGAAAGCATGCACATTCAGTAGTCCATTAAGTTAGGAAAGTTTTTGTCTGTCTTGGTCTTTTCAAATAGCAAAATCAGCACATAGGACTCAGGTTAGTGAACTACAAATGACAGATTTGTCCATGCAATAAATGGGGAAATTGAAATATGGAGTGGGACAGGCAGAGTATAGTGGAAAAACAATGGATTTAAAGTCAGAGAACCACTGCCATTTACTACCTGTGCAATCTTGGGCAAGTCTCTGGGCCTCAATTCCCTCACCTGTAAAATAAGGTTGAACTAGATAAAAAATTAAAAAAGCAATTATAATTTTGTTTATTTTTAAATATTTTATTTTTTCCTAATTGCATATAAAAACAATCTTTAACTTTCATTTTTAGAATGATGGGTTCCAAATTCTCTTCCTCCCTCCTCCTCCGACCTCCTAAGACAGTAAGCAATTTGATATAGGATATACATGTGCAATCATGTAAAACATTTTGACATTAGTCATGTTTGTAAGACATGTAAGACCCCTTCCCTCCAAAATAAGACCAACAAAAAAAATAGAGAAAGTGAAAAACAGTATACTTCCTTCTATATTCAGACTCCATCAGTTCTTTCTCTGGAGTTGAATAGTATTTTTCATCATGAGTCCTTTGGAATTGTCTTGAATGATTCCATTGCTAAGAACAGCAAAATCATTCACATTGTATGTTATTATTGTTACTGTGTATAATGCTCTTCTGCTCATTTCACTTTGCATCAGTTTCTTTGCCTTTCCAGGTTTTTCTGAGAGCATCATGCTCATAAAGAAAAAAACAATTATTAAGCATATAAAAGGGAGACACAAATAGGAAAAAGAGAAGACAATCTCTGTTCTCAAGGAGTTTCTATTCTAATAGGGTGACGGAAGAGACAGGATACATAAGGGAGTAATAACCAGGGAGAGATATTTTGGTCTGAAAAGTTACAGGGATGGTGAGTGTGAAGACGGTCACCCACTAAGAAGGTTAGGGTTGCTCTGGAGACCCCAAAATACCAACATACCAGGTCCTGCCGAATGAATTGGACTCGAATCTTCTCAGCCAAAGAAAAGTAAAATTTATTAAAAGTTTGTTGCATTAGACACAGAGTAAGTCTGTGCTAGGTCATGCTATGGCACTCTCCCACTTCCATGGCACTCCCACTATTCTAAGGAGCTCTCACTCCACGTGGTGTGAGATGGGGTCTTATATATAGAAGGTTGTGGGAGGAATCTAGGGGTGGTCTAGAGGAGGAGTTTGGGGAGGGTCTTCTGGAGGAGTTAATGAGGTCAATGAGTGATTAAGGGTGGGAAGCCACCTGGAGACCACAAACAATGGTGGGCTAGGCCAGTTCAAGGTTGGGAAGTCTAGCAACAGACTTGCCTCATCAAATGGGATGATTCAATCAAGAATCCAAGGGAGGTTCCCAGAGCCTGTACCTCAAGAACTCAAGGAGAGCTTGAGGGGGCTCCCAGAGCCCATACTTCATCAAGTGGAACGATAGGAGAAGGGAGACATTGCTTTCCAGAAGTAATGACAGAGCTGATCTGATTACGGCTCCAGAACCACATGGAAAGTAGAGTGGGGTATGGGAGAGGGGAAAGAGAAAAAGGGTATATGTAGATGGTGACTCTGGAGAGATTTACAGAGAATGAAGGGGAAGTCTGGCTGGAGCCTGGGCCTACATGTAGTAGACAACTGAGATAACTTCCTCATGGTGGTTGGAGCAGTGGGGGTGGGAGGTGGGGGACCAGGATAAGAGTTCAAAGCAAGAAAAGTTTAAATGTTCCAGAACTTGGTTTTTAGTCCTGGGTGGTATGGTAGCCGATGAACAGATGGCCTTTAAGGGTGCTTCCAAGTTTAAATCTATGTGGCTTTTAAAAAGTAGTACTAGAATAAGTTGTTGCTAAGGCTTGTGATGGAGTCGTGCTATAAGAAATGATGAGTGGGGTGGTTTCAGAAAAACATGGGAATATCTAAATGAACTGATGGAAAGTGAAGTGAGAAGAACCTGGGAGATCCTTGTGCACAGTAACAGCAATGTTATAATGGTGTATAACTGTGAAAGATTTAGCTACTCTGATCAATACAGTGATCCTAGACAATTCCAAAGGACTCAGGATGAAAATGCTAGACACCTTCAGAGAGAGAATTTATGAACTCTGAGTGCTGACTGAAGTATAATTTTCTCTTTATTTTTCTTGCTTTTAAAAAATATAGCTAACATCAAAATACTAGTATCAAAAAATATCAAAATCATGCATTATTTCTCATGTATAATTAATATACTGCTTGCATTTTCAGTGGGTGGGGGAGGGGAGGAAGGGAGATAATTTGGAACTCAGATTTTAAAAAGAAAGTTGAAAATAAATAAATAATACATTGAATTTTTTAAAAAAAAGTAGTACCAGGAATTCTAATCAGAGAAATAGTGTCCAGCCTCTTAAGCTCTGCAGAGAAACTTCCATCCACTGCTTCATTTCTCTACATTCATGTCTTCACCAGTCTGGCTTTCACTCAGTGTCTCTTAGTAAAGGACTCAGGACAGTAACCACTGTACTCTGCTGCTCATTTCCGTGATCTGCCTCTAGCATCTGGTGCACAGATGTATTGCAGAATGGAGCCAGAATTGATGTGCCAGGTGCAGAATTTTAAATGGCCACTGCAGGATGAAATCATACATCCAACTGACATTGCCCAGCTCTGTGCAGTTCCTTTCCCTGGATGGCTGCTGCAGCCACTAAGGCCCCAAAATCTCAAGTCAGCTAGTGAGAGACCAAGTGAGGGACATACCCAATGATGGTGGTTGCTGCTGTTGCTGTTGCCACTGCTGTATTTTACAAATTGTCTGAAAGGTTGTTTTTTTAAAGAGAAGGGGGGGAAATCCTGTCCTGCAAAATCCTAGGCAATTCCCAGTGGGACCTTTTTAAACCTGTGATAAGTTATCTCATCTGAAGGGGATAGGATTGGAGCTTCTCTTTATTCTATTAGCTATTCCCTGAAGCAGAGTTGACTTAATGAAAATTCTCTTGAAGCCTTTCCTCTTAACCCTCACAGCATGGCTGCAGTGCTAAACTCTCATTGGCTGCTTTATTGGTGTGAGGAGGAGGTGGGGGTATGCAGGGGAGGAGAGAAAGAGAGGGTGGGGGTAGGGAAAGCAGATTTGCTCCTGAATATGGAAGCCAATATGCTAAGCTGTGTGCTCTAAACCGGTGGGTAATGTGATTAGAGTAGCTGCCGAGAGACTCACATTGTGTTCTGGGCCTCCCGTGGCTCTCTTGATTCTGGGCCTTTTCTGTTCCAGTCTCTGAAGGTCTGACAGAGACCCCTGCTGCTCCAGCATTCTGGGCCCTGGGACTCTTTTGTCTTCAGATAAAGGGACCCTCCTCTTGGAGAATTCCACAGCCAGATGTCACATACTGAGCCCCAGAGGGGCCTGTCTAATAAATTCTACTTTCTCCTTTTATATTAAAACATTTATTCTTTTATAATAATGACAGTTACCTGGCAAAACAAAATGCTTCGAACTGCACATACTTGTTGGATGTTTAAAGTGAAGTCTGATCTGCTGCAAGGAATGTTTGATATTGATGAATGTAGGAGAAACAGGGAGGGGTTGGGAGAAGGGCAAGGGATCAGTCTATTTAACATGCTCTGAATTGGTGTTGTGGAATAAAGAAGAAGAAATCTCTGCTATCTCAGCTGGTTTCAGTGCTCTAAGGCCCCAGTTGATCCTGACTGTGTAATGAGACAGAGGGTAATATTATGGTTAGGTCTTCGTCATGGAGTCCCTAATACACCTTCCCTGCTTGCAGAAGACAGCTTCTGAAAAGGGGCTTCAATGTAAAATTGGATCCTAACATGCCAGTTCAAGCTATTGTTTAAGATCAGTCATCAGACAGAATAGAGGCACTCCCAAGGACAGGGAGAGGACACTAAACTACCCAGTGACGGTGGAGAGTTGCCACCAGGTCTGAGTATCTTTTAGGGAAAAACAGACACAGAGGTAACCCAGTAAGGATGTTCCTAGTTGAATCTGTGGAAATCACTGAGTTATATTACCAGCCACCCAAACTGATCTCAGTGAGTTAAAGGGGTGGAGCTGAAATTCATTGGTGTGGGGGGGGGGGGGTCGGGAGGCATTGGAGAATCAAGCCAGATGAAATCCTGGATAGCAGACCAGTTCCAAGGGCGCTGCCTGTTTTAGTCCCAGCTCCAGCTGGGTGGATGACATCATCTTAGGAATCTCACTCCAGTTACTAAATGGCTGATGTCCACAACACCAACCCATTACTGTAATAGACATGAAGCTTTGAAGATACCAGAGACTGAAATGCTCTTTTTGCCCCTCCTTCCTGACTGTAGTACTGTAGTACACCAGCGATAGGTAAGATTAAGAGGAAGCTGTAAATGACAAGCTATTTCAGTCCTCTAGGAATACCAATCCATACCAAAAGCAAAAGCTTTGTGTGAGAGAGTATATCCTGGGACTAATCTGACTGCTCCATTCGTGTTTAAAGAAAGGGGGAGGGGGGAGGGGGGAGGGAGGGAATAAAGCACCAGACTGCAAAAACTAATTTCTACATTTTAAAATGTACTTTCGAAATGGGCATTTGCAGAGCACCTAACTCATTGAATTCATCACCTAGTGCAACTGCTGCCATTACATTCTAATTCACTATTAGACACATCCTAGGAAGTGCAATAGGAATTGTCAAAGCCATCAGCGGAATCATACCCTGGTGTGGAACAGACTAAAATCAAATTGAAGATTGATGCTCAAAGAGCCCCTCCCATAGTGAGAGACAGGCGTCACTCTGGGGAGCCCCATTCCCAGCCCCGAGCTGGGTTCTGTCGTGGGGGGGTGGTCACAGCCCAGGAATCGGAGGCGCCCAGACAAGGGGAGAAAGGATGACAACAGCAAGGAAGCCTTGAAACACTAGGGCGGGGGAGAGAGGAAAGGAGGGGGGGCGCGAAACAGAAATAAAAGCGCCAGGGGCCATGCCAGACGCCAAGGGTTAAGCCAACGCGCCCTGCTCTTCTCCTATTGGGGAGCGCCGAGGCTCTGCTCCATCGTGATTGGCTGGGGAGAATGAGTCCCCCCTCAGTAAGCGCAGGGCTCTGTTTGGGCACCGCAGCACCGACCTACGGGAGGGATGCAGGTGGGAATGGAGATGGTGAATGGGGGTCGGCAAATCTCGGGACCCGAGGGAGGGCGGACAGGATAGCAGCGAGGTCACCTGGGGCCCGGGGCTGGGGGCGCGGCTGGTTTGTCCCGGGGAGGACACACAGGACGAATCGCTGAGAGCTACGTCAGAAATTGCAGCTCAGCTTCTGAAAGCTTAGGGATATAGCCAGGGTTACCAGCGTCCAAAAGCATCCCCTGGACTGCAACGCGATGTTCACACGTGTCTCTGTGCCAGAAATTCTCTCTCCCTTGGCTCTGGCTTCTATCCTTTACAGTCATTTAAATGGAACATGAAGCCACCATTTTCCCAAAAAGGAGCTGGGTTGGGTTGGACGCCCAGATTTGTGACTAGATGGGCTCTCTCTCAAGGAACTTTTTAGCTCTCTTGTGGTGGGAGCATCGTGAAATCCGCAGTGAAGCACTGGAGGCCCTCCGAGGTCCCTTCCAACTCTGATTTACAGTTGTCACATCCCATTCGTGACCACATGAACCATACTATCTATGGCATTTTCTTGGCAAAGATACTGGAGTGGTTTGCCATTTCCTTCTCCAAGGGATTAAGGCAAATGGGTTAAGTGACTTCCCCAGGGTCACACAACTAGTAATGTCTGAGGCCGCACTGGAACTCAGGTCTTCCTGATTCCAGGCTCAGCTTACCTAGATGCTATACTTGAAGCAGCAGGAAAGGCCAGATATGCACTGAACTACCAACGGGGTCAAGCTCTGGAGGTGGCTTAAAGCTCAGAGGATAGATAGACAAGGTAGAAAGTTAAGGTATTCTTTGGATGCAACATTCCCTGGGGGAAAGGAGGATCAGTGAGATATTTTTACCACTGCTTTTTATAACCAACCCAACCTTTTTATGCCAGAAAATTCTAGTGTTCTGGCCAGGGCCAGCAGGTTATCTCTTCTGGCTACATTTCATTTGCCTTTGTTCCCCCTTACTCGAATCCTCTCATTCAGAAGGAAATAAAGAATTGGAAACAGTCACAAAGAAAGGGGCAAAAACAAACATCAAACCCATACTCCCAGAAAATAGTAATAGTGAATAATATGCCCGACATCTTCATTTTATGTGTAGTCTCTTGGCTCCTTTGCTTTCTGCTTGGGGCAGCAGAAAGTATCCTAGACTTGGAATCCAAAGATCTGAGTTCAAATCCCAACTCTATCACTAGATGAAATAGGTAAGTGATTTCTCTGGGCCTGAATGAAAAGAGGTGGTTAATAGAGATGTTCTTTTCTGACCTTCCTGCAATTTCTGAAGAATATCATCAGTTCCCCAGGGAAGTATTTATGTAGCAATTTATGAGGTACACAGTGCCTTTGCCTTATAGGAAGGAGGGAGGAAAGGATCTTTTTAAAACCCCTTCCTCCATTCCCGAGTGCCATCCTTCAGCCTGAAGTGACCACCCCAAAAGTGATATTACAGGTTTCTCTGGTTTCTCTATGGTGCTGCTGGGGCTTTCTTGGTTCTTAAGTTACCCCAAACCAAAAACAGCCAAGTAAGGTGTTGTAGTGCTTGTTACACTATGACTGTTGTGAGCCATTTCATGATGTCTGTGACCCTTTTTATTTATGGATAAAGACATATTTGTGTCTTAGAATTTGTTCAAGTACCACCCCTTTCTTACTCTGGAGAATGTAAATGAACTGGTATTGCTTGCTAGAAAATATACATGTATATACACATTTATACATAGCTACATTAATAATTAAGGTCTTTTTCCCCTTGTAAGGATCTTCATGTACTAGAAGTTTATTCTCCCTCTCTTATACATTCTGAGTTAGCATTTCACATGTAAACTCTCAAGGGGAAAAACCCTAAGAACTTCCATAAGGCTTTTTTTATTTGCATAGGTGAGAATATCCTTCTAAGCCCATTCTGTCCCTAACTAGGCAGTTTAGAAGCAGAACTCCCCAGTAACACCCATGTACATATTAATTAGCTACTATACAGCAAGGTTCTGCATAGAGGGAGCAAAAGGCAGCTGCGTGTGCCAGGCAGATCAAACCACCACCATCTCAAATTGCTACCTTCTTGGTGGAGGCAGCCTAAGATACTGAGCTCAGGAGCCTCAGGAATGGCAGTGCTTCCCAGACTACTGACCCTGCTTCTAATCTAATTCTTGCAGTCATCACTGAAGGGAGCAAGCTATTTGGAGAAGGGTCCCACCACCACATCACTACCAACTGCCAACCAGTGGCTATAATGGTACAGGCAAAGCAGCCTAGCCAAAGCAGCAAGGCACTTTGAAGGAGAAATAGATGACATGTGCCAGGCAGGTTAAATTACCTCAATTATTACCTTTCTTCAGACCATGTTGGAGATGGGCAAAGATCCTGAGCCTAAGAGCCCTAAGTATGGCAGTGCCCCCTAGACCACTGGCCCTGTTTTCCACTTGGCCCTTGCAAGCATCTGAGAGGGGAGCAACTTCTGACACTCCAACAGTAACCACTGACCACCTGCCAGAGATGGGTCATGGCCTAAGAACTATACAGTGAACACAGACTTCTGGCTTCTAGCTTGGTTCCCTCAGTCACAGTGTAAGGAAGCAGCTCTTGAGTAGACACAACCTGGTAACTTCCTCTGCAGGTGCTGTAGCCGTCCCTCCTTTAGCAGCCACAGCTAATGAAAACCAGGTAAAGAAAATCTTTGTGATTAACATCTTTGACTGGTCAAATGGTTCAATTTCAGAAACTGATATGTTTTTTTCAAGGCAGATGACAACAAATAAGATGCATTACCATCTGCTTTGGGGCTACCCCTGAAGGACCAAGGGGATTTTCCATTTGTCTTGAAGCTGAAACCTCTTCTCTGTGTTATTTCCCTCTGTTAGACTATGAGCTCCTTGTCACTGGGACTGTCTTGTTTTTCTATTTGTATCTTATTCCCAGTGCTTAGAACAGTGTTTTGCACATAGCAAGCACTTAATAAATGCTGTTTCATTCATTCATTCATTTCTTCATACTATTTTGTATACCTATGTAGTCTTGATTGTTGCTTTGTTTTTTCTTTCATCCATGAACTCAGCCAAGAAGATTAACCTCTCCTCACTTTTCTCCAATTATAACCTCATAGATAAATGTCTATCTAGGCCTAATTCCATAGCACCTGGAATCATATATATGATCTTCTATATCAATTAATATACATTTATTGCCCAGCACTGAACTAGGCACCTGGGATACAAAAGCAAAGGAAGAAACAATCCCTGCCCTCAAGGAGTTTTTACATTCTGACAGGAGGAACAAGTATATAAACAATTAATATTAAGAGAATAAATACAAATAAGCAAAAGGTAGTTAAATACAATGAAGTTTCTCAGGAAGGACAGAGGGGAGGAAGGGATAGAATTTGGAACTCAAAACTTTAGAAAATGTTAAAAAAAATTTAACAAGTAATTGGGGAAAAATAAAATATTATTTAAAAAATTAATTCAATTAAGTTAGAGAGAGAGGACCTTAAATCCTAGGAGATCAGGAGAGGCTGTTTGCCAAACTTTAATACATTGGTATACTCATGACATGAGATGTGAGAAATATGACAAGCCCATATTCACTCCTCTCAACTCATAGATTCATTCCTCTCAACCCATCAAAGTACAGACTGAGCTGGAAGCAGAGGTAATGCTTAACACCTTGCCTCCCTACCAATCTGGAACCTCCAGAAAGGTTATCTCATTTTTACCATAACTCAGACACATTTTTTTTCCTTTACAAAAGAGCTAGTTGGGAAGCCAACTCAGAAGAGTCACAACATCACCCCAGTCTGGTTTCAGATTTGGAGACCCATAAACATACTACTCCTATCTCCAGCTGGCTGTTAAAAAAAAAATCTAATAAATCTCTTTTGGAAAGGTAAGTCTTATGCATTAGTTTTTTTTCCTTTTCCACTCTCTAATGCATATGCTGGGTTACCACATACTCATTTTGAAAGGCATTTGCCATCAAATGCAGGAACTGAAATGGGTTAGAGAAACTAATTTTTGAAACTCTGAACTCACAAAGATAACTCATTCCAATTGCTGCAGTGAGTGGCTCTAATTTGCAGTGTCTAAAGAAGGAAAGGGAAAATACTTTTTGCAAGATACTTGGCTCTATGGAAGGAAAGCATTCCAAGGGTTGGATTTCTTGGATGAGTTTTATTGCCACCTCCTTCCAACTCTACCTAATTAGCAGCTTTTCCAATTGGGCACTTGGAATCAACCAAGGACCAACCTCAGCACGTTATTTAAGAAGCAAACACTAGAGGGCACTACAGTACTATTTCAGTTGTTCTGGGAATTTAGGGATCCCACTAGGGAGGGAGACAAGTCAGGGAGAAATTGATCTCTTGATTCTTGCTTTGGTTGTAAACCTGGGAAGGGAATCAGGAGGCTGTCCTTTTGGTGATGTCAGATTGGTCCAATCCTTGTTTTCAGCTTCCTTCGTTTGCTTTTATTTCATCCTATTTTAGTAGAAGAGAAAATGGATAGAAAATAAAGAAGTGTTTTAATGAAGTAATTAAACCATTGATTTTTTTTTAAGGCTTTGCACAACTGATTTATGCTCATGACCCCTGTTAGATACATACCTACTGGTCAAACATCATTACAGCATCCCTCTTTTACATATGGTATTACTGAGATGAGGAATGAATTATTGCCCTCAAAACGGCAGTCGAAAAATGAGAAATAAAACTGGAGATTTCTGTCTTATTCAGTGATTCTACTTGACCATTTTTATTCAAAGCCATGCCCTCCTAAGGGATTCCTAGCTGTGTTCATGAATGGGGGTAGTTTAAACCTCTGATTAAGGGAGGTACTTGTTAGGGCAAGTAAATCATATAACTAGGTCCAGAACTGAAGAATTCTGGGATCATAATGTAATAATCTTGACCCTCCCTCCAGAGCCCTCTGACCTTCAACACCTGGTTCCTCACCACTTTTAGGGTCAATGCCCTCTTTTTTACGGGTTCTATAGAATCTTTCCTGCTTAAATGTTACAAGGAAACCCAGATCCCGATAGGTGAACACTGAGCTATTACAGAGACCTCTTTTTTCCTTCCTGCCTGCCTCTGAAGCTGGTTGTTGAGACATTTGTATTAGGTGACACAGTAACTTTCACTTTGCATCCAAGGACAGACAGTTCAGGGATCACCATCACCATCCACATGCTGATGAACAAAAGGCACTCTGGCATGTGCTTGTGGTGGTGGCTTTCAGACACTCTGGATGGCAACTGGGACAGGGTGGAGCTAGGGACTGTCTTATGGGAATCTTGTCCCAGGCAAGCATTCTGAATGAATAGATGGAGATCTGTCCCCTGATTTGAGATTTGTGGGGAAGGATATTTTCTCAAGTTTTGTGGTTTGTTTTCCTTTTTCTTTTTATCCCCTAGTTCTCATTCTATGTTTTGGAGTCCCTGTAAATGAGGAGAAAATCTCTGAGTTGCTTGTGTTAGTGGCGCTAACAGCTGTTCTAGCTCCATAGCTAATGGCTGTCCTTGTGGCTGCAGGGGTCATGAGGCTATGGTGTCCCTAAATCATACCCTGATGGTTCAAGAGGAGTGATTTCCTCTCTGGGGGAGAGGTGACCTAGGTTTTCCTCTCTATCACTCCAGCAGTCTGTTTCCTTTTTCCTCTCTAACCTCTCTAGCTTCTTTTACAGCTAAGTCCATCTTTTCCAGCCAAACGTTGGCTATTTCCTGACAGCTCCATTTGACAACAGTGAAACCCCTTTCATGTTAGAATGGGCTTCCTAAGGGACTGTGACTCCCATCCCTCCAGCCCTCCAATGATTATGACTCAGCAGGACGTGAAAGTCCGATAAAAGAAATTTGAATTAGGACATGGTTCTTCTGGGTTAGGAAGAGCTTTATTTTGTGGGCAGTCCTATCTCCCTTCCCCAGTGCTCTAGCTATATTACACTGAGTTATTTGTGCTCTATGTTCTTCACTTAGATTTTTTTTAACCATTCTGTGTTTGTTTGCCACATGCTTTTGTCCTCATGTCCTTTACTCACAGCCTTCAATTAGGGTTGGACAACATGATGAATCTCCTGTTCTAAAAGAACAAGTAAAAATGACCACTTCCATCTCCTCTCCTGCATTCAGAATCGACTCTCTATGGGCAACAAGTGTGTGAGACAATTCCTCTGCCTTCTCCTTCTACATCCCTCCACTCCCTCAGGTCTCCTGATTCTTAGTCTAATAAAAAGAATCACTTGTGGGCCCAAGGGGCTGGAGCATTGCACTCCTTCCCTCGGGGGCCCCTCTGCTCTGGGCCCACAGTAGATGTGGTGTAGACCTGGTTCAGTCTTGGGAGAGCTTGAGACAGGGATCTAGACTCACTTTTTTGCACTCTTTGCCTCACTGTCTCCTACCCCACTCCTGGGGAAAAGTTAAAGCTAGAGGCTCCTTAAAAGGGGGGTGCAGAAAAGCATTTCATTGTACAATATGGATCAAGTATGGGACAGATATTTATTTCCTACCCACAAAGAAATGTTAAAAGACTCACAGTGCATAATGACAGAATAGGATTCAGTAATTTAACTTATAACTACTGTTACAAATAGCTAGAAGGCTGATACTTAAAGCTTATCAAAACATAACTTGCTGGACTGCTGATTAAGCATTCTTTGTTTCCCTTTAGCTCTGCACTGCCTGCCTCAAAATCCACGTATTCTGACAGTCCAAGCAAGAGCCTTGGGCTCCTCTTCTTGGTGATCTTCTCTGATGTAGGAACTCCCCTTGATGCAAGTCATTTCATTCATTCACTGGATCGAGGAGCCCCAGACCTCTCAAACTCACAAGGTTGCCTCCAAACCTGGACTCATCTACCTCAAAAACAATGTTTGATCACCTACCAACTCAGGAAAGAAAATACAAAATGGAAAAGGCATGTCAGGGGCCAGCCAAGTGAAAGCTTGCCTAGTTGAACCTCCGCTCCACCAGGTGAGCATAAAAGAGTGGTACCCAAAGAACGCTGCCCATCCCCCATCTCTAGGGAATTTGAAAGACACAGAATACTGTTTATCATACAAAAGACTTGAAAAAGAGAAACTGTTTCTTGCTTTAACAGATACAACACCCTACCACTCACCCACCCCCACCCACCTCCTGCTATAGGGCATGGGGGGGGGGGGAAGATCAAGGAATCACCCAAGGTGATTATACCAAAATGCCAAGTCCTTTTCATATTGAATAACTACAAAGGTAGAAATAGCCAGGAAGTTTGTCATCTCCAAAATGTCCAAATGCTAGTCATCCAAAAGAAAGAAAGGCAACTTCGTACATTTTGTGAGATGGCCCTCAATACACCAGCCACCCCAGAAGGAGTTTGTGTAATAGATTTAATTTGTTCAACAGCAAAAACACTGCAGATGTTTGTCTTTCAACTTCCTGTCCCTGGGGAACCCACAAGACACCTGCCAAGGACTTATGGCCATGAACTGTACCAGAGACTACTAATGTATTGATATCCCATAGGGATTTCAGGGTTCCCTACATTGTAAGTAGTGGGCTATTTGCATCACAAAAAATGAGGGTTCAATCTGAATGCTCTCTGAATTACCAGCTAAAGGTAGATTGGAGAGTGATGAGAACACCAAACAGAACATTCTGAATTCTAATTTAAATTCTAATTCCATCAAACTAATTCACTTCCTTTCTGGGTTACATCTTTTCCCAAAGAAATATAAGTATACATCTATGATCTCCAGTAAGTTGCTTTATTTTTTTGGTCCCACTATCTCAGTCACTAATCTCCAGGCTGAGGAGTTGTGTTCTTGTTCTGTATCAACCCAGATTTAGGCACTTTTTTGTGTCAGAACAAATTCTCTTTTCAGCTGTATTCCAAAGGATTCTTAGTTATCTTGCTTTCCCCTACCCGACATGGTGCAGTGTTAAGAATGTTCATTTTAGAGTTCAGAGACCCAGATTTATATCCTAACTTGTTGCTTACTATGATTTGGGATAAGTCACTTTTCCTGTCTAGGCCTCAGTTTCCTCATCTGTAAAATAAATGAGTTGAACAAGACGATCTCTAAGGTCTCTTCCTGCTCCAGATCTATGAATAGCATCACCTGCACAACCAAGTACTATGGGGCATTGACTGAGCCAGAGGGGCTGTGCAGAAAATTTTTCCTTAATTAAATAATTTCCTTAAATTCCTTAAATAAATTCCTTTAAAAAATTCCTAAATAAATTCCTTAAAGAAAATTCCAGAAAATTTGGCTTAGCCTATGACTCCGTCTTGGTAGGTTGCCTTAATTACCACCTCAATCTGGGGCTCTTAACTAATGAAAGGATACCAAGCTTAAAGAAGGAAAAACTGGCGCAGTTCTTTTCACCTCCTTGTTACAGATATGACCCAGTACCAAAGATAGAATGACAAAGCAAGGACCAAGTCCTCCCTGTGAAATGCTTCCATCCAGTTTGTTGGGCAAGGTGTTAAAATGAAGGGGGAAGTAGGGGAGGGGAGCATCTTAGAGTCCCTGACCTGAACTGTGATCAATAGGAACCCATTCAGTGTACCCCAGAGGGCAACTGTCAGTACTAGAGGGAGTTCAGTTCAGAGATTGAAACGAGATGATTTAGGGAGAATTTACAGAGTACCCTTCCTGCTGACAGCTGGCCAAAGCAGGAGGTACCAGTCCCCCAGGCCCATATGGGATGGGGGGAATCCAGCACTCTGATTTAGTGATAGGATTTTCACCTAGAAAACTGATCTCTTTGTACTAAAACCTCTCTTGCCTAGCCTCCCTTCCTGAGATCTTCTTCCTCAGGAGTGTTTTCTCTGAGAAATTTGGCACCAGTCTTTCACTATTGGTGAGTTACAGTTTACAAAGATCTTAAGGTCATTAAAAAGAAAAAAAGCCTGCCTTCACAATCCCTTGGTCGAAAACCAGTTTTTCTAAATACCCATTTATAGAAAGGGAAACTAAGGGTGAGAAATAGTTACTAAGCAAGACTGCTTCCACTCCCTTAACCTCGATTTACTCTTCTGACTTCCTCCAGTCTGCTAATAACGAAGGAAGTCTCAAGTTTGCAGGGGCTGAGGCGAAGTGGGGAAGTAGGTACAGGTGGGAGAGATGGCAGTTTAGGAAACCAGAAAAAGAAAAATTTTCTGCACAGCCCCTCTGGCTCAGTCAATGCCCAGTAGGCTGAGAAGCACCTCTAGCCACTTAACCCAAGGTAAGGGCAGGTTGGGGAGAGGGGGCGCGTGCCTACTCTCATTTGTGTGGGAGCGGGGAAACTCAAAGACCCTGTGACTTGCTTGCACGTGGCCGGGCCAAGGTGAGGCAGCATCTGGGGACCTCCTCAAGGCCTCCGTTTGCTATATTTTTCACCCTGCCCCTCGGACGTAGGTTGGTCCCAGAGAGCTTGGAAACCTTTAACAGGAGAGTTGGGCACCAACGGTCCTCAGCGTGCACGGCTGGAGCTCTCGTGAATAGCGAGCTGGGGGAGGGGAGGGGGAAGCGGGGAGCACGAGGTTCAAGTCCCTTCCCCGAGAAGGGGACTGCCCACGACAGGGTTAAAGCGCTAGAGTAGAAAGAACAAAAGGGAACCCCTCACCTCTTTCCACGTTGCCCCCCTCCTCCAACTCGCTGCCGCCCTCAGCCAACCGGCAAGTGGCTCTGCCTGCCTACTTCAGTTGATTGGTTACACAGGGACCAATCGCATAACGGAGCCTACAGCCCCATTCAGACCCACGTGGGGAGAGGTAGCGCGCGCCTGGTATTTATAGGGTGACTGGGGGAGGGGCGGATGCTCATTGTTCGAACCAGGTGCTCCGACCGCCTGCTCGCTGCTGCTGGCGCTAGGCGCGACCTGAGGGTATCCGTCCCCCTCCGGCCCGGGAGGCGCGCGTCCTTTCACCCTCTCTGGCAGGAAAGGTCCCCTCCGTTTCCACCCACCTGGTTTCCACCAATTCAGGGCAAAAAAACCTTATCTGTAGTAATAATTTCTTTCTTTTGCATAGCTCTGTATACTTAGCAAACCTTGCTTTCCTATCCCTTTCTAAAGCTTCGATCTCATCCTCGCAAAACCCTCAGCTTCTTCCACTTATAAGGGGGTTGGCCTAGATTTTTAAGGCCTGGGCCAGCCCTGTTATTCAACCCATTTTACAATTGAGGAAACTGATCTTGTAGTCACACAGTCAAGTCAACAAACATGGTGTTACTGTGTGCTAGGAAGCGCCGAGGGTACAAAGTCCCCCTATTCCACCTTCCAGGCCCCCCAAATTCCTGGTTGGAAAGGGGCTCACAGGATAGTTAGTCACAGGACTGGGATTAGAACCAAGTTTAGTCTTCTTTCCGTGTATCCTGTTCAATTGGGGATACTAGGTTGGTTAGAGGTGGGGAAGGAGAAAAGTTGGGATTAGTAAATTGAGTGTAAAGAGGGAGTGTTAGAAGACTGTAAACTCCCTGTGGGCAGGGTTTGGATTCTTAGGTTCTAGGGTCTAGAGATGGAAGAGGCCTGAGAGATTACCTCGGACTTTGGTTCTCAAACTGTTTGGTCTCAGGACCAAAGACTTTACCCTCTTAAAAATTACTGAGGCCTCCCAAAGAGTTTTTGTTTGTAAGGACTATGTCTATTGAAAATGCCATATTAAGGCGGCTGCACGCTCTGAGGTCTGGAGTCCGGAGGAGTCGGGGCTTAGCTGTGGATACTTTGGGGACCTCTCAAAAAGCCGGCACCATGTCTATCATGTCCTATAACGGAGGGGCCGTCATGGCCATGAAGGGGAAGAACTGTGTGGCCATTGCAGCGGACAGATGCTTCGGCATTCAGGCCCACATGGTAACCACTGACTTCCAGAAGATCTTCCCCATGGGCGACCGCTTATATATTGGCCTGGCTGGACTCGCCACCGACGTACAGACCGTAGCTCAGCGCCTCAAATTCCGGCTGAATTTATATGAACTGAAGGAAGGACGACAAATCAAACCTTATACCCTCATGAGCATGGTAGCCAACCTTCTCTATGAGAAACGGTTTGGCCCATATTACACTGAGCCAGTCATTGCTGGCTTGCACCCTAAGACCTTTGAGCCTTTTATTTGTTCCTTGGACCTCATCGGCTGTCCCATGGTGACTGATGACTTTGTAGTCAGTGGTACCTGCTCGGAGCAGATGTATGGGATGTGTGAATCCCTCTGGGAACCTGATATGGAACCTGAGCACCTCTTTGAAACCATCTCCCAAGCCATGCTGAATGCTGTGGATCGAGATGCTGTGTCAGGAATGGGGGTGATTGTCCATATCATTGAGAAAGACAAGATCACCACCCGGACACTGAAGGCACGGATGGACTAACCTTTCCCACCCTTTTTCCTCTCCCAGAGCCTACTAATCTTTTCTTAAAAAAATAAAGTAATGAGATAAAAAAAAAAATAAAAAAAAAAGAAAATGCCATATTAAACAATGAAACTTCTCAGTTTTATAAGCAATTTTACATTTCTGCACTTTTTTTTTATCACCTTATTCCTCTCAACTAGAGTTAGATGTCTTAAATTGAAAGGAAAACAAATGTGGAATTATATATATGCAGATTGTTGTAGTGTTTTAGTGTTATTATGAAAGTAATTTTGACCTCTTGAACCCCCTGAAAGGATTTTTGGGATGAAGTTCCTGGACCACACTTTGAGAACTGCTGATTTAGTCCAACCCCTCTATTTTCCTGATTAGGAAACTGAGGTCCAGAGAAATGTAATTAGGTCACATAGGTAGAAAGCAGCAAACACAGGATTCACACTGGGTCATCTGACTCCAAACCCAGTGCTTTTCAGTCAGTAAACATTTATTAAGCACTTATTGTTCACTTGTTTTTCAGTCATGTCTGACTCTTCTGGAGCTCTCTTGGCACAGATACTAGCATGGTTTGCCATTTCCTTTTCCAGCTCACTTTACAGATGGGGAAACAAAGAAAGATAAGTGACTTGCCCAGGATCACACAGCTAGCTAGGTCTAATTTGAGCTCTGGAGATACCTTCGTGATTCAAGGCCCAGCACTCTATCCACAGTACCACGTGGCAGCCCCTTGTCATTAAAAACCCTTACTATATGTTAGGTACAGTGCTTTGCTAAGTGCTGGAGATAAAGCTAAAAGTGAAAATGAGATGCCCTCAAAGACCTTAAGGAGGCAACAACATGAAAACATATATAAGTATATACATAATGTATTCAAGACAAATACAAGGTAGTATCTGGGAAGGAGACAAGGGTGTGCCAGAGCCTTTGGATTGGTAAATTTTCAGTGTAGACATTTTACATTTCAGAAATTGATATAAACCAGGGCTCGATTTATTGTTCTGTTAATTGTTTAGACTTAAGAAAGTGATGGAGAAAATGTTAATAATGTAGATTAAATTTAAAAGTGTGTAGTGGGAAGGAAATTTTATTCCCTGGAGAGCCAGTAGTTAAACATTACTAGCACACTCCTAGAGGGAGGCCACTAAGTGGCTGGGGTGATCAGACAAGACTTTATGTAGTTGTTGCTTGAGTTGAATATTAAAAGAAAGCAGAGATTCTAGGAGATTAAAGTGAATATACTGACCTGTATTCATTCAAATGACAAAATGAAATGAAAATGATAAATACAAAAAGGAAACCAGAGATACAGAAATGAAAAATGACAGTCCCTGCCCTCGAGGAACTTGGAGTCTAGAGCCTGGGGGGGTGGGGTGGGAGAATGACATAAAGATGAATAATTATAATATAAGACAGAAGATTAAAAATAAAATAAATAATTTTAAAATATATACGATAGAAGAAAAGTTCTGTAAGAGCTGTACAAAGTTCTAGGACAGAGGAAGAAATTACACCGGGCAGGACGTCATGGAAGAAATGGTGTTCCATTCCATTCACCAAATTCCTGGTCTACTATGTACTGTCAATGACTTCACTTAGGCTCCAAGAATAAAACAATGACATGGTCCCTGCCCTAGAGGCACTTACAACATAGAACTGAGGTAAAATAAATATTTATAATGCAAGTTATATTAAGTGCATAAAGTCTCAAAGGAGTAGCACAAGAGATTTGAGAGAGGGAGGTATGGATTGTAACTAGGAGTTGGTTAGTGGAGAGAAATCATAGAAGTTTCATGGAGCACTGGTCATTGGGTTCTGATGGCTCATCTTGAGTGTAAATAGGAATTGTTTCTGTTTTGGCCAGAAACCCTGAGGGTCTTCCCCTCCCAGACTGTTTTTTTTTTTGGGGGGGGGGCCTAGGTAAAAGGCCATTCTTTGCCTTATTTCTTACCGTGTTTCCCCGATAACAAGACCTATTCTGAAAATAAGCCCTCCTCTTACTGTGTAAGATTCCTCTAAAATAAGCCCTCCCCCGAATATAAGCCCCATTGAGATTGCTACTGTAGTGAAGGTGATCCCCTGCACTACACGCTACATTATGGTACCCTCTGTATGCACCGCCCCCCCGTGAAACGCACGCCGCTCCGAACTGCATCCAATCAGAGCTGCAGCAGTGAGTGCGTCATCCTGTTCTTCCCCAGTGATTTGCTTATTGAATAAAGGTACATTTTTTTGTTCACATTTACCTGTTTATTAAAATTGCTGTCAATGTTCATTAAAATAAGCCCTCCCCTGAAAATAAGCCCTCTGGTGTTTTTCTGTCCAAAAAATTAATAAGACAGTGTCTTATTATCGGGGAAACACAGGTGCCTAGCCTTAATCACTGAATGATGCTACCTCAGACAAACAGACCTAGAAAAGACCTTAGCTGAAAAAAGGCCAAGTTCTCCCACTGCATTGGGGCCATCATCAGTTGTCCCGATCTATGTCTTGTCACTGGACCCAGATGGCTCTGAAGGAGAGAGGGAGGCTGGCGATTTTGTACAGCCCTGCTTCAGTTAAATCTAATAAATTTGCAAGTCATTGTAAGTCATTCACTTCCTGTTGTCATTGATCCTCTGAGAATGAATGATAAATCACCACCACCACCACTACCTAACAACAACTTCACCTGGGCTTAGCATAGAATGAAGGAGAGAGATTTCAAGAGGCATAGATTCCAGATTAAACCACATCAAGCATGGAGCACAGAATGAACCTAGTTATAGTAGTGGCTAAGGGTTGAATAGGAACTGAGAGTCAAGTTTTACTACTCCCAGACTTAGTTTCCTTATCTGCAAAATGATGAAAATAATAGTACCCACCTCACAGGGTTGTAAGGAGGATAAAATTCAATACTTAAAGTGCTTTGCAAATCTCACCATGCTATATAAAAGTTAATAACTAATAATACTATTATTAGTCTAGCTTGACCAGAATATAGAATAATTGTAAACGTAATGTAAAAAAAATAACAAACTGGGGAGGAAGTTTGGAGCCTGAAGCCTGGAAGAGAACAGGATAAGCTTAGTATTACAGAAGGTTAGAGTGCTTTGCCTCGATCAATAAATCAACAAGTATGTTGGAGAAGTACAATATAAATATAATTTAATAGGATATAATAGACTATAAAAATCTCCTTGAGGACAGGGATGGTTCACCTTTGTCTTGATTCACCAAGTCCCTAACATACAGTGCCTGGCACATAGTAGGTGCTTTTAAAAAATGCTTGTTGATTGATTGGTTCGAACTGGGTCTTGAGAGATGAATATGATTTTAATAAGCAGAGATGAAAGAACATTCTAGGAATATCTGAGCCAAGGCTTCTCAGAGGTGGTAAAACTCTCAGCTCAAGGTTCATGAATCTGTGTGGTTAGGGAACAATCAAGAGTTCAGTTTGGCTGAACACAGGGTAAACATAGGGGAAAAGTGGGAGTTAATGCTACAGGATAAAGACTGTATTTGATTGTGAATACTAAAATAAGGAGTCTGGACTTTATTTTAATAGCAATGGGAAGCCACTGCAGGGTTTTTTGTTTTTTGGGGGATTTTTTACATGTGAATAATGAAATCAGGTTTGTGCATTAAGAAGGTAGTTTGCTGGATGAACTGGAGGAGTCCCGAGGGAGGGAGTCTGGTTATGAAGAGACAGAGGTAGGCCATGTGAGAGGTTCAGGTATGGAGATCATGAGACTCTGAAGCAGGGTGATGGTGGTAAGGAAAGGACAAATTAGAGAGGTATGGTGTAGGTAGAGTTTAGGATAGGGTAGGAGTGGGGGCTAGGGATGAGGATAGAGTGATGACATCAGGTTTGGAGACTGGGTTACTAGACAGATGGTGGTACCACTAGCAGAAATAAGACATTTGGGAGGAAGGGGCCAGTTTAGGACAAAAGATGATAAGTTTGGTTTTTTATATTTTTAATTTAAGGTGCTTCCCGGACAACTAGAGGGCATTTAAAAATTCTGGACTGAAGCTTAGTGACTATATAGGTCAGAATATAGAGGCTAGTTGAATTAGATCATCAAGGGTACATCATGGGAGGGTACAGACAGAGAAAGAAGACAGAGACAGAGAAAGGAGATAGAGATGGAGAGAGGGAGAGAGACAGAGAAAGACACACATATACACACAGAGAGAGACAAAAAGATAGAGACAGAGAGAGGGAGACAGACAGAGACAGAGACAGGGATGAAGACAGAGGTGGAGGGGAAGGGGGAGAGAGACAGAGACAGAGATAGAGAGAGACAATGAAAGAGAAAGAGATACAGAGACACAGAGAGGGAGACAGAGAAAGGGACAGACAGAGAGAAAGAAGATAGAGAGAGAGAGAGCGACGAAGAAAGACAGGGAGAGAGACAGAGATGGACAGAGAGAGGTTGATTACAGAGTTTTAGGGAATACATACATTAAGGGAGGGGAATAAGGAAAAGTTGTTAACCTAGACATTGGAGGTAGAGGACAGTGAAAAGAGAATCTGGATAACTTCAATATCAAAGAAGTCAGGAAAGAAGGACATTTCAGAAAGGGTAGTTGACTAAATGTCCACATTCTACAAAAAGATCAAGATTATAAGGATTTAGAAAAGACTCTTGAATCTATCTGGAGGGCATTGATGAGATCTTGAAGAGAAGTTTCACTATAGAGTTAGTGAGTGGAAACTACTAGATTGTAAATTTCTGGAAGGTACCATGTTTCCCCGATAATAAGACCTATCCCGAAAATAAGCCCTCCCCTTACTGTGTAAGATTCCTCTAAAATAAGCCCTCCCCCGAAAATAAGCCCTATTGAGATTGCTACTATAGTGAAGGTGATCCCCTGCACTACACGCTACATTACGGTGCCCTCTGTATGCACCGTCCCCCCCCCCCCGGTGAAACGCATGCCGCGCTCCGAGCTGCATCCAATCAGAGCTGCAGCAGTGAGCGCGTCATCCTGTTCTTCCCCAGTGATTTGCTTATTGAATAAAGGTACATTTTTTTTGTTCACATTTACCTGTTTATTAAAATTGCTGTCAATGTTCATTAAAATAAGCCCTCCCCTGAAAATAAGCCCTCTGGTGTTTTTCTGTCCAAAAAAATTAATAAGACAGTGTCTTATTATCGGGGAAACATGGTAGAGGTATATTTTCTTTATATCTAGCATAGTGTCTTGAATATAGTAGGTGCCTAATAAATGTTTGTGGGATGTGTATAATGAAACCAGAAGGCAGGGGATTAAGGTGTACCACCAGTTGCAGGGCTGATGAAACCAGTTATTGAGGATGAGAAAATGGTGGCTTAGAACCATATAAGTGTCCACAAGTTGAGTGCCTTTGGTTACCTCAAATCTGCTTGGTACTGCCTCCATCCTGGAGAAGTGTTGGGACACAGGGAACTGACTGGCAACCCTAGAGATCAGAAGTTCTTGAATTCCACAGTCATTCCAATAGCTTATGTTGAGCAGCTCACAACTAGATCTGACTTAAATTTCCCCAGCTGGGAAAATCATGGTTGACTTCCCTCAGGGGAAGACTTATTCAACGTAAAACCAGTGGAAAATGGTTTCCTCTGGTGCTTACTTATTATATCTATGACTAGCTGTTGATGACTTCTAAGAAATTTTTCAAGCACAGTGTCCTCCATGGGTGGAGTGAAATCTTGGGCTTTGTTATTTAGTTATGTCCAGTACTTTGTGAGGGGATTTGGGGTTTTCTTGGAGAAGATTCTAGTTTGCCATTTCCTTCTCCAGCTCATTTTACAGATGAGGAAATTGAGGCAAACAGGGTTAAGTGACTTGCCCAGGGTAACACAGCTAGTAAATGTGTGAGGTCAGCCATGTCTTCATTCCTCTCTAGGCTCCCCTCCTGACTGTCTTGCTGTCACTGACTCTTCCCCTTTCTTTTCAGGTCCCTTTTCTAGGTTGTCTTCTAGCCTTAGAATGGAAGTTTCTTGAGGGCAGGAGCAGTCTCTCTGCTTGTATTTGTATCCCACACTTAGGACAGTGGCTGGCCCATAGTAAACCTTTAATAAATGCTTGTTGACTTGACTAAGAGAAAATAGTTCCTGATTTAAGAGGTGCGATGCCCCAACCTGACTGTTTCAAGTTCTTTATTTTTGAGTTATTGCCTATTTCTGCCTTTTTTCCCTTCTATCCCTTTCACTTGCTTGTTTCACTACCCTTCTCAGTCCTTCCCCAAACCCCTGGGTTCAATCTGTTGCATTTTCTATATATCACTCTTAAATGCCTCTTCTAGACCAACTCATGGCCAGAGGTGGGGTGGGGGAGCATCAAGGGATTTCCCTAACCCACAGAGCTGCCCTCTGTGGCAGAGCCCCAGAGGTCTCCCCAAGAAGAGAACCATTGTGTGGTTCCTTGGAAATGCCTTAAACTCTAAGCTTGTATTGTATATTCAGGATCAGAGGCAGCAGTTGAAGGATCCAGTGTTGAAAAATATAATTATCCCCTCATTGCATAGACTCCTGACACCCACCATGTTCTCTTCCTGGGCCCCCACGCCTATTTCTCATAAGTTAAAACAGATTTCCAACACAGGGCAAGATATTCAAGTTGTTCAAAGTCCCCTGAATGAAAAGGGTAGTTTGGAACCCCTCCTCCCAAGTTTTGTGCCTCTGCCATAGGTCAGAGAGAACTAGAGGTCTAAGAGCTAAATTGAATGCAAGCATTTTGTCTAGAAGGCTTCTGAGTTTCCACTGGTTTGGGGGAATATGACCAAATTCCCTCCTCCCCCTTCCAACCCTGGGATCCAGAGGACTTTAACCTCTGTGGAGAATGGCAGGAGTGTAACCTTCACTGGAAGCCCAGAGAAGCCTGGCCTGAGCCTTCATTCTTTTCCAGTATAGGTTAAACTGTGGACTCAATGTTCACTACCTATGGGGAAGGGAAGCCTTGGTCTCTGGCACAGTGATGTAGGGAAAGGAGAGCCCTTAGCCCTGCTATTGCCCATCTGACAATGCCACAAGGTGTCTGTGACAAGACTAGTTAAGGACGTCCTGCCTTAACCCCCAGGGAAGAAGAGAAGAGAGTCATTTTCCCTTTTTCTGCCCCAACTTCCTGCTTTATCTGAGGGAATGTAAGGGGGCAATGTAGAGCAAGATGGAGGAGACCAAACCATACCCTTTCTCCTTCCATTTCTAGCTGCTAGGAGCCCCCTTAGAACTGTTATCTCCTTAAATGATGTTATAAGGTTTAATAACAGTATTGATACTATATTAAAAAGAAAAAAGCCATAACAGATAGATATTGGAATCTGCTCTTAGTTCTGCTTCCTAAAAGGCAGACTAGGAAGGGAAGAGAGGAGGAATTATAAATGATTTGTAAATTCCCATTGAAGTTGCCCATGCAAACTGGCTGGAGAATTTGAGAAGGAAAGAAAGAAACTAGGATCATGAGGTTGTCCCTGACATGTAGCATGAAACATCATGTAAAAGGAGGTAATAATAGACTAGCCTCTTCTCCCCGCCAACTTTTTTCCAAGGGAGATTTTAATTCCTGATAGGCGATGAAGGGCAGAGGCTGACCATTCTACTCTCCTCAGAGAGAGAGGCAGTACCAGGCTAGAATTATATCTCTCTGCTCCCATAAATATTAAATCTAAGGGATGCGATTTTCAGGTTCAAGCTAAACTTTTGTTTGCTGTTCATTAATGAGGGAAGGAGGACCCATGCTTCTGTCTCCAAGGCTTGACTCCCTTCTCACCAAATACCAGTTCCACAATGAATACTTATAACATATATAAAAAAAAAACATTTATCCTAGTCAACAGCAAAACAAAAATCAGAGAAGGTATACATAGGAGAATATATCTCATCCAGGTGTGAAGAAAGTTGAGGATAGGGACATGATGGAGACAGCTAGCTCCTCTCATATTTGCTTCTTTCCAAAGTCTTCTGGGGGTTGGCACCATCAGTCTTTTGTCTCAAAGCTGAAAACCAGGAGCATCTGAAATGACTGCAGAGGCCAAAAAGATTCTAGTCTAGAGACTAAAGAGACTAGCTCTCATCTCTCTTAATTTTGTTGACTCTACCCTGACTCTGATGCAGGGACTGGGGCATTTTATTCACCAATGAAGAAAGAATCCCATACTAATGAGTTTGGGGATTCAGGTTATGCAAGCATTTATTAAGTGACAGGTTCTGTGCTAAGTACTTTACAAATATTTTCTCATTTAATTCTCACAACAACCCTGTGCTCTTATTATCTCTATTTTTTGGTTGGGGAAATTGAGGCAGACATGTTAAATGACTTGCCTGGGTTACACAGTTAATAAATGTGTGAAGCTGGATTTGAACTCAGGTCTTTTGACTCCAGGCCCAGTACTCTATCCAGTGTGTCACCTAAATGCCTCTTTGAGAGCCACACATTTAATAGAGAGGAAAGTTTATTGGCAAGAGGAAGAGAACAATTCTTGGGACCAGGTATTCCTGGCACACCAGTAACCATGATGTTTAAAGGTGGTAACCATTTTCCATTTCTTTGGAAGGCAGCTGCACAGCCCATACTGTTTTTTTTTTTTAAGCAATTGGGGTTAAGTAACTTGCTCATGGTTACATGGCCAGTTATAGCCAATACTGGGTTTTAAGAAGAAACCTTGCCTTTGTGAAAGGAAGGGGAATGAGTTCTTTGGGAACGAAAGCTATGACCTAGAAGGGAATGAGCTGCTAGGGAGTCTCTGCCCATGCAAAGGGTCATTATCTTAGCAGGGGTGGGGAACCTGTGGCCTTGAGGCCACATATGGCCCTCTAGGTCCTCAAATGCAGTCCTTTGACTGAATCCAAACTTTGCAGATCCCCTTAATTAAAAGATTTGTTCTATGAAGTTTGGATTCAGTCAAAAGACTTCTCCCAAGGACCTAGAAGTATATATATGGCCTCAAGGCCACACATTCCACACCCCATGAGGATACAAGAGTATGTTCAGGGTTCAAGCTAAGGAATGATCAACAGATCTAGTGGTGGTGGTTGGTGGTTGACCTTCATTCTCAAAGAGGACCAAAATGTTGGAGTCAAGGTATAATGTGTTCCACTGTGGCTGATTTGATGAATACAAGTTCGAAGGGTCTACCACAGGTCAAGCATGTCCCTATGAACATTTGGAATGGAAATGTCTCTAAATATGTGCATAGCATGTTTCTTTAGAGCTATTGCAATTGTACTTTGCTCATAGAGCACAGCGCCTTCTTTAATGTGGGCACACCATGTTGGGCAATCTTGTGCCAGTGTCTCTCTCAAATTGATTCTCAAGTTCTTCAGAGAGAACTTGAGAGTGTCCTTGTATCATTTCTTTCAACTTCCATGTGAGCTCTTATTTGACTTCTCCATAAAATAATCTTTTAGGCAAACATACATTTGGCATTCAAACAATGTGGCCAGCCCATTGGAGTTGCATTTTCTGCAGCAGAGTTTGAATGCTTGACATTTTAGCCCAAGAGAGAATCTTAATGTTGAGTACCTTATCTTGCTAGTTGATCTTCAGGATATTCCTGAAGGCAATTCAAATGGAAGCTATTCAGTTTCCTGGCATGGCGCTGGTAGACTGTCCAGGTTTCACAGGCATACAATGATGAGGTCAGCACAATGGCTTTGTAGACCTTCAGTTTGATAGGCAGCCTAATACTTTTCTCCCACTCTTTCCTTCAGAGTCTCCCAAACACCAAACTCTGGCAATGCATGAGTCAACTTCATCATCTCATCTATATGTACATCCCTGGAAAGTATATTGCCAAGGTAACTTATCCACATTCAAAATTTCTCCATTTGTTGTGACCGATGATTCCATAGATGGATGGTGTGGTGCTGGCTGGTGGAGAGCCTCTGTTTTATTAGTGTTAATTGTCAGGCCAATATTAGCATGAGCAACAGAGAATTGATACTTTCTTTGTTGTATCTCAGCCTCCAATGCTGCATCAAGTGCACAATCACCTGCCAACAAATAGTTATACATCAACTCTCCGTCCACTTTGGTCTTGACTTGTAGCCTTTTCAAGTTAAATAATTCACCACTGGTACATCAAGCTGACCTTGATACTGTTTTCATCCTCATTGAAGGTGTCTGATAACATCGCTGAAAAACATCATGCTAAAAAGCATGAGAGCAAGCACATAGCCTTGTTTTACTGCACTGATGACTGAGAAAGTGTGAGAGCACTATCCATTATCCAGAACCCAGGCAAGCATGCAGTCGTGAAACTGATATACAATACTGGTGAACTTTTCTGGCCAACCAAATTTTGCCATGATCTCCCATAAGTCTTAATGACTGAAAATATCAAAGACCTTGGTCAGATTGATGATTGTGTACAGACTTCTGTCCTGCTCTTGCCCTTTCTTGGGCAGCAAACACCATATCAACCATTCCTCTGCCCTTTCTGAAGCCACTCTCCTGTAGATGACTATCCAAGTGAAGGATCAGCTTATTAGGAGTCTGGCAAGAATCTTGCCAGGAATGATTAAGAGAAAGACACCTCACTCTGCCATGATTGTCACAGGACAACCTATTTCCTTTTCCTTTATGGAGATGCATAGTGGAGGCATCCTTGAACTCCTGGGGGATAACCTCTTGTTATAAAACCTGGAAGATTTCAATCAACTTTTGTATGAGCAGTGGACCCCATGCCTTGTAAATCTCTGCTGGAATAGAATCAGCACCAGGTATCACAAAAAGAGCCTAACAGCATTCAAAACCTCTTCTTTAGTTGGAAGTTCAGCTAGAGAGGGATTGACTTCAACCTGAGGTATTATCGTCAATGTCTTCAGCATTGATTGATGATGGTCTGTTGAGAACACTGTGGAAGTGTTCAGTCTATCTCTCTAGGATCATGTCCTTATCACTAATCAATGTGACTGAGTAGTTGAGATACACCCTAGATCTTTGGCCCATAAATAGCCTTCAGGGCATCATAAAAGTGCTTTAGATTGTTAAACTGAATTTTATCTGCCTTCTTATGGAACCAAGTATCTCTCCAAGCTTTGCTTATACTTTGCTTTTGATGGAATTAAATGCTATCTTCTTAAAGACAGATAAACTATCCTGCTGGTAAACCTTGTGGAGTTCTTGTTTTTTTGTTTAGCAACTTTGGAATTTCCCCATCATTTTTGTCAAGTCCATCTTGATGTTTTCGAATATTTTGGCCCAGAATTATGTGGTGCTATACACCAAGTCTCTGAAAGCTGCCCACTCCTTTTCTGCTCCACTGTTGCCAAGTGTGTTTTGGCTCAGCTTTCCCTCCAAGTTAGCAACAAACTTTATGCTGGGAGAGGCTTCGAATCTGTTGGCATCGTGTCTTCTAGTAGTCGTCTTGCCTTGGAGCTGCCGCTTTTGTTGAATGTGAATGTTTAGCTTGGAGAGAATGTCTATGGTCGGTCCAGCACTCTGCACAATACACAATAACAAACACATCGCTTTTGTTGCCCTCACATCCTATCTCTTCTTCTTACAATGACATGGTCTATTAAATGCCAATTTTGCTTTGAGGATGAATCCACAAAGTTTTATTGTGTTTAGTTAAACAGAAGACAGCGTTGGTCATAAGAAGGTTGTGAGATGCACAAGTCTTCAGTAGTAACTGACCATTGCTGTTGATGTTTCCAACTCCATTCCTCCCAAGGACTCCCTGCCACATCTGATAGTTTGTGCCTATTCTAGCTTTAAAGTCACCCAGAATTTCAAGCTTGTCCTCTTTTCCCACATTGATGATGAAGGTTTCCAGGTATTCATAAAATTTTTCTCTGACCTCATCAGGATCTGTCAGGGTGGGAACATGTGCACTGATGATGGTGGGATGATCATGGGATGGTACTTACTTTCAAGTGGCAATAGAATTATCACAAGCCTGTTGTTCATTCCTTTTGGAAGCTATACAAGCCTGTTGACTAGATTAGTTTTGATTGTGAAACCTGTGCCTGCTTCACAGCACTCCCTTTCACTGTGGCCACTCCAGAAAAACTTGTATCCAGCTCCGACTTTGGTAAGCTGGTCATTTGTTTCACTCAGGGCTGCTATTTAGATGCGATGTTGTAATGGTAATGGGAATCTGAAGATCTTCTCTGCCCCTTAATAAGCATAGGGGAATTTGAAGACCTTCCCTGCTTTGAAAATATACTCTGCCCCCTGATAGGCTAAATGTAATCACATGGACCTGTGGTGGGAAGAGTTTGCTTAAGGGTAGAGCAGAGCCCACAGGAAGCTGGGAGTCAGAGCAAGCTAGATGGTTGGGAGGAGAGGATGCTTCTGAGGGAGATAGATAGATTTGTGAGCAAATATTGGTCTTGTATTGGTATGTGGGAAGGCTAAAGGATGCTGTGGCTCTATGTGCTGTTGTGGCTTATTAACTTCTTTGTTACTATGATGGAATGAGCTTACCAGTTTTGGGATTTGATTTTCTGGTGTCCAAATAAATGTTTTGCTTCTTTCTTCTATATGGAGAGTCTGTTATATTTTGTGATTAAGCACTATGAAAGTATATTTATTGTGATCTTGGGTACTGTAAATATTGTATTGGTGCTACATTTGGCAACAAGTTCTTTTGAAACAAGATCTGTTTGTCTTTCAGATCTCTACTGGATTTAGTGTTGTCCATAAGCATAAGCACATGCCATGTACCAATGGTAAGTGGAATAATATTCAGAAAAGTTTTTGTACATTTTTTTGTTGTGCATTTTGACCATGAGGTAGCATCACAACCTGCCAAAGTAAGGAGGCCAGGTTAGGTTAGAAGATTTAGGGGACACCTTTTCTAGCCCCTTTCTTACTCTAGGAAGTGAGCAGTGCAGTCCTAAAAAAAGCTGCTTAGACACCCAGGGGGATGCTGAAACCCTTGCTGCTTCAGTCCTGTGAGAAGACAACCTATGGCCTGGGCCACCTATGTGTAGGGTGTGATTGCAGCTCCCATGTATCCATACCTGCTGCTTCATCACTTACCTGTTGACACAGGACTCTGAGGTAGGTAAAAATGGTAAAATGGTATGAGTGATATCTTTTGACTCAGACCTAAATTGGATTTAAGTGAGGCAGAGTTGGCCTCATTCTCTCTTCTAAAGTCATCATAGCCCAATGCCAAGCAAAAGTCAGGATGACTGGTAAAGGTCTGGGATGCAGAGGATGACCTCATCGTCTTCATGTCTGACCAAGCTTTAAGCACGTCACAGTGCCTGTTTCAGCTGCCTTCATGGCCATTGGAATAAGTTGTTCTCATCCACCTATTCCACTGGGGAAGTTGTCACATGCTTGGGGTAGAAACCCCTTAACTCACTGACAAGTCTGAGGCCTGTTGGTCACCCTCAGCCCGGTTTAACCTTCTGCCAAGATGGTTTACGAGGCTGTGGCTGCTGCACATGCTATAGCTTCTTGGAGCCATGGGTGAGAGTTGGGTGAAAGGTGGATACCAAAGGTTGAAAGGAGCCCTGAAAAGTGTTCAGCAGACCTCACAGCAGAGGTACTAGTCTTTCCTGAACACCTGCATATCATTCTACCTCGTGGTTTATTTCACTGTAGCAAGGTTACATGATTCTTAGGTCGACCACACTCACTTATAGCTCATTCCTCAGCCTGCTACCTGATTGGTTAACAAGTTCTGGTATAACTCAAAAGTATGTTTGGATATTTCCTCAATAATTATTAAATTGCAACATCTAAATCATTAATCAATTAGCTTGTGCCTCACCCCAGTTTATTAAGTACTGTTTAATAAATGGGAGAAACAAACCATTTTCCTATTTGCTCATATCTCTTTTTTTTTTCTTTTTAAAAGCAATCGGGGTTAAGTAACTTGCTCAAGGTTACATGGCCAGTTATTTCTGGGTGTGGTGCTAAGTATCTGAGCCCGGATTTGATCCCCAGGTCATCCCGACTCTGGATCCAGTGCTCTTACTCACTGAGCCACCTGGCCGCCCCGCTCATATCTCTTTATATAGCATAACCCTTAGTTTTGGGGGGCTCATATACAAATTAAAATGACCACCTATACAGTTTATAAACAAGGTAATCATCATCACCACCAACAACACAAAGACATAAATTATTTTTTACAATTTTTAAGCTGTGGGAAAGGTCAGAGTCACATGTAACCATCTCTACAACTCTTGACTTCTCATTTAATACAGTCTTACTCTTCAATTATCTCAAGATACCAAGTCTCTTTTCAAGGGTCATCTTCATCCTCTTCACAAAATAAAGATCAAAATGGTTCTCTAAAGAAAGAATCCTCTTCATCCTCTGTCTTTATACCTTATCTAGTCTCTCTCCAGCCATGACAGGGAAACAGCCTCTTTATAGTTGACTCCTCATGAATTATGTCTGTAATGTCTCTTCATAAAATAGCATTCAAGACAGTTCTAACAAGAAAGAAGTTTCTCCTTACCTTCTTTCTCCCTGTCTTCTCCTTAGTTTATCTTGTGGCTCATCATAGAGTTAAATTCACATTTACTCTCTCTGACTTTATAGGGAGAAGCATCTCATAGAATGACAGGGTCTAGTCTAAAATCTTGCTGCAATGCTTTTAGGCTAACAGTTTCTGTGGCTTCTGTAGAAGAGGCTTTTGAAATGTTATTCAGTTGTTTCAGTCATGAAACAGTCTTTATAGTCCCATTTGGGGTTTTCTTGGCAAAGATACTGAAGTGGTTTTCCATTTCCTTCTTTAGTTCATTTGACAGATGAGGAAACTGAGGCAAACAGGATTAAGTGACTTGTCCAAGGTCACACAGCTAGTTAAGTGTCTGAGACTGGATTTGAACTCAAGATGAGCCTTCCTGACTCTGGGCTTGAACTAATAGAGGTAGAGTGGAAAGAGGTAGCATTGGACTATGTTTGGGTCCTGAGACTCCTTTGATGAAATGTGATTGTTATTTCTGAACAGGGTCTGGCAGCTCATTTTCTTAGAATAGCTCCCTTTTGTTCTCCTGTAGCATATTTTTCCTTCTAGTATAGTGGAAACAGGGCTGAGCCAGGAGTTAGAAGACCCAAGTTCAAATCTCAAATCTGCCATTTAAGGCCTGTGTGATCTGACCTTGATTTCTTCATCTATAAAAACAAGGGGTTTGGATGAAATTACCTCTAAGATGCCTTCCATCTCTAAATCTGTGATACTGACAGGACTGTTCTTTCTTTTCTTCATTGCCCTAGCATGGCCAGGCCCTTGGCTACCATCTGCTCTCTCACCTGTTCCAAGAGATGGAACTAGTTTCATAGGATCAGTGGAGTTAGAGCTACAGGCAACCTTGGAGATCATTTTTTCCAATCCCCTTATTTTATAGATGAAGAGACTAAAGTCTTGGGAGGGAAAGTGGATTGCCCATGATCAAAGATAAATATATTCTTGAACTGCAGAGGAAAGGATTTAAAAGGAAAAAAAGGTTAACTTTTAAACCCAAGAGATGATCAGGTCAAAAGGTAACTGAGAACCAATATAAGCTATTGTTATCAACTGGTTTACTCCATATATGTGTAAACAAACTGCTTTTTTTGGGCCCCTGGAAACAGGGTGGGATCATGAGGCTCTTTAGCTGTGGGTGAAACCAGCAAAGTTAAGCTGCCACTAGCCTAAGCAGGGAAGAATAAAAAGGAGAGAAGAATAATAGAATAACAATTACTACATCAATGTAACATGGGGTAGCTAGGTGACTCAGTAGATAGAGTGCCAGACTTGGAGTCAGGGAGATTTATCTTCCTGAGTTCAAATCTAGCCTCAGATACTTACTACTTGTGTGGCCCCAGGCAAGTCACCCAATCCTGTTTGCCTCAGTTTCCTCATCTGTAAAATAATCTAGTAAAGGAATGGCAAACCACTCCAGTATCTTTGCCAAGAAAACCCCAAATGGGGTCACAAAGAGTTGGACATGACAGAAAAATGACTGAACAACAGCAACTATATAACATATTAAAGTATATATATATATATACTATATAGATATATATCCATACTACATATAAATATATAGTATAGATATAAAAACATATAGTATATATACTTTATATATGTATACATATGTATACTTTATACATAAAGTAGATAGAATGCTGAGCTTAATATCAGAAAGACGGGTTTGAATCCTACTCTTGACGCTTAAAACTCTCTTGGGGAGAGTGACTTTACCTTTCCTAACCACCGTTTCCTTGTCTATAAAATGGGTTTAGTCATAGGATCCATCTCACAGGACTATTTTGAGGATCAAATGAAACAGCATCTTCCACTAACAAGAACAAAGATGGGAAAAGCAGTTGAATTAGACCAAGAGTATGCAGAAGAAATTTGTGTTGGAGGTGATACAGTTGTGAGGATATTGATGTTAATTTATAGAATATGTGAAGGAGAAAGAGATATGAAGGCTTGGGAAAAAATCTCAGACCTTATTTATGCTGAAAAATGGTGACTGAGAGAACAACAACTGTAGACTTAGGTGCTATTCTCCCATCCTTGCAAAATCTTTATGAGATTTATCTACACACAAATCGAAGGCGTCCTCAAGCAGGTTTTTGCAATATTCTACAGTGGACTGTATCTTTATCATTTTGCAGTTGACTCAAAGACATAGAGACTACAAGATTCTACCCTGCTTATTATCTGTTATTTATGAAGCAATATTTATGATAATGAAAAGTTTGATTCAGTAGATCAAAATCTTCCCTTAAAAGCTGTCTTTCAACAAAGAGTATCTCCCAGCCATACACTAAAATCATTTGTAGCAGGGGACTGGCCAGCAGGGGCCCACTTCTTCTGATCATGCAGTCTGTTCTGCCTGGTAAACTTGTCTCATTTCAGACTGGTGACCACTTCCTGTCCATTCTCTTTATAGTAGTGAAAAGCCTTGTAACTGGCTATAGAGCCAGAACTGAGGATACATACAAAAAGGAACTCAACCTCCCTTTCTCCTCTCCTCTCCTCTCCTCTCCTCTCCTCTCCTCCCTTTATCTTCCCTCTTCCTCTCCCTCTTTGCCCTCCCTCTCCTCTCCCTTTCTCTCTCTGTCTCTATTTCTCTCTCTCCTTCAAGTGATGGGAAAGAAATGCTGTAAACTTCTGAGTGGGAAAGCCCCTCTGTTACGTGGCAGCCACATAGCCTTGAACACATGCCACCTTTGTTTCTTCTGTTTCTGTTACACTTTTTCTTTCCTGAATAGGTGAGGCAGTAGCAAAGACAATGTTTTCATGAGCATCAAAAGTCAGCAGGGTCCCCAGAGGTCCATCCATGGTAGTCCATTTCTGTGTTTGCTGTAGCTGCAGCAGCCATGTTCAGTGTGCCAGAGAAGCCTTGAGGAGTGACTTGCTTGCTTCACCCTGGCCTAGCCATGGACTGATCTGCCTGTTGAGATGCTGTGTCCTGAAAATAAGAGAACAATTTGTCCACCAGCCATGTGTAGCAGCAAGCACCCCAAGCGCGTCCTCAGGGTTTGCAGCTACCACAGGTTCTTGGATCTGCTTTGTTAAAGGAAAGCAACTCAAAATGGGTTAACAAGCTTACTTTAATCAGTCAGACATATATCGTTTACCTTGTTCAGGAGAAAAGGTCAGCACCCTGAACCTCAAAATATACAGGCATAATTATCAAGACAGAAACATCAAGTAGACAGATTTCCAAACTGTCCAACCATTACATCCATACCCAGTCAACATCTGGGTTTCCACATTCTGGGTTTTTCAAAGCCGGGGGACTCTCAACAACGGCTTCCCAGAATTCGGATCAAATCACAGAACACTTCTCAAAGTGAGTCCCAAAACAAAGCTACACATCAGGGCTTATATAGCCTTCTCCTGGCTCAGAGAATGTAACAACCTTATTGACCCACTGGCCAATCAAAAAGTATCTACTGAAAAACAAGCCTCCCTCCCCAGGCTTCTGGTGCACTTTAGCCTAGGGGCAGGGAAGATCTTTAAACTTTACATTCGCATTACACCATGCCATTATTGGAGGAAAACTTAGTAGGAAGAATGCCTTGTGGCTACCACTTTTAGTGTGAGCCCACTCTGCCCAGGGTCTGAGGTGGTAGAGAAGAATGTGCTTTGATTTGTGGGGGATATTTCTATACTTTGGTTCTTGCTCTGTCTTCTCAGTAAATGATCCATTTCCAAAAGCTAATTAAGTCTGACTGGCTTATTGATATCAACTAATAATCAATGGGAGAAGCTGCTAAGCTCTGGGGACCTAACCCATCAGGAGCTAAGGAAGATCAAGATAATGACCTGTCAGTGCTTACACATTAGAGCACTATACATTAAAGATTCCTTCAAAGAGAGAACAACAGAAATTACCCTGTTCCATAATCCTCTGATTGGTTGAATCAAAACCGGAAAAATTGCAGTGCCTCCTGGAAAAGATCCATAACCACTCAAAAGAATTTGGCCTGACCACCAAATAGGAAAGATCAAATGGATGAAGAATGTTAATTGTCAAGATCTCTTTGTGACTGAACCTGTGATTTCATCAGGAGAGGGAGCTCCCAGGGAGGCACTCCCTCCACCCATACAGTTCAGCACCTGTTCACAACACTGAGAAGTTGCCTGGGGGCCCTGAGATGTTCACTGACTCAGGGTCACACACAGTCATTGTGTGTCAGAGTCAGGAATTGAGCCCAAGTGTTCCTGAATCTGAGATCATCTTTTTTTATCCATTATGCAATGCTAGTTCTCAGTGCCAAGATTATGACTTGCATTTGGATGGACAACCACTAGATCTTACCCATCAATATGTATATATCTGCAACAGACAGTACAAATGGAGAGTGAGTTGGGCCCAGAATTAAAACAAGAGGAAGAGAATGCATTTAGAAAATTGCAAAGCTCCTTTAATAACCCTAAGCTTCTCTCAGAAACAAAAACCTATCTTTTTAATAGCAATATTATACCAGTGTTTTTGCATGGCTTTGAGAAATGGATCACAACAGCCTCCAAAGAATTGAAAATTAATATCATGAAGATGGCAGTGGAGAGACACATGGTGGGTATGAGCAGGCTGAAACATGTAACCAATTAAGAACTTTGAAAATGAGAAGGAGTAAAAGATATCATCAGGGAAATATATGATAGGGAGAGAAGATGGACTGGTCACACAGTGAGGACAGGGGTGACCAGTTTGCTCCACTTTTATTCTCATGTAGAACCCCCTATGAGCTCACTCTCCCAACTCCCACTGGGAGTTATGGGCTGGTCTTGACCCAAAATAGTCTCCTGATAGTTTAGGTTTGATACTGGAACAAAATGAGATACTCATACATAGGTCATACAATAGTTAACAGATTTTAAGTAGATAAGATTTACTTAGCCATGGCAGGGGAGAGACATTCAACAAGAATAGGCATTGAGGACTCTTTGAGTTGGTTCAGTTGAAAGAAGACCCCTTGTCCACTGTGATCTACCAGCAAAGCATCAGAGTGTGAGCCTGGGGCTCATGGCTGTTTCATGCTCAAGTGATGAAGAACTGAAATCAACAGTCTGAGCCTTTAGTTTTCTGAGCCAGTCAAATCTAGAGGATGGTTTTGGTACTCTTTAAGGTAAGAAGTCTAATTTGTAAGGGTTAGGATATTGCTCTTTCCACAGTTCTCCCGAAAGTAGCTGACTAATCCTTATTTCTGGATTCTAGAGGTAACCTTGATGGGTTGAAGATTTTTAAAAATATTATTGCTTTTAAGTCCCCATCACTGGATGTTTTGACTAATATCAATTAATCATTTAATATAAATTAGCTTTACAAAGTGATATTTACTGAGAAGGTATAGTAAGGATAGAAGTAAAGAAACATCCTCTCAAATCTGGGAATGCACTTTCCCCTGGTTAGAGGGGTCTCACTATGAAGCAAAAATGTGCTGAAATATACATGTAGGGAGGGAACATGTGTGACTGAAGAATACCTCCTGGCTCTGGCTGTTCTTTTTTCCCTTCGCAGAGTCCCCATTAAATTCACTTCTGGGTGTGGAGTAGCAGTGGATGAGTTACTTCCTTGCACAACTGGGATGGGTCAAGCATCTAGCAATTACAGTTATCTGCAGATTCTGCCAACTCTAGTTGCTGGGCATCTGATAGCTCTTTCAGCCTTTTGAAGCTCACAAGGTTGTAATGCACTCAATTCTATCTTGAAATACTCAATCACCGACAATCAAGGAAGAGCAGACACAAGAGACAAAAGAAACAGATACCATACGTTTATGACTACATGTGGCTGTATGTGGCCTGGTGGGGATATATGTGTGTGTGTGTGTGTGTGTGTGTGTGTATGTATAAACTCCTACCTGTAGTTTTTCTCCTTTACTTTAAAATTGCCAGGGAAGAGAATAAGACATTGTCCTCTAGAATCTTTTCATGTTCTGTCAGTTCTAGCTCAGCCTTTACTGACTGTCCTTTTGGCTTCTCAGTCAACCAGAAGATCTGTCATCATCACAGTCACCTACAGCCCTTGCCTCTCCCCCAGTCACTTATAATGAGAAACTAGCCCCAATGTTCCACATTTTGGATTGGCAGCAGGCAGAGAATATTATGTATGATCTGTATAACTTAACCGTGCCTGTGCTAAGGGACTAGACCCTCACTGGTCAGCCCCCTATTATACTTTTAATGTTAGGAGAAATTGAAAAAGACTTGTAATATATTGGGTAGACCCCTTGTGTCAGACTTAAGGGAAGGCATGGACAAGAGTTTAATAGGATGGGAAGCCATGGATGGGTTGCTGTCTGCATTATTGGATAAAATCCCAACCAATCAGATATTGGTAAACCTATAGTAGGAGCAATATTTCCCAAATCACCTCTCCCATGCAAGATAGCTTTTTCTTAAAAGGAATTAAAATCATCCTTGAGATTTGATTGGCCCAGGGGACTAAGGCTAGGACCCTCCATGCAGGTTCTTAGACTTCTGGACACAAGAGGACGAGGACATGAGGGACTATAGCTCCTCTCTCAGGCCTCAAACCTTTGCCATGCTACATGAACAACCTTGGGAAATTATGCTCAACTTAATCAATATTCCTTGTGCATCAACATTCCTTTCTTGCTCCAATATCCTTCCTCTGATATGAATTATTAACCTCCTGTTGTTAATTGTTATATGGACTGAGTGTCTTTTCTCATTCTAATTATGGCCCTAAACTACCAGGAGACTGGCTTGAGTCAGGACCAACCCATTACAAAGGCACTGTGCTAGGGGGTGGGGATATAAAGGCAAAAATGAGACAATCTCTGTCCTCAAGGAGTTTACATTCTATTGTGGTGAACACATAACATGTTCTCATGAAAGTAAATATGGGCAGGGATGTTGTGAAGCTCAAATTAAATAATGAATATAAAGCACTTTGTAAGCCTTCATGTACTGTATAAATACTATTGTTACTACTATTATTGTTAGCCGACAGTGAGCAGGCCTCCAGTCTGGTGATGACTTCATTCTCTGAGCTGTATTCAGCTGTATTCCTTCTGAGCTCAAGCAATGTTTATAGAGCAATATATGGATGTGCTGGTAAATATTTAACAACTAGGCTCTCCAGAAAAAAAAACAACAACTCAAAACAAAACCCCTAAAAACCTATTCACACATTTAAAAGTTTAATCTGCATTATAAATACAAGTCAATGAAGTCTAGACTTTTCATAAGTCTAGACAATCAACAAAACCATAAATCAAATCTTGATTTATAACAATTGCCAATTTTTGAGGTGTAAATGATCACACTGAAAGTTTAATAATTGGATCTTAAAAAACATTTAGAGCTGGTTCCAGCATACCCTGACTACAGGATGAGGAGAAAAAAAACTAACAATTGGGGCCAAGTAGTGGAGTGTCATGTATAAGGAAGAGTAATTAAGCCAGTTTGAATGGACTGCAAAATTCATGGAAGAGAGTAATGTATAGACAGACTGAAATGTTTAACAGCTAAACAGAGGAATGTATTATTTGACCCTGGGAACCACTGGAGTTTATGAAGGAGAGGAATGACGTGATCAGATCTGCATTTTTGGAATGTCACTTTGGCACCTGTGTGGAAGATGGATTTGGGGAGGGAGAGTTTTGAGTCAGGGAGAACAATTAGAAGGCTGTTGTAGTAGTACAATTGAGAGGCAATGAAGACTTGATCTAGGGTGGTGGAGGACAGTTGGTGGTTATAGTTCATTATAGTTCATTGGTGGCAAGAGGGCATAGAATGTATTTAGAGTAATTTTTCTTAGAGTCTCTAGTACCAACCCTCCTCTCACCCCCAGTATTCAAAATTTTGGTGATATTCAATATTTTGGTGATAAAAACAAGAAATTTTGGCAACTGATTAGATTTGTGGGATGAATGACAATAAGGAGATGAGGATAAAGGACAGATCTGGAAAGGAAAGGGTATCAAGCAAAACAAATTTTACTTTCACTAAGGAAAAAGAAAGAAGGAAGTGTAAGAAATAGAGATTGGAGCCTGGGTTTTGTAAGAGGAAGGGAAGAACAGTTTAGAACAGATTACTTGAATTTTAAGTTAGTAGTATTCAGATTTCTTTTCTTTTTCAAGCCTTTCTGTATTAATTAAAATTTTTTCAACATTAAAAAAATATTCTTTCAATTAACAAACATTAATTTTTCCCTTGCTATCTTCTCCTCCCATTTAAAAAAGAAAATAAAACCCTTAAGACAAATATGCATAGTTAAGCAAAACTAATTTCTACATTATCCACATCATGCAAAAACATGTTTCCAAAAAAACCCCACAAAAACAAAAAAACAACAAAAAAAAGTGTCTCATTTTGTATCTTGAATCTGTCAGGAGGTGGTTGTCTGGAATTATGGTTGATTATTGCATTGATCAGTGTTCTTAAGTCTTTCAAAATTGTTCATTTTTTCAATATTGTTGTTATAGTAGAAATTGTTCTTTTGGATCTGCTGGCTTCACTCTGCGTCAGATCATAAAAGTCTTCCCAGGTTTCTCTGAAACTGTCCCTTTCATCATTTCTTATAGCACAATATTATTCCATTATATTTACATATCATTCTTTGTTTCTACTTCTTTGCCACCACAAAAAGAGTTATCAAACCTTTCTTCTTTGTAAAGAAAGGAGCAGGATGAAAAGAGGAAAAAGTTCAAGAGGTCTTTTCTGCAGGAAAGATACAATTAATAATTATAACTGATGTAAATAAGATGAACTTACTTATAAAATGGGGGAAGTTAGAAGAATGTATTGGAAATAATCCAACAAATATACTCTTTGTAAGAAACACTTGAAATATAAAGTTTCACATATAGTGGAAATGAGGATCAAGAGTAGAATTTTATATGGTTTAGGTGACTAAAAAAGCAGTAGCAATCATGATTTCAAACAAAGCAACAGTAAAAATAGACATGGGTAAAAGAGACAAGCAGGGAAGCAATAATATGCTTAAAGGTAACATAGACAATGAAATAATATCAATGCTTAATAGAGATGTAGCAACTAAGTACTTGAAGTAAAAGACAAATGTATTATAGGGAGAAATGGACAGCAACACTATATAGTTGGAGACCTCAGTGTGACCCTTTCAGACCTGGACAAATCTAACAAAAAGATAAATAAGAATGAAATTAAGGGCTAGAACAGATTTCAATAAAAGTTAGATATGATAGTTCTCTGGAGATCATTGAAAAGGAATAGAAATAGAAACACACACATATTTAATAGCTGTGCATAGCAACTTTACAAAAATTGCCTATGTGCTAATAAATATAAACCTCATAAATACAGAAAAGCAGAATCCTTTATTGACTATGACACAATAAAAATTACAACAATAAAAGATCCTTTGAAGAAAGGATTAAAGCTTAAGTGGTGATTAAATAATTTAACACAAAGGATTAGTGGTTCAAAGACAAATCATAGAAATAATACATAATTTTGTTAAAGAAAACAACAATAAGATACCCTTCCAAAACTTTTGGGGTGAAGCAAAGCAGTTCTGATGAGGAAAAATGAATATCTCCAAACACTTTCTGTAACAAAAGAATTAATCAATAAATTGGGCATGCAACTAAAAACATTAGAAAAGCCACAAATCAAAAACCTCAATAGAACACAAAAATATAAATTCTGAAAAATAAAAAAAGAGGGTAAATAAAAATATTGAATCAGCAAAGCTAGGAGTTGATTTAAAAAAAACTAATACAATAGATAAGTTATTAGCTAATCTGATTTTTAAAAAAACAGAGAGAAAAACTAATTGTCAATAAAAATTTACAACAAATGAAGAAGAAATAAAGTAAATTATCGGAAACTATTTTTGTCCAAGTACTGATAACATAAATCAAATGAAATAATATTTGTGAAAGGATAAAATACCTAGGTTGAATAACAACAAAATAGAGAATTTAAATAATCTAATCTCAAAAAAAGAAATATAATATGTCATAAAGGACATTCCAAAGACTGGGAGCAGATGACTTTAGAATTGAATTCTATAAACATAAAAAAAATTAATTCCAGTATTTTATATACTGTTTGCAAATACTATTTGTTGCATTTGAAAACGCTATAACAATTGTATATTGTTTGAAAAAATTTCTTCAAAGACAAATATGATCCAGATCCCAAAGATAGGGAGAGATAAAGCACAGAAAGAACACTATAGGTTAAATATGAAATAAATATCAATAAAAAATTGTGAATAAAATATTTTCTAAAGGCTAGAATAATATACTAAAGATATACTGTGAGCAAGTTACACTTAAAAATAGAAAAACTATAAATGTGATAATTCATAATAATAACAAGAGGATAGCATAGTGGATAGGGAGCTAGTTGGTGCAGTGAGAACACTGAGCCTGGAGTCAGGAAGACCTGTGTTCAGATCTGATCTCAGACACTTACTAGCTGTGTAACCATGGGCAAATCACTTAATCCTATTTGCCTCAGTTTCCTCATCTGTAAAATTAGATGGAGAAGGAAATGTCAAACCACTACAATAACTTTGCCAAGAAAACCCCAAATGGGATCACACCTGAAACACAATTGAAACAACAAAGCATAGTAGATAGATAACTGACCTTGAACTATTTTTTTTTTTAGAGAGGAGAAGGCAAGGAAATTGAGGCCCAGATAATGCCTTGTGATTGGCTAGTTTAACCAAATTTGACAGGTACATAGCCTATGTACCTATGTATCGTATGTATTACACTCAAGTGTGATATGAGTTCACCTGCATAAGTGTGACTGAATGGAGCTGTGGTCTTAGGGTAGGGGCTGAGTAAAAGTGCCATAGGCTGGTTGTGTGGGTTGTGAAACTGTTGACCAGTGATACAGGAGACTTTTCTTAGAGGTCTGGGACTAATGGTTTTGTTTACCAGTTATACAAGTGTGCTGGAGATATGACTGAGGCATTTGACTGGTGGTTAGGGCTAGTTAAAAGGGCTATCCACTTGTCTTAGCCAGGCAGAAGTGTGGTCCCCAGAAGTCTGGTGAAGGTGATACTTGGTAGCTCAGTCCCATAAGTTTTAAGTCCATTGGAAGTGCTGTTTGTGATGAGAGGATACTTTAAAACCCCAATCCAATATTCTGGATTTACTGAAGGTATACTCTTCTGACCCATGCCTAGGGAAAGAGTAGACTGGGGAAGCAGGACAAAGTTAACATCTTTGTGGTTAGGTCCCTTTTGGAGAATGCTGGTCTGGTGGTCCTAGAAGAACAGAAATATGAGATGAAGTTCAGAATGCTAGGCAGCTTAGCTCCATTTGTCCAGGCCTAGTGGAGCTGTGGCCTAGGGTTTCAGAACCAAGAGAAACTCAGCTGGGTGCTTAAGACCTAGTGAATGTTAGGTGTAGAAAACATAGCCTAGTTATTTCCTCAGCTTGATAGTCAAAATATCTGGCTTTTAGAGCCCATGGCAGTCTCTGTTTTGTGCTTTTTGCTAAGTCAACGTGTGTTGGCATTGGTCCTAGTATAACTGCTAGCTTGTGCTAGGGAGGCAGTTTAAGTATGACTTTTCTGTTTAGTTTTTGTTTTACTTTTGTTTTTTGATTATTGTTTAGAGTATCTTTTATCCTGGAAGTCAGGGTTAGGTGCAGATTTGGTTTGGCTTTTATCTTTGTGACGATCAAGAATTGTCCTTGGTCTTATCAACAGTTCCTGAGGAGTACCTGCCATGTTGTCAGAGAGGGCTTTGACCCAGTGTCCCATGATTGGTAGAAGAATAAATGTATTCTTCTGACCAAGAGTTTGAAGCCTGGTGAGGGTTGAATACTGCCCCAGGCTGGTCTTTGAAACCCCAAAATAGCACAGACATGGGGCTGTCAACCAGTGAACATGCAGTTGTGGCCCTGGTGCTATGATTGGGATGTGATGAAGGTGTACTGTGGGAATTGTGCCGGTGATCAGGGTGTCCTAACAGTAAAGCTCTTGCCTTAGGGTGGTCAGAACTTGTTTTCCAGGCTTGGGGCTTGAACCCATGGCCCACATCTGATATTCTTGAAGCTGGAGCTTGTGTGTGTGTGTGTGTGTGTGTGTGTGTGTGTGTGTGTGTGTGTGTGTGTGTCTAATGGTAGCCATCTTAGGGGGAGGGAAGAAAAAAAGGAAAAAAGAAATTTACATTAAAAATTAGTGATAATTTTGTTGAATATTTGAAAGAAATAGCAAGTTGTGCACAGCAGATTTGCAGTTTCATGTGCAATCATATTTTTTTAATTGTACAATGTTATGCAAATGCTTGTTTTATTCCATAATCAAAAATAAAAAAAAATATTTTTTAAAAAGCTGGAGCTCTGAACCAGTAGTCAGGTTGATGCTATAACTGTGGCCAGTTTCAGATAGCTGTAGAACTGGTCTTTGCCAGTTAATGGGGAATAGTGGTGGGGGTGGTTTACTGGCACAGGTGCATCCCTGATCTGTTTTTCGAGACATATTGAGGTTACTTTGAGTTCTGTGAATGGTGGAATCTTAGCCCAGTGGTCAGAAAATGGGTTTCTGGTTGAGGAAACTCAGCTAGAACAACCCAGCCATAGAAAACTTTGGACAGGTTCTTAGGGCTACTAGGACCCTCTGACCAACGGTTGAGAACCCATGGTAGAGAAATACATTGTTTAAGATATCTTAATGGTACAAGCACAGCTACCCTGGCCCTGAGGCAGGGCACGTTAAGGGAAAACCTAAGCTGTGCATTGTGTTCACAGTTTAGCTCTGTCCTGGCCCAAATTTCAAAACAAGTAATGGCAGAGTCATTGTTAATCAGTCAGGATTAGAATAACTGCTTGAACCATGGTGAGAACACAGTGTAGTCTTGGCGTAAAAAAGAGGTGATGTTTTGGCCTGATGGCGGAAAATGGTGGAAGCATGACTTTTTCCTGATGTTGTCTGTGATGATCCAATCTGGTCTGGAGCGCATGGTAACACTGACTTAGCTGGGTGATTTGACTGGCTTTTGGGAGAGAAGAGGACCGATGTTTGTCCATTACAGCAAAGAGGCAAGAGACAGTGAGGACAGAATAGTGTCCTTGGATACTGCTATATGTGGTCACTGTCGTTTGTTTTTCCTTATCACTGTGGTGGGTTCATATAAGGTGAGGAGAGGACAGAACTCTCCAGGGACAAAGAACGATGTTTCTCCCTCCATGGCGGTTCTGAAGACTCCCACCCATCCTGTGTAAGAGCTACCATGAGGAGGTTCCTGGCTGACTATTTTATAGAAAGACCTAAACTGAATCTTTTGAGCCAGCACAAATATTTGCAGGGACGCTTCACTCCATCCAATGGTCTTCACTCCTTCCAAAGTGATGAATTACTTAGTTTGAACTTAGTTCCATGCCTTTGATTGGTTGATCGATTGATTCAGTAGAGGTGTTTTTATTTGGTTAGGGTATCAGGGCTAGAGTATTTTGTTAGTTATATTAAGCAGGTTGGAGTGATTGACTTGATCTACCCCACCTTTACAAATGCTATGACTTATCAGAACTCCAAAAGACTGACAATGAATCATATGTCCCACCTCTTGGCAGAGACTAGAGGTACAGAATAAAACATGCATTTTAGACAAGGCCAATGTATAGATTTCTTTTCTTGACTATGTTTATTTGTTATAAGAGAAGTTTGGTAGAATTAGTATATGCCATGTATGTGGCACATCAGGCATGTGCCAGAGTCAGCTCAGCTAGGGAAGCTGATTGTTAAATTTAAAATACAAACATTTGCACCTCAGAATCTGGCGAATGTTATCAAATCAGGGTTTGATCTATTGTTTTGTTGATTGTCTAGACTTCAAAAAATGATGGAGAAAAATGTTAATGCAGATGAAGCTTTAAAAAGTGTCCTGCAGATTTTTAGAAAGCCAGTTTTTAAACATTTGCCAGCATACCTCTAGCCTTATTTTTTTCCCCCTAAAGAAGTGGTAAAATTGTCCTTGAAATGTAATTGGTCCAGGAGATTAAGGTTCCACCCTTTGAAATAGCTTCCTGCTGGCCTAAGTACCAAAGCCAGGGCAAGAGGAGTTCCCAGCTCCTCTCTTAGGCTTGACACATGCTTCTGGGTGGCAGACCAAACCATCAAACTCAACTGAATCAATGCTGTGTCCTTGACAAATGTTCTTCCCATGCTGTGGCTAAGTAAAGCAAGTATCTTATTGCAGGCCCACACCTGAACCAATGGATTGGTCCAAGTCAGGGCTTTAATTATTTTGGGGGCAGTGAGAAGGGGTAAGTGATAGTGTGAATGAAAAAGCATTTATTAAGTACTTATTATAGTGATGCCAAAAACAAAAGAAAAAGGTTTGTCAAGGAAACATTTTTTAAAATATAATTGAGAGCAGAAGGTAGTTCAAAAGGGAAACATAGTCAAGCAGGGCACCATTATAAATACCCTATCAAAATTTAAAAACACAGGCTATATATAATAGAAATTGACAGTAGCATATGCTATCCCCTATTTCTGTTCTTTTTATAAGGAGATGTTCATGTTCATCAGTATTTGTCAAGATTATGATAATAAAAAAGAAACATCTTAATGTAATTAAGGAGAGAAATTCTAGGTGGTACAGTAGATAGAGAATGATGGAAACCCTGAGTTCAAATCCTGCCTCAGACATTTGCTAGCTATGTGATCCTGGGCAAGTCGGCAAGTCACTTAAAACCTTTGTCTGACTCAGTTTCCTCATCTATATAATGACCTCTAAGAAAATCCCTTGCAACTCTAAATCTGTTAACATCCTATGAACCGAATATATCCTAGATGAAGTCCCTGTGGTGTAACATTGTTACCAGATGCATCTTTCTTGTGTTCTCCCAGACAAAGGGTGGCTGCTGCCTTGGATAAACCTTGGGGATTGGTACTTCTAATACTGTAACTCACAAGTTCCCACTGATGTGCTTCCTATTAATAATCAGTCATTATACTCAATTAGCTTTTGACAAAGGCATTTAAATAATTATTTAATTGTCTGTCTAGACAGATGATGGAGAGGGGAAGGAAACAAAGAATTAAATGCCTACTATGTGTCAAGCGTTGTGTGATGCTTTGCAGATATTATCTCATTTGATCACTGCTTTAAGTGTTATTATTCCCATTTTACATTATTATTTACATTTTATTTACATTTTACATATTCCCATTTATTCCCAGTTAAGAAAACTGAGACGAACAGAGGTGAAGTGACTTGCCTAGGGTCACACAGATAGTAAGTGTCTAAGGCTGGATTTGAACTCAGGTCTTCCTTGACTCCAGGCCCACTCTCTGTCAATTGTACCACCAAGCTGCCTAGGTAGGCAGATAGATTAGATAGGTAGATAGATAGGTAGGTAGATAGGTAGATAGATAGGTAGATAGATAGATAGATAGATAGATAGATAGATGGGCAGAGTGAGCATTTTTTCCTTGGTACCCTTTATTAGATGAGCTTAGCCTGTTTGTAAAGTGAAAAGACTATTGAAGTTTTCATATACAACCATTGGCCCACAACATTGATACCTATCAGGAGTCAATGAGAGGACAAGATTGACATTTTATAGTTATTAGGCCTTTGGCCAACATCACACCAACTCTCCCCTCAGCTGAAAGTCGAAGAGCCCTGACTTCCTCCAGTCAAGTCTTCCAACAAACCATAAATCCTCACTGGCTTTCCATGCTTCCCTTGTGTCCGTTATCCAAGCTGATGGGTTCCTACCTGCTCTTCATTGTAGTGGGTCTCAGACAGGAGGAACCTTCATTGTACAGGAGTCCAGGATTCATCACCTCTTCATACTTCTGACTTCAGAAACTTTGATATTGGGGTTCCACTTTAGGGGTTGGGGGAAACTGGGTGCTGAAGTACTTCATAGACTCTTACCAGAATAGGGTTAAACTTCTGTTGAACTGTTCATAGTGCTTGGGTTGACCCTGATGTTGAATTTACTTTCTTTCCCAGATAAAGTCTCTGTCTTTAGCTTTCTCTGTGGGTTGTCCATGATGTTTCTACCCTCGGAGGATACCCTATATAGTTATGCCCTATATAGGAGGCATTGGAGAGGAGCAGCAGCACCCCCAGGGCAAAGGGCATGGGAATGGGAACTGTTGAGAGAATTCAGGTTCTCGAGGGAAATGGTCTTCTTTTGTCTTCTCAGACGACTCTTTCAGTTTTCCCTGTGGTGAATGGGAGTGAGGTTCCTTAATAGTCAAAGATGCTCTCCTCCAGGACATTGGTGGCCACCAGGGAGAAATAATATAGGGTGATGGTTGTGACTTGAGGGGAGAAAACATCCACTTATAGGAACCCTGTTGTCCCCAGTGCCAAATAACCTGAGACAGAATCTCTGTTCCAGAAACTCAATAAAACCTGCTTTCCATGGTAAGAGTGATGGGTGATATTCACAATTCTTAAACCTTTTTTTGGGGGGGGTCTGAGAGACTAATGTTGATAATCTGAATGTCAGTGTGGTCAGTACCTAGGCTGCTGGTGTCTACACAGATGAAGAGTATACCATGGTATTGGTGATGGTGAGGATGCTGCTATGGACTGGTACCTGATGATCCTCATAATAGTTCAGATTTCAACCTGAAACATGCCTGGAAGGTTGGTGTTGGCATCAACAACAATGTAGTGAATCTTTGCTGTTCTGTCCACACCTGCTTCTGTGAAGCTTGGAGACATGGCAGGTACCAAGCCTGATGACGGAGCCCTTAGCATCTGAGCATAGTGACTGACATCCTCTGTCATCTCCTTTTGCCAAATTCCACGGTTGCAGGATACCCCATTTCCTCCTTTCTTAGGAGGAACTTGTGTCAGGGACCACCATCTGGACTCAGTCTGTTATCCTGAAAATTCCAGCTGAAGAACTTAGAAGCTGTGTTGGCAGACACAGAAATGGGGATCAGGTCTCTCCCGTGTTCCTGGGCTTCCACAAGAGAACTCACTCCTTTAGAAACTTCGGAGGATATCTCTCCTTCCTTCCAAGAGAGATTTGATGGATGGTTACTGCTGAGGATGATAAGTGTGAGAGTCACAGTTTGCAGGAGGTGGAATGTGAAGTTTAGTCTAGGATGAAATAGTTATATGGATTGGAGGGACTCAAAGTTCTGGTCTTTTTCAGGAACGCTTCCCCCCAACACACACACGCAGAGTAGAGCCTTGAAGTGCTTTCTATGTCTCAGGTGCTGTGCTAAGCTCTGGGGATGCAAATGTAAGCAAAAAAAAATACAGTCTCTCACCCCAAGGAAATTATATTCTAATGGGGGAAGACAAGTCAACAAGCATTTATTAAGAATCTATGATGTGCCAGGCACTGTGTTAAATGCTAAGGATAGAAAAAAGAAAGAAAGAAAAAGGTAAAAACCAGTCCCTGTTCTCAGGGAGCTCACTGTCCAAGGGGAGAGACGTGCAAACAACTATGTCCAAACAAGAGATCTACAGGATAAATTGGAGATAATATCAGAGGGAAACCATTAGCATTAAGAAAGGGTTGGGAAAGCTTCTTGTAGAAGGTGCACCTGTAGCTGAGATTTCGAGGAAGCAGAGGAAGCCAGGAAACCAAGATTGGGAGGGAGAGCCTTCCAGGTATTGAGGTCAGCCAGTGAAAATGCCTGGGGTTGGGAGGAGTGGCATGTGCAAGGACCAGCAAGGCCAGTGTTACTGGATTTCAGAGTACAAGGAAGGGGTATAAGAAGACTATGGAAAGGTAGGAAGGGTCCAGGTTATAAAGGACTTTAAAAACTAAACAGGGTTTTATATTTGATCTTACAGGGAACTAGTGGAGTTTATTGAATTTAGACCTGCTCAACCCTTAGGAAAATTAATTTGATGACCCAGAGGCAAGGAGACCAACCAACAAGTTACTGTGGTAGTCTAGGCATGAGGGGATTAGGGCCTGGACTAGGATAATAGTAAGAAGGTAAGATCAGAGGTAAGAAGGGAACATATTGGAGAGAAGTCTAGAGAGTGAGGAGAACTTAGAGTGAAATAGTGGAGCCAGGAACTCACCAATGGGAAGAGAGGGCTACAAGTCAGAGAGTTCTAGGGTGAGGAGACTGTTGGTGAGGAGATGGATAAGTCTAGAGAGAAAGGAACTGGAAATTAATTAAGGTGTGTGTTTGGATGGGGAGTTCAGGGAGGACTAGCACCTCTGGGGTGAGGGCTTGCCAAGCCCTTTTCAAGACTGTACATACACCTTTGGTATCTACCTGTCACCCATGGCTCCAGAAAATTGTAGCATGCGCAGTGTTCACACCCTGGTAAACTGTCTTGGCAGACAGGCTAAATTAAACTAGGTTGAGGATAACCTATGGTCCTCAAATCCTTTGGCAAGTTAGGGGGATGTCTAGCCTATGCATGTGAAGATTTCCCCCCAGCAGAATGGGTAGATGAAGACGATTTGTTCTGATGGCCATGAAGGCAGCTGAAGCAGGCACTTCAGAGCACTTAGAGCTTGGGCAGACATTAAAGGCCCCAAGGTTATCCACTGCATCCCAGGCCATGGTCAGTTGTCTTGACTTGTGCCTTGCCACTGGGCTGTGATGCCTCTGGAAGAGAGAATGAAGCTGATGACTTGGTATGACCCCACCTCACTTAAATCTATTTCATGTGCAAGTTTAGACATCACCCCTGCTATCATTGTTACTCTTCAAAACTAAAGGACAAACAATAACTCAATGTATATCTCTGTTCCTGGAAGGATGCATTATCTCCTGCTCGTCCAATATCTCTGATAACATGGCCCATAGGTAGATATGGAAAAGTGAAAAATTCTCTCTCTTACCATCCTCTGGTATAGGCCAAGGGAGTCTGTCTTCACAAAGTGTTCATGAGCCTGAATTCCCGAATTGTTGAATGAATTGCTACTTTTTATGTATAGACACAAAGGGCATGACTGATTCTCTCAACTAGTTGCATTTTTTTTGGAGGGGGGAAGGCAAGGCAATTGGGGTTAAGTGACATTGTTCCCTTCTTGACCTAATTATAGAGGAGTTTGAACCTGATAAAGTAATGAGGACATTAATCTTATTTACACATCATATGTGACTCATCATATGTGACTCCATTGTTGTGGGGCTGTAGGAAAATTCCTTAACACCTACCTTATGCTTTCTGCTTAAGTTCTGTACCTTTTGTGATTATATTAATTTGAGGTGGGGGGAGGGTAGACTCCCCCTCACACACACACACACACACACACACACTCCTGTTGTTCAGTTGTGTCTGACTCTTTGTGACCCCATTTGGGCTTTTCTTGGCAAAGATATTGGAGTGGTTCATAATTTCCTTCTCCAGCTCATTTTTACAGATGAGGAAACTGAGGCAAATAGGGTTAATTGATTTGGCCAAGGTCACACAGCTTGTACGTGTCTGAAGCCAGATTTGAACTCAGGAACATGAGTCTTCCTGACTCCTGCTCTATCTACTGCACCACCTAGCTACCCCAATCACAAATACTCTTACTTCCCCTCAAAAATAGTACATCAGAGGTAATTTTGGAGAAAGCAATCTCACTTGATGAAAAGGAAGGAAGCAAGGTACAATGGAAAGAACACTGGTTCTGGAATCAGAGGCCCTTTGTTCAAATCCCACCATAATGACCTTGAACAAATTATTTAATTTTCCTGGGCCTCGATTTTCTTATTTATGAAATGAGGAGGTTGGAATAGATGGCATCCGGTTCCTTCTAGTCACGATCCTAAATGGAATCATCAAGTATAGATGGCTTTTTTTCTGGAAGCTGGGGAAGATAGATGGTACAGTGGATAGAGTGTTAGCTCTGGAGTCAGGAAGACCCGAGTTCAGTCTGGCCTCAAACACTTAGTAGTTGTGTGACTGTCAGACAGGAGACACGGTAGCTTTTGGGCTCTGGCCGCTAGCAGGTTCACTCTTGATCTGAGCAGCCAGAAGTCCAGCAATGGAGATATAAAAAGGTATTATTGGCTTTGTTCTTCTCAAGGGAATTGCTGATAACGGGAGCACCAACTCCTACAGCATCCCCTAATTACACTTCTCAAAGGGGTGGGCAACACTGGGAGTTCCAACTACTAGCATCCCTTAAACCTTGATGGGGGCCAGTCAAGGCAGGCTTTGCATTCCCCTAAGTCTGTGCATTCCCCACTCACTGACCAGTGCTCACTTGATTTATAGAGAAGCACACAAAGAAGACATTTTGCCAGCAATAGCCTCACAAGTTTACATTAACTTTAGCAATATCATGGTGATTTAGCACAGAGCACACAGTGTGCTGTTTACAACTCAACTCAAATGTTTATATTATCCATCCTTATGTTTATTTTATCCATTCATTGTTTATGGCCATGGATCCTGGGAACTAAAGTCTATGATCCTGGGAACTAGTAGACTGTTTATGGCTATGGATTCTGGGAACTAGTATCCAAAAAGAATAACAAAATCCATCTTACATACAGTGACCCTGGACAAGTCACTTAACATTTTTTTTTGCTTTTTGGAGGGCAAGTGGGGTTAAGTGACTTGACCAAGGTCACATGGCTAGTTTGTTTTTGTGTGTGTGTGTGTATTAAGTGTCTGAGGCTGGATCTGAACCCAGGTCCTCCTGACTCCAGGGCTGGTGCTCTATTCACTGCGCCACCTAGATGCCCTGTCACTTAACATTTTTGCCTCAGTTTCCTTATCTGTAAAATGAGATGGAGAAGGAAATGGCAAGCCACTTCAGTATTTTTGCCAAGAAAACCCCAAATGGTCATAAATGGTTGGACATGACTGAAATGACTGAACAGCTTCAAATGGCTGAGAAAGGAAGAAGAGATATAAGTTAAAAGGATGGTAGAATTCTATTGAGAATTTTTTATTCTCAGCAGAAGGGGAGATTTTAGCATGGTTTTAGGCATCAGAGAAGGAACCAGAAGATAAGGAGAAATTGAAGACTGGAAGGAGGATTACAGTGGGGGTAATTTGCTAAGAGAGTCAGGAGGAGATGGGATTGAGAGTATATCCAGAGAGGATGGCAAAGGAGAAGGGCCACATTCTCATCAGAGACTGGAGTAAAGGAGGAAATCATGGGGGATTTGTAAGAGTTTGTGAGGCGAAGATGAGAGGAGAAGAAGGTGCTTATGGCAAATGGCCTAAATTTTCTCAGTAAAGTAGGTTTTCAGCTGAGAGAATTGGGGAGGGGATGCTGTGGGAGAGTTGAGGAGAGAAGTTTGGAACAGTTGCTGTGCTGATGCAGATATAGAACCAATTGGGGAGGAGTAAAAAGATCTCCTTGCTGAAGTAAGAGTGCAGTTGGGATTAGGTAACATAAATTTGTGGTAGAACCACTCAGCATGATTTTGTGAATTCCCACATCTCTTCAGGAGCACATCAGTGAAAGAGAAGGAGGCAGATGGTGGGAGTAACTCAAGGTTAGGGCTTGGCATGGTGTGAGTGGCAATAGAAAGAGGATGTCAGGGGATTTAAGAGTAGAGAATTTAACTGGGTCACAGAGGAATTGAGATTGGGAAAGAAAGGGAGTGTAGTCACTATGAGAGTATTGGTATTGGGGAGTACTGAAGGCAGTGAGGATGAAAAATACTTTTAGGAGGAGTAAGGCATAGAGAGAGATGGAATAACAATATAGGAGATTATGATCTAACAAAGGAATTTCAGAGGTTTTGATCATGGAAGTGCAACTTCTTATGGGCAATGGCCATATGAAAGGTGTGAATAAATTTGTATTTAGTTTTTTCCCTAAATTTGTGTAGAGCTCTGGTGGAGTGGAAGAATAGAACATGGGATTTTCTGAGTAGATTAGCCCAGTAGATTTGGCAGCTAGGTGGTGCAGTGGATAGTGCAGGTCTTCAAGTCAATTCTCCTGAGTTCAAATGTGACCTCAGACACTTACTAGCTATGTGACCCTGGGTAAGTCACTTTACCCTGTTTGCCTCAGTTTCCTCATCTGTAAAATGACCTGGAGAAGGAAATGGCAAACCACTCTAGTATCTTTGCTAAGAAAACCCCAAGTAGGGTCCTGAAGAGTCCCAAAAGGACTGAAGAACAAAAGATTAGCACAGTGCCTGGCACATAATATATTTTAAATAATTGTTTATTGACTGACTGATTAACAGAAGGTTATAGTATTTGAGGGAATATCAACATGTAAAAGTTGAAATCCCCTAAAGGGAGGGCAGGCATTATTATGGAGACAAAGGCTCTAAGCCAGGGAATGAATTCATTGAGAAAGGAGGGGGAATATCCTTAGTCACCAGGTTCAAGATTGGGTGATAAATTTGGATAGAGTGAACCTCAAAAGAGGAGAAGTTGCTGAGTGATAACAGCGGAGGGATTCTGGAAGTAGGAGTGAGAAGCAAGGAGTGTTCCATCTCCTTCTCTAAGACCAATGAGTCAGGCAGTATGAGAGATGATGCAACTAGCATTGAAATGCTATGTCATTGTGGGGCAGGAGAAGAGTTGGAAGCCAGTTTTCAACAATTTGCCATTTCCTTCTCCAGTTCAATGCCAGAGGATGCAAGGAACATGAGAAGAAGTGGTCTCAAATGAAGGGAAGTGTGTTAATTAAAGAGAGGAGGTTCCAGAAGGCATGGTGGAGGGACGGGCTGATTTGGAGTAGGATGTTGGGACAACAGTGCTGAGGTGGATGTGGATGATAGAGTGGGCATCAGAGGTTGGGGAGAGAAGTTTGCTCTTTGGCAGACAGAGATTCAGTATCACAGGGTTTGGGGGAGTAAGAGAGGGTGAAATTTTGCTGCCTTTTGGGAATGATTCTAGGCAGAGTATCAGTGGATGAGACTCTGCTGATGAAGGCAAGTGAGCAAGATGGTCAAGGTCTAAATTCATCCATATGGTCCTCCACCTGGTACAGAGGCTTTGTGGTCTGTTTAGGAGCCTCAGAAGCAGCCAGAACAGGACTGATAGATGCTAGGGCAACCCCTGTCCACTCCTGAATATGTGTTCAGTTGGAGATTAGGAGAGGGAAAATTAACCTAAAAGGGAATGGGGATTTTTCTCAGTTCAGGCTGATGTGAAGGTGAAATGATTCAACAGGGAATTTCTCTGATTTTGATCATCTCTGAGGTATTCATAGCTAAGACTGCTTTGAACCCAGAGAAAGATTTAATAGAAAAATGAGCCAACAACAGTGAGAACTGACGGTTGGTGTGTTTGTTCAGGTAATCATACATCCTGCACTTCAAATCCAGCCAACCCTGAGCTGGCTACATGTTGGGGCTCATCTGAGATTTTGAATTTTTTATTCTATTGGGAGGGGAAGCAGTTTTTTCTCTTTTATTTCTTGCTCTTCTTTTTGAGCAGGCCCATCTCATTGATGCAGGAGTTATTTGAGTTTTTAACTGGTTTAGTTCAGTATTCTCGTTTCCTGGTAGAATTTTTTCTCTTTTCACCGTTTCTTTCTTTCAAATGCACATTTTTTAAACATTCATTTAAAAATTTTGTGTTCCAAATTGTCTCTCTTTTCAGTTTTTCCCCGACCCATTGAGAAGGCAAGCAATATGATATGTTATGTATGTGAAATCATGCAAAATATTTCCATATTAGCCTTGTTGCAAAGAAAAAGCAAGAAATATAAAGTGAAAAAATATGTTTCAATCTGCACTCAGAGTTCATGAGATCTCTCTGGAAGTGGAAAGCATTTTTCATCATGAATCCTTTGGAGTTGTCTCAAATCATTGTATTGATCAGAGGAGTTAAATCTCTCACAGTTGATAATCGTTACAATATTGCTGTTATTGCACACATTATCCTGGTTCTGCTCACTTCACCTGACATCAGGTCATAATAAATCTTCCTAGGTTTTTCTGGACCCATCACTGTTCATTATTTCTTATAGCACAATATATACCACAACTTGTTTCCCCAACTGATGGGCATTTCCTTGATTTAAATTCTTTATTAACACAAAAGAAGTATTTTTTTTTTGTTAAAAAATTCTACCAGGAAACAAGAATACTGAACTGAACCAGTTAAAAAAAAATAAGTATTTTTTTTTGCTTTTCTTTTTTGAGTGGGGAAGGTAGGGCAGTTGGGGTTAAGTGACTTGCCCAAGGTCACACAGCTAGTAAGTGTTAAGTGTCTGAGGCCAGATTTGAACTCAGGTCCTCCTGACTCCAGGGCCAATGCTTTATTGACTGTGCCACCTAGCCGCCCCTGTAAGTATTTTTGTGCATATATGTCCTTTTCCTTTTTCTTTGATCTCTTCAGGGGACAAATCTAGTAGTGGTTTGATCCAGCTGGGTCAAAGGGTATGCAGAATTTTACAGCTCTTTAGTCATATTTCCAAATTGTTCTCCAGAACGTATTAGTGTACTTATACCAACATGTATTAGTGTACTTATTTTCTCCCATCTCCTCTAGCATTTGTCATTTTCCTTTTCCATCATATTAGCTAATCTGATAGGTATGAGGTGGTACCTCAGTTGTTTTAATTTGCATTTCTTTAATCAATAGTGATTTGGAGCATTTTTTCATGTGACTATTGATAGCTGTGATTTCTTCTTCTGAAACTCTTCATATCTTTTGACCATTTATCAATTGGGGAATGACTTTTTTTTTTATGAATTTGGATCAATTAATTTTCTAAATCACGTACCCATTCTGGCCTTATCTTGGTAAATGGTTAGTCTATGTCTAGTTCCTGCCAGACTGTTTTCCAGTTTTCATAATTTTTCTTTATCAAATAGTGAGTTCATACCCCCAAAGCTTGGATCTTTGGGTTTATCAAACACTAGATTACTATTGTTATTTACTTCTGTATATTGTGTACCTAGTCTATTCCACTGATCAACAACTCTATTTCTTACCCAGTATCAGATTGTTTTGATTATTATTGCTCTGTAATACAGTTTGAAATCTGGTACTGGCTAGGCTGCCTTCCTTTACTTTTTTTTTTAAATGATTCTTTTAATGTTCTTGAACTTATGTTTGTCCAGATGAATTTTACTATTTTTTTTTCTAGCACCATAAAATAATTCTTCGGTAGTTTGGTATGGCACGGAATAAGTATATTCATTTTAGTAGAATTGCCATTTTTATTATATTGACTTGGCCTATACAAGGGCAGTTAATATTCTTCTAATTGTTTAGATCTGTATTTGTATGAAAAGGGTTTTGTACTTGTGTTCATACAGTTCCTGTATGTGTCTTAGCAGGTAGATCCCCAAATATTTCATACTATCTGCCATTATTTTTAATGGAATTTCTCTTTTTGTTCTTTGTTGGCAACACACAGTAAATTGATGATTTGTGTGGATTCATTTTATATCCTGAAACTTTGCTAAAGTTGTTAGTTGTTTCAACTAGTTTTTAGGTAATTCTCTAGGGTTCACTAAGTGTACCATCATATATCTGCAAAGAATGATAGTTTTGTTTCCTCATTGCCTATTCTTTAAATTTTTTTTTCTTTTGTTATTACTACAGCTAGCATTTCTAGTACAATATTGAATAATAATGGTGATAATGGACATCCTTGCTTCACTCCTGATCTTCCTGGAAAGATTTCTACTTTATCCCCTTACAAATACTTGTTCTCTATTTTAGATAGATACTACTTAGCATTTTAAGAAAAGCTCCAGGGCAGCTAGGTGGTGCAGTGAATAGAGCACTGCCCTTGGAGTTAGGAGAATTTGAGTTCAAATCCGGCCTCAGACACTTAACACAAAATCTAGCCGTGTGACCTTGGGCAAGTCACTTAACCCCAACTGCCCTCCAAAAAAAAGAAAAGCTCCATTTATTCCTATTCTTTCTAGTGTTTTTAATAGGACTAGGTATTATTATATTTTGTCAAAAGCTTTTTCTGCATAAACTGATGTGAATTTTGTTGTTTTTATTATTGATATAGTTGATTATGCTTATAGTTTTCTTAATTTTGAGTCAGCCTTGCTTTCCTGGTATAAATCCCACCTGGTCATAGTGATATATTTGTGATATATTGACTTTTCTCCTTGCTAATATTTTATTTATAATTTTTATGTCAATATTCATTACAAAAATTGGTCTATAATTTTCTTTAGCTCTTTTTGCTCTCCCTGGGTGAGGTGTCAAAACCATATTTGTGTCATAGAAGGAATTTGGAAGAACTTCTTTGCCTATTAAAAAAAACTTTATATAGTATTGGAATTAATTAATCTTTAAATGTTTGGTAGAATTTGAACTCAAGTCCTCCTGACTCCAGGGCCAGTGCTCTATTCACTGTGCCACCTAGCCACCCCTGTTTGGTAGAATTTGCTTGTAAATCCATCTAGTCATGGGGATTTTTTTCCTAGGGATCTTATTAAATGTACATTTTTGAAATGTATTTTTTGTTATTTGACTTATTTTTAGTCCTGGATTTTGTAAAATCCTGGCTTTTTAATCTTTTGACTTTGTGTTTTGGGTTTTTTTCTCCCTTGAGTATGCCTTCTTTCAGTGATGGATACATTGTATTGATATCACTGTTATTATAAAGAGATTGTTATTGCTGCTGAGTGATGCTGCATGCAATTCTGTGTTGTGATAGGGAGATTCACCTGTGTGTAGTACCAATTTATTGAATATTGATTGCTTATTTATATGCTAATTGTGAGTATGTGAGCATAGTTATAATAATGTCCTTCACTGAAAGTTGGGAATGCCCTTTTTGCAAGGCTTGCCATCTTACTCGTTTTAAAATTCCTTTTTATAACTATGAACTTGACAAACATAAATAAACATGAACATTCTACCATACAAAGAATAGAAAAAGAAGGTTGCATAGAAACTCGTGAATCTCTGCTACATACAATTTGTGGCTTCTTAAAAAATATTTCACATTTAACATGGTAGTTCCAACACTGCCCTGCTTGTCTGGGTTTCCGTCTGAATTCCCATATACTTTTCATCTGTTCCTCACTTCCTCCTCCTCCTCCTCCTCCTCCTCCTCTTCTTCCTTTTCTCTCTCTTCTCCTCCCTCCCCCCCCCCCCGCCCCCGCCTCAAATAAGTCTTCTCCTATAACACATATGCATAGCCCCACAAAACAATTCCATGTCTTGGTCATATCTGAAAATCTGTGTCTCATTCTGCACCCATAGTCCATTGCTCCTTTTTTTTTTGCTTTTTTGGAGGGCAATTGGGGTTAAGTGATTTGCTCAAGGTCACATGGCTAGTTTTTTTGTTAAGTGTCTGAGGCTGGATTTGAACTCAGGTCCTCCTGACTCCAGGGCCCGTGCTCTATTCACTGTGCCACCTAGCCGCCCCAGTCCATTGCTCCTTTTACAAGAAATTAGAAACATGATTCATTACAGAGGCAGCTGGTAGCACAACAGATAGAAGGTTAGGCCTAGAGTCAGAACACCTAGTTTAAATTCAACTTCAGATGCTAGTAAGCTGTGTCATTGTTTGCCTCAGTTTCTTCAAATGTAAAGTAGGTATAATTATAGCACCCACCTTGTAAGGTTGTTGTGAGGATCAAATGAGATAATATTTGTAAAAAAGTGCCTAGCACTTAGCACAGTGCCGGGCACCTAGTAGGGGCCATATAAATGCTTATTCCTTCCCACTTTCTTCATTATTGATCATATAGAGTCCTGATTGGTCATTTCATTGATCATAGTTCTTAAACCTTTCATAATTGTTTTCCTTTATAACGTTTTAGTCACAATATAAATTGTTCTTCTGACTGCTCATTTCACTTTGCATCAGTTCACATAAATTCTCCCAGGTTTCTTGGAATACTTCCCTCTATCTTTTTTTTTTTTGTAGGGGCCAGGGCAAGGCAGTTGGGGTTAAATGACTTGCCCAAAGTCACATAGCTAGTAAGTGTCAAGTGTCTGAGGCCAGATTTGAACTCAGGTCCTCCTGACTCCAGGGCCAATGCTCTATTCACTGTACCACCTAGCCGCCCCCTCTATCTTTTTTTTAATGGTGCAATAACATGCCATTATGTTCATATACTCTTATTTATTCAGCCATTTCCCAATAGATGGCCACCTTATTTGTTTCCAGCTGTTATTGTTGGTCAGTCATTTTTTTCAGTTGTGTCTGACTCTATGTGACCCCATTTGGGGTTTTCTTGGCAAAGATGCTGGAGTGGTTTTCCATTTCCTTTTCCAGCTTGTTTTATAGATGAGGAACTGAAGCAAACAGGGTGTAATGCGAATGTAAATTTTAAAGATCTTCCCTGCCCCTAGGCTAAAGTGCACCAGAAGCCTGGGGAGGGAGGCTTGTTTTTCAGTAGATACTTTTTGATTGGCCAGTGGGTCAAAAAGGTTGTTACATTCTCTGAGCCAGGAGAAGGCTATATAAGCACTGATGTGAGGCTTTGTTTTGGGACTCACTTTGAGAAGTGTTCTGTGATTTGATCTGAATTCTGGGAAGCTGTTGTTGAGAGTCCCCCGGCTTTGAAAAACCCAGAATGTGGAAACCCAGATGTTGACTGGGTATGGATGTAATGGTTGGACAGTTTGGAAATCTGTCTACTTGATGTTTGTGTCTTGATAATTATGCCTGTATACTTTGAGGTTCAGGGTGCTGACCTTTTCTCCTGAACAAGGTAAACGATATATGTCTGACTGATTAAAGTAAGCTTGTTAACCCATTTTGAGTTGCTTTCCTTTAACAAAGCAGATCCAAGAATCTGTGGTAGTTGCAAACCCTGAGGACGCTTGGGGTGCTTGCTGCTACACAGGGTAAAGTGACTTTCCCAGGATCACACAGCTAGTAAATGTCTGAGGACGGATTTGAACTCAGGAAGATGAGTTTTCTTGACTCCAGGCCTGGCACTCTATCCACTGTACCACCTTCTGGGCAACATGTTAATTACATGCAACTATCAGTTCGTTGTGTTATTTCTATATTATTTCATTATTCCACCACCTAGTTAAGAAGTATTGGTTTGCTGAATATAAGCATAATATTATAAACACTTGAAGAAATGGAGGTTGATGCTTGAAGTGTATTATTATGTAATGGATATAGAGACACATAGAGGTTTCTTGATATTTGGAGTAACCCTGAGTGTAAAAATAAGAACATTATAAAATCATTGAAAGGATTTCTAAAAGGTAATGTCAATATAATTAAAATTACAATACTACTCTGCCTAAATTAATTTACTTATCCAGCATCATAATAATTAAACTAACAAAGGATTACTTTTAGTACTAAAAATAATAACACAATTCATTTGGAGGAACAAAAGTAAAAAAAAAATCTTGTGAGAAATAATGAAAAAAAGGAGAGGGGGAAACCTAGTTGGATCTCAAAATAATTCCAAAGCAGTTATCGTAAAAAAGTATTTGATACTGGTTTAAAAAAATATTGACCAGTGGGACAAATTAGGTACAGGAGACTGAGAAGCAATTGAACATAATAGCTTGTTATTTAACAAGCTACAACTAACAAACTATAACTACTGGGATAAGTATTCAGTATTTGATTTTTTAAAAATCATGTGGGAAAACTGTGAAGTAGTATGGTAGAAAAGTTTAGACCAGCACCTCATACCACATATCATAATAAGTTCCAAATGGATACGTGACTGAGATATCAGAGGTCATATTGTAAATAATTTAGAGCAGCATGGAAGGAGTTAAGTTTCACAACTATGGATAGGGAAAGTGTTTTTGACCAAAAAAGAATAGAGAGGATCATAGGACATAAAGTGGACACTTTTGATTACATAGAATTGAAAAGTTTTCATACAAACAAAATCAACCCAATTAGAATTAGAAAGGAAATAGTTAATTAGGAAAAAAATCTTTGCATAAAGATCTGATATTCAAGATATATAGAGAACTGATTAAAATAAATAAGAAAAAGAGCCATTCACCAAAAGATCAATGGTCAAAGGATATGAATTAGTAAATTGTATGACCATCCTTTGACTGTCAACATCTGACTGACAGCCTTACATCTCCAGTTGCCTATTGGACATTTCAAACTAGATGTCCAGTAGACATCTTAAAGTCAACATATACAAAACAGAACTCATTATTTTACTTCCTTTTATAAAAATATATAATATTTTATTTTCCCCAATTACATGTTAAAACATTTTTTTCAATATTAAAAAAAAGTTTTGAGTTGCACATTTTATCCTTCCCTTCCTCCCCCCACCCTGAGACAGTAATCAATCAGATATAGGTTATACATGTGCAATCATATAAAACATTTCCAGATTAGTCATTTTATACAAGAAGACTTGAATAAAAAAGAATGAATGAATGAAAGAGAGAAAGAAAGGAAGAAAGTAAAAATAGCATACTTCAGTTTATATTCAGATAATATCAGCCACAGTTGGACACACTGTACCTTGACGTCAAAATAGTGCTGTTGGGGTGGCTAGGTGGCACAGTGAATAGAGCACCAGCCCAGGAGTCAGGAGGACCTGAGTTCAAATCCAGCCTCAGACACTTAATAAAAAAAAAAAAAACTAGCCATGTGACCTTGCGCAAGTCACTTAACCCCAATTGCCTTCCAAAAGCAAAAACAAAAAAATCCTCAATGCTGCCTGATCCAGATTAAAATGTAATTGGGAAATGTTTAATAAAGTAAATTTAAAAAATAGTGCTGTCATTTTGGTCCTCTTTGAGAGTGAAGGACAACAGCCACCCAACTCATTTTGCATTAGTTTTTTGACTCTTTATGATTATTTTCTTATGTGGGTATATATTCTTCTTTATACCTTGCCACATATTGGCAGATAATAGGCTTCAGATTTGAATTATCTTAGGAAGATTCTGAAGATCAACTGGCAAGATAAGGTCCCAGATAAAACCCAACACTGAGGTCTTTGCCGTCAGACTCTATGGCAAAGAGTGCAAATCCAATGGGCTGGTCATGTTTGCATGCCAAATGTGGTTGCCTAAAAGACTATTTCATAAGCTCATACAAGGTAAACACTCACAGGGAGGTCAGAAGAAGTGACACAAGTACACTCTCAAGATCTCTATAAAGAATTTTGGAATTGATTGGGAGACATGACAGATACTGGCACAGGACTGCCCAGCATGGCGCATCTTTATAAGAGAAGGTACTGTCCTCTATGAATGAAGCAGAATGGCAATAGCTCAAAAGAAATGTGAGATGTGAAAATTTAGAGACATCTCCACTCCAAATGTTTGTGTGGACTATTTGTGGTAGAGCCTTCTGAGCTCATATTGGTTTGATCAGCCACAGTTGGACACACTGACATAGTAATGTCATTTTGGTTCTTTTTGAGAATGGACGACAACCCAATTCATTTTGTGTTAATTTTATGACTATTTTCTTACATGGATATATGCTCATCTCCATACCTTGCCACATATTGGAACAAGCATGTAGGGTCCCTGAACAATTCATCCTTCTCTTCTTTGCTGTCAGGTGGCCCCTAAAAACTCAGCTAGGAATCTCTGTCAAGGCCATTGAAACTAGAAATTCAGGCTTTCTTGTATGCCCACCCACACATATTCTAGCCCAGCAAGTTTCTATCTCCTACTGTCTTCCACTGTCTCTATGACAACATCTGGTGTGGATAGGGTGGAAAGGGAATCTAACCAGTGACTAGTGGATAGATCACTGGATTTGGAATCGTGAAAACCTGAGTTCGAATCCTGCCTCATACAATTACTGGCCATGTCACCCTGGGCTAATCCCTTAACCTTTCTCAGACATATTTGACATCTGCACAAGTATTCTGATAAGCATTAATGCTCCATGTAACAAGAACGATTATTCCAGCACCATCAGCAATCATCCCAGGGTGCCATTTACATCAGATCCCCCTTAACATTACATGAAATAATAGTGAATACACACAATATCAAGTGCCTTGATGGGCTGCTTCAATGACAAAGCATCTAAATCACATGCTGGCTATATCTCATGAGAACATCATGGTACAAGAGCAAGCAGGGGTAAAGCAAACCAAGAGTGAGCTCTTTGCTAAGGGAGCATAGGAGGCAAGTGGGCGAGAGCAGATGAACAATGGGGCAAGCTGCGGCAAATCAGAAGAGACTTTCTAGTAGCATAGGCTGAAGCAGAAGATAGGTGCTTGAGGTGGAAATAAAGTCCAATCTACAGCTTTTTTTCCTCTGCCTCTCCCCAGCCTCCCTCCTCTAGAGTGTTGCCATGGGGAAATTCCTGCTCCTTTCAGCCGCCCAACCACTTTTCTTCTCATTCCTTCTCCAACTGGTGGGCATGAGGGGTGAGGGAAGAAAAGGGAAATAAATCATCCCAAGCAGCCACATTATTACAGCTTCCTAGGCATTGTTTTAATGTCTGGTTTATGCTTTCTATGTTATCTGATACAGCTAATAAATTACAAGGCCATTAACAATGATTTGTCTAATTCTCAGAGTTTAGGGGTTCAGGATTGAGGGAGGAAGTCAATCCATGGAGAAAAGTGGTGGCTCAAGCTAATTAGAGAGAACATTTTGCATTTTTTATAATTTCTCAATATATTCCAGTATAGTGAATACTTTTGGCCTCACTCAACTAGAGTGAGGCTAACTACATAGCCCTGAGTGTTATTTCTAGTATTATTAACTTGAGTCCCCATTCTGAATGTTTTCATCTAACTAGTGCCTCAGTTCCATTTAACCAATTAACATCAATTAATGTTTACAAAAGGATATTTACTTGAAAGATAAAACACTCATTTTCCCTAACACCTTATGGGCCACATTCTCCCTTACACCACCTTGGTCTTTGGAGAGAGTGGGTTACTTTAACAAGGCTTCAGCATAGGATTAGTCCCACCAAATTAACATACAAATGTGGCATTGCTGCCATTTGGCTAGTCATTAAGGTCACTGCTCACTCTAATGTTGATGTTGGACTGGGTGCAAAACCCTCAACTTTGGTTTTTTTTTTTTTTACCTTTTTTTTGACCTTTCAAAATTCAAAATGGTTGTAACCCTCAGATTAATGTCCTTCACCTAAAATGAAAGAATAAACACTGAGACAAAAAAAAACCAAGGTCCATATTTACTAGCCACATGTCAGCCTTGGAAGAAGAGGGCCTGAGGTTTTCCCTTACAGCACTGTCTTTCACCGGACACTGTCAGTAAGGAAGAAGGTGTACAAAGAGGGGTCTAATCAAGAGAAGAAGCTCAGGTAGTGCCTTGTGAATGATTCATCCCAGGCTCATAACTCCTTCAACATATGGTTAGCAGTTAGGAAAAAGTTACAGAACGTCTACACGTGTTCCAAAGTCTTGCCAAGATACTTCTTTTTTTTTTTAAGTGATTTTATTTTTCTTCTTTTAACATTCATTAAAAAATTTTGAGTTACAAAGTCTCTCCTTTCACTCTTCTTTCCCCTCACCCATTGAGCAATATGAAAAGTAATATGATATGCACAGTCCATTTGAAAACACGTAAAACTTATTTTATCCTTGTTGCAAAAAAGTAAGAAAAGTAAGGATTAAAATTATGATTTTGTCTCCACTCAGAGTTCATCAGTTGTCTCTCTGGAGGTGGATAGCATTTTTCATCATGACTCCTTTGGATTAGATCAGAAGAGCCAAGTCTCTACCAGTTGATCATCATTAAAATATTGCAGTTACTATGCATGGTGTTATCCTGGTTCTGCTCACTTCACCTGGCCTCAGGTCACATAAGTCTTCCTAGGTTTTTCTGAACCCATCCCCATTTATCAGTTCTTGTAGCACAATAGTATTCCATCACAATCATATACAACAACTTGTCTAATCATTCCCTAATTGATGGATATCCCCTCAATTTCTAATTCTTTGTCACCAAAAAAAGAAGCTGCTATAAATATTTTTGTATATATAAGTTCTTTTCCTTTTCCTTTGATCTCTTTGGGTACAGACCTAGTAGTGGTATTACTGGGTCAAAAGCCATGCAGAGTTTTATAGCCCTTTGGGTATATTTCCAAATTGTTCTCCAGAATGGTTGGGCCAGTCCAAAATTCTAACAATAGGCATGAGTATAGTTATTTTTTCACGTTCCCTCTCCAAGATACTTCTTTTACACAACTGTCCTGGACATCAGTGGTGCTCTGAATGTTCATGAGGCTTAGACTCAGTGACTAGCACCATTATTTCAGAATATAGAATGTACTGTACTATAATATATTCTAATATTTGCCTATTAGATTACCTTTGAATCCAGGTGTTAAGTTAACAAGGTGATGAGAGGTCAATCAGTCCATCAATAAACATTTATTAAGTACCTATTATGTGTCTGGCACTATACTAAATGCTAGGAGTGGTGAAGTTGCCTCTGAATTTACCTTTTAGTATTACTTCTAGTCTTAATATCAGACATCCCTGCATATCTCCACACCCTGCTTCGTAGATATATGCATATATATGTACACACATGTGTGCACATATACATATATATAAACATACATATATAAGTCTCTTCTAGCATTTTTAAAGTTTCTCTTTTCTCCTTTGCAATCCCATTGATAATAGAATAATGAGAGGAAGATAGTCAAATCATGCTCAAGGAGATATATATATATATATGTGTGTGTGTGTTTATTTACCAAGCCTATGATTTCATTAGTGTAGGGAGCTTGCTGGAAGGTAATTTCCTCAACCAATTGAAATCAGCACCAAATCTGAAACTTTGAGTCTGAAAGAATTGCCTAGGGTTCTGAAGATTAAGTGATGTGCCTAGGGTCACACAACCAGTAGCTCTCAAGCTAGGACTAGAAATCAGGTCTTTCTGGTTCCAAAACCAGCTTTCTATCTATAGTACATCAAAATGGTGAGAGATGAGACACACCCAGAAGTTACCCTGGGTGTAGAGGGAGCACTTGGCCTACCAGTCTCTGAGTTCCAGAAATCACAAGTCCTCCTGATCCATCTAATGGGATGAGAACATTTATCTCACAGGGTTATTGTGAGGATCAAATGAGATAATGAGTCAATAAACATTTATTAAGCCAGGCACAAGGCTGGGGAAACAAAACAGGCAAAAGATAGTCCCTGTCCTCAAAAAGCTCACAATCTAATAAATGAGACATCAGACAAAAGCATAAAAATGCTATATACAGGATAAATAGGTTATAAATAAAAGAGAGAAGGTGCTAGAATTGAAGGGTTGAGAAAGAATTCCTGTAGAACATGAAATTTTAGGTGGAACTTAAAGGAAGAGAGAGAGAAGCCAGTAGTCAGAGATGAAGAAGAACGTTCCAGGCATGAGAGATAGCCAGAGAAATTGCCCAAAACTGAAAGATGGGGTGTCTTGATCCAGGAGGCCCATGTCACTGGATCAAAGAATACATAGCATATAGTAAGGTATAAGAAGATTGTAGGGGCAGCTAGGTGGCACACCGGCCCTGAAATTGGGAGGACCTGAGTTCAAATCTGGCCTCAGACTCTTAACACAAAAACTAGCCATGTGACCTTGGGCAAGTCACTTAACCCCAATTTCTCTACCTTCCCCCCTCCAAAAAGCAAAAAGCAAAAAAATAAAAAAAGAAGATTATAAAGGTAAGAGGGGGGCTGGTTTAGGAAGGGCTTAATAATGTATGAAAAGTACTTTGTGCAAACTTTAAACACCATATAAGTGTATAAGTACTAATCCTCCTACTGCTGCTGCTGCTGCTGCTTCTCCTACCATGACCACTTTTGGGACTGTGGGGCTCAAAATCTTTGATGGATGTTATCACCCTTCTGATGAGGCACTCTGCTGATTCTGACTCCATAAGACATAGGATGTCTTCTAGTTCTCAGGCTGTGGAGATTGGGTCCTTGAGAGCTACACTGAGCTCATGCTCCAAATCCACTTGTAATTTGATTCCAAGATGGAGGAGGACAAAGTAGACCCAGAAGACACTCAGTTAATAAGCACTTAGCTTCCAGCCTCCAAATTCCTAGAAACAGAGGCTCCTTAGTTTTGGCACTTCAAGTCTAGAAGTTCTGATGATATAAGTCCCCTTCAGGACTGTGAGGCTCCCCATTACCTCCAGGATCAAATACAAGATCCCCTATTTGGAGTTTCAGTTCCCTTTATAGCCTGTCCCCTTCCTGCTTTTCCTGTCTTCTTACATCTCGCTTCTTGTCACATACTCTGATCCAACAATGCCGGCCTTCCTTCTGTTCTACAAACATCTCTCAGTTTTGGGCATTTTCTCTGACTGTCCCCATGCCTAAAATGTTCACCCTCCTCATCTTCACTTGCTGGCTTCTCTGACTTCCTTTGAGTTCCACCTTCTACAGGAAGCATCTCCTAACTCCTCTTAACCCTAGTGACTTCCCTCCTCTCTTATTTCCTACTTGTCATGTATTTTTGTATATATCCATTTATATGTTTTCTCCTCCAAACAGATTTCGAGTTTCTTGGGTGTAGGGCCCATAGTTTGCCTCTTTTGAATCTACAGTGCTTAGCACAGTGCCTGGCACATAGTAGGTGCTTAGTAAATGTTTATTTATTGAGTATTCAATTATTTCTGCCAAAGCTAAGAGACTGTTATCTATGCTCGAAGCTTGTCTCCTTCAAAGAGAAGGTGAAGGGACTTAAAGGCTGCCCCTCCATACTCTAACCAGGAGTGTTTTCCGGGACAATAAATACTCCTAAAAAACAAATTGGTGGGGCGGCTAGGTGGCACAGTGAATAGCACTGGCCCTGGAGTCAGGAAGACCTGAGTTCAAATTTGACCTCAGACACTTAATGCAAAAACTAACTGTGTGACCTTGGGCAAGTCACTTAACCCCAATTGCCCTCCAAAAAGCAAAAAAAAAAAAAAATTGGAAGCAGGGTTTAAATGGGGAAAATAAAGATGATCTGAAGCAGCAGAAGGAAACTTGATCCTCGTTGGAAGGTTGAAGAACAGAAAAATGTCTCACATGGAGGAAAGGAAAGAAAAGGAGAAGTATACACCCATGGTTTAAAAACAAATTTGAGACTTCCTGAAGAGGAGGGAGGAGAAGGAGGAGAAGGAGGAAGAGGAAAAGAAGAAGAGTCCTTTATCCTTCAAGGAATGAGAAAATAAAGTCACACATACTATCAAGTGACAGATAGTCCAATATGGCTCAGAGGAACGGAGAAGAAGGCAAATGACTCCCCATGTCTGAGGGTACTGAGATGGCTATTTTTGGATCTAATAAGGACAAGAGAAAGGTCTGTTTTTGTAACAGCCCACATATAATCCTCCGAGCCTTGTCAAAATGGAGATTACTACTCACTTGTGTTAATTCAGGTGGGTACAAGTGATGCTGTCAGAGGAATCTAGAAAGTATTGCCAAAGATTACAAAGTATTAGGCAAGAAAATGAAGACGATAGAGGGACAGGTTGTATTTTCCTTACTAATGTCCATTGAAGGCAAAGGATATAGAAAAGAAAAATTACTTGGGAAGTGAACATCTGGATAGGAAGACGGTGCATGAGAATCAGGTATGGATTTCTGGATCATGTTTAAAGTATTAGTTTGACAGACTCCTGTTCAGGGATGGAGGGTACTAAATATAGGCTGGCAGGAGTTTCATTTGCCTGGTGTCTTACAGGAAATAAAAAAGATTTTAAAATCAAAAGGATAGGGGACTGTAATGTCAAGCAAAGGCAACTTCCCAAGGTTCAGAATACCAGCATAGGTGCTCTCCATTTTATTCAGTGACAAATTAAGAACAGAGAAAATCAAAATACAGCACTCACCAAGTATAATTCAATAATCTCCAAGTACTACTCCACCCCTGGACATTATAATTCATTTAGTCAATCCCAAAGACCCTCTTCTAAGTACTACTCCATCCCTAGGCTGTACATTCATTTAGTAAACCACAAAGCTCCTCTTCTCAAATGGAGATTAGTTTCCAATCATAAGTAAAGTACATTCATTTGGTCAATCACAGAGCACAAAAAAAAGTCAAAAATTCCCCATCCTTGGATCATAATTGAATCTACCCCAGAGTTACAACAAGCTTAAATTAATACTCAAAAATAAAATACAATTTAATACCCAAATAGAGGTCTTTTCTTCATCTTGACCCGAGGCAAGTTCTCAGCAGTCTTTGTTCCTGGGGAGACAAAGCTTAGCAAGGCCACAAGATACATTGCCAGTGTCTTCATTAATTCATTCTCTGTCTGCAGAACAGTCCTAGGACCCCTGAAAACATTAGCAAAACCCTATTCCAGGATTTCTGTAAACATACAACAAGAAAATCCTTCTTCAGGGCTTCTGAACCAACAGTAAGGTTCCAGGACCTCTTCAACAACAGCACTGTCCTTCACCAGTGGACAGAATTCACTCTCTGTCTGCAGAACAGTCTCAGGAGCTCTGAACCAACAGCCAGGTTCCAGGACCTCTGCAACAACAGGACTGTCTTTCACCAGTGGAAAAATCTGGCAAAACAATATCAAAACAGACAAAGTACCAGCATAACAGCCATGTCTCCTTAGTCCTTGGCAGCTCTGGGTGGCAGCTCTCAAAAGTCCTGGGCAATTCAAACTGGCCCTCAGCAATCCTCTCCATCTCTCTCTGCCTCCAAGATGCTGCTTCCAAAAAGTTCTGCCTCTCTCTTTGCTTGTGTCTCTAAATTTACGTCACCAGCTCCTCCCAGTTCAGCACTCTCTTTTCACATCAACAAGTCCATCCCACAAGTGGGATTCACAAGCTCTGGGTTTTAACACAATCAATCCAAAAACCAAGCCAATACAGGGGGATCTTTAAATTCCATTACTATTACAGGGACAGAGTAAACTGCTGAAGAATATATCTACCAAGTTAGATACTATAGAGAGTAGCTACAATGAAGAGAAAGTAGTAGCCATTGAGATAATCAGAAGTTTATAGAAGTCCAAGAGAGGGGCCAATAGTAAACTGTGGCCTCAAATGTCTATACATAAATACCCAACACCAAGAGGATCTAGAGGAGTTAACTTGAGGCAAATTTGACCTTGTAGTGTAGTTATTACTAAGACTTAACGGGATGAAACCATGACTGAAATATGGTTATAGATGGGCATATCTTATACAAAAGAAATAGGTTAAGTAAAAAGGGCTCAGAAACATTATATAATAAGCTGTATTCATGTGAGGAAATCTAGGGGGAAAAGCAGTGATGAAGACGGTAGAAGGAGAAACAGAAGTAATTTTGTCAGCAGAGTAATAACAGATTACCCAGACAGAAAAAGGAAAAAAATGAGGAGTTCACAGAAACAGATCACAAGCCTGGCACAGATTCATTATGTACTAATATTGGGAGATTTCAGTTGTCCAGACCCTTACTGGAATTCTTTCTCTGCCAAAAGCAAAATAGCTAATAACTTTTCACTTATCTTAATAATTCCATTCTTCAAAAGGTGGAGAAATCAATAAGAAGAAACATTATTTTGGATCAGATTCTTGCTAAAGAGGGAAGTTGCTGGTAAGCTGATTTCAAAGTGTTCAGAGGTAGGGTAGGTAGGATTGCATGCATTAGAATTCTACAGAGGATTCAGTCCAGGAGGGGTGGGTAACTCTCAAGAATATAATTCTGAAGAAACAAAAGAAACAGTTCTAATGAGGAAGAAAAATCGGAGTTGTCTGATGAGATACAGAACTCACCATGTGGAACTTAGGAACACACACACACACACACACACACACACATCTACATCTATTTATCTAGGTTTCTGTCGACTCCTCATCTATGTCCTCCTTCTGTCCAGGTGGTCTGTAATATATTCTGATGACAAAAATTACTTCTCTTTCTTCTTCTGTTGATTTTTACCCAAGAGCTCTCCTCCATAATGTCTGTCCATCTATCTATGTATTCATCTTTGTGTCTGTCTGTCTGTCTATCTACCTATTTCATGGTAGATTAGGTAAGGTAAGTAACCAAGGATGAACATCAGAGTCTGAAACCATCCTGTATAATTTTGTCAAGAGTGCTAAAGCTCAGAATAAGTTGATGTTAGAAAGGAAAATTAAGGGTAACAAAAAAAGGTTTTCTTTAGTTATACCTAGGGGCAGCTAGGTGGCACAGTGGCTAGAGCGTTGTACCTGGAGTTCAAATTCGACCTCAGACACTAGTTGCCTGACCCTTGGCAAGTCACTTAACCCTATTTGACTCAGTTTCTTCATTTGTAAAATGAGCTGCAGAAGGGAATAGAAAACCACTCCAGTATCTTTGCCAAGAAAACCCCAAATGGGGTCACAAAGAGTAGGACATGACTGAAATGACTGAACAACAACAAATACCACGGGAAAGAAAGATTGCAAAAGGGATAGGGCTCCTGGTTGAGGTGGATGGGACAATGATGACTGACAATAGAGCTCTTCTCTTACTTTGCCAAGGGAAATGACCTTTGAAAATGACAGAACAAATGTGACAGAGAACAAATGCTCAGGATAAGTATGTAAGAGAGCTCTCATTGTCTTTGATAAATTCAAATCCCCCGGCCCAGACAGTCTGACATCTGTGGGTACTGAGAGGACTGATGGGCATGATTGCTGAGCCACTGGTATTGAAAGATGGCGGCAAGTGGGAGAAGTAGAACAGCACTGAAGAAGAGCAAACGTTGTCCCTATCTCCTTTAAAGGGAAGACAATAAAGTCTTACAAGTATAGATTGGTGACCTTGTCTTTTGCTACTTGGCAAATTCTAGGATGTCTGGGATAAGAAATGACAGTGAATATCTAGAGAACAAAGCACTGATGATAAAGAGCCAGTATGACTTCATCAAGAACAGGTCATGCCAAAACCTTATTTTCTTTTTTGACAGCTGTACTAATCTAATAGAGAGGCAGTGTTGGGAAGTGGATAGAGAACTGGCCTCAAAAACTTAAAGATCTGACTTCAAGGTCTGCTTCTGACACATATTGGCTGTATGATCCTGGGAAAGTAACCTCTCAGTACTCTGGGCAGCTCTCTAAGAAAGAGAAAATATTATCTTTCACTGGTAAAGGAAATTTCCTCAGCTGGAAATTACATCTACCAATGAAATAACAGACCCAGGCCTTATCCCTACTAAATTTGTAGATTAGGGAATGTTATAGATATACTATTATTGTGGTTAAGATGGGGAGATGTGGATTGGGCAACAATATAATTAGACTGATGTAGAATTAGTAGAATGGTTAGGTTCAAAGAAAAATCCTTAATAATTCACTGTCAACTTGGTAGGAGTTCTCCAGTGGAGTCTCCCAGAGAGCTATGCTTATTCTTGTGTTTTCTAATATTTTAAATCAATGATTTGTTTAAAGGCATAGATGACCTCCAATTCACAGGTAACAAAATTTGTAGACATAGTTAATACACTGTATGAGTCTAAAATGCCTTGACAGACTAGAGTCTTGATTATAATCTCATAAAATGAAATTCAGTAGAGATAAATGTAAAGTCTTATACTTGGGTTCAAAAAATAAACTTCGCAAGGACATGATGTAAGAAGGAATGGAAATGATTGGGAACCCGTTACCTAGTGAAGCATTCCACTTAACTTTGGGGCAGCTTTTTCTTTGATACTAGTTCTTCCCTCCAAATAGGTTAATATTTATAAAATACTTAGTGCAGCTCCTGGAACATAGCAGATGCTTAATAAATGCTAGCTTCCCCTCCCTTCCAAGGCCAACCAGAATAATTCTGATTTCTTCTTCCACATAACAGATTTTGGATACTTGGACATAGCTTTCATTCAGTTCAGCATTTATCAAATACCTACCATGAGCTAGACATTGGGAATTCAGTGCTGAAAATGAAGATGAAAATGAAAAAAATCTCTGACTTTAAGGAATTTCTCTGTCCTGCTGGGGATACATGTTCAAGAGAAATAAATATGAGGTAATTTGATGAGGTATCAAGGAAGACTTCACAGAAGATGTAGCTCTTGAGTTTAGCCTTGAATCAAGATAAGGAGTGAGTACTCATATAGTCATGGGTAAGGAAAGTCTGTATGGTGCCCAAACACACAGCGGTACAAAATGGGATATTTTATTTCAGGAACAGCCAGCACTCCAGCCTAGTTGAACTATTACATTTGTGAAGGACAATAAATGATATGAGATTGTAAAAAGTCTACTGCCAGTTGAGGAGTTAGTATTGTAATCCTAGAGGCAATAGGAAACACCGAAAGTTTTTGAGAGCATTAGACTTCAGGGAGCTTATTTTCGCAGAGGTATGAAGGATGGTTTGGAGACAGGGAAGCGTGGAAGAAGGGAGACTAATTAATGAACTGTTGTGCTAGCTAGTGAGAGCCTGACCTAGGGTGATGGCTGTGTGAGTTTCTGTAGTGTCCTCGCTATTCACTCCTTTATATATGCTAGTTTGTCGATGTCCATTGTCATGTGACCTGAATACAATACTCTAGATGAGCAGTTCTTAAAGGGACTTGGGGGCTCTTAAAGATTCTCTCAGGAAACTGAAAGGTTAAACTATTTTAATAAAAATACTAAGACATTATTTGCCCAGTAAAATATCCTTCTCCTTTCCGATTATATATTTGTGTGAGGCCAAATTTGCTTTATATACTCAACTAAAATAATTAATTGGGACAGATTAAATGAAGAGGCAGATATAAGAATCTGTATGCTTTTAAAAGCCAGATATTAAAGAAATTGGCCAAAATATGTAAAACAATGACACTTTTCTTACTAAGCTTTTTTTTTAAATATAGCAATATTGTTTTAAGAATGACTTTGAGTGACTACCGTGTTTCCCCAATAATAAGACCTATCCCGAAAATAAGCCCTCCCCTTACTGTGTAAGATTCTTCTAAAATAAGCCCTCCCCCGAAAATAAGCCCTATTGAGATTGCTACTGTAGTGAAGGTGATCCCCTGCGCTACACGCTACATTACGGTACTCTCTGTATGCACCGTCCCCCCCTCCCCCGTGAAACTCACACTGCGCTCTGAGCTGCATCCAATCAGAGCTGCAGCAGTGAGCGCGTCATCCTGTTCTTCCCCAGTGATTTGCTTATTGAATAAAGGTACATTTTTTTGTTCACATTTACCTGTTTATTAAAATTGCTGTCAATGTTCATTAAAATAAGCCCTCCCCTGAAAATAAGCCCTCTGGTGTTTTTCTGTCCAAAAAAATTAATAAGACAGTGTCTTATTATTGGGGAAACATGGTAAGTCATTTTGAGTATTATAAATACACAAAAATAAAGGACACATGAAGAAAGACTCTATGTACATCCAGAGAAAAAACTGATAAATAGAAGTGTGTGTAGAATAATTTTACGTATACCTATTTGTGTCTAATGGTAGCCATCCCTAGGGTGGGGTGGGGGGAAGGGAAGAAAGAAAGAAAAAAAGAAATTTACATGATAACTATTATATATTTAAGAGGAATAGCAAGTTGTACATAATAGCTTTGCAGTTTCATGTGCAATCATCTTTTTTTTTTATTATACTATGTTATGGAAATGCTTGTTTAATTCCATAAATTAAATAAAAAAGAAAATGTAGTTATTTTTCCACAAAAAATATTATTTCAATTTATTTATTTACTTTAGTTTTCAACATTCACTTCCACAAGATTTTGAGTTCCAAATTTCCTCCCTATCTCTCTCTTTCCCCCACCCCATGATGGCATGCATTCTAATTATTCCTTCCCCCAATCTGCCCTCCCTTCTATCACATCCACGCTTCTCTTATCCCCTTCCCATTCTATTTTCCTATAGGGTAAGATGGATTTCTATACCCCATTGCCTGTGTATCTTATTTCCCAGTTGCATGTAAAAACAATTTTTAACATTTGCTTTTTAAAACTTTGAGTTCCATATTTTCTCCTTTCTTCCCTCCCCAACCACCCTCATTGAGAAGGCAGTCAATTCCCTATAGAGTATACATGTGTAGTCATGCAAAACACTTCCATAATAGTCATGTTGTGAAAGACTAACTATATTTTCCTCCTTCCTATCCTGCCCCCTGTTTATTCTGTTCTCTCCTTTGACCCTGTCCCTCCTAAAAAGTGTTTGCTTCTGATTACCCCTTCCCCCAATCTGCCCCCCCCCCCTTATCCTCTTTCCTCCTACTTTCCTGTGGAGTAAGATAGATTTCCATACCCAACTGAGTGCGTATGTTATTCTCTCCTTAAGCCAAATCTGATTAGAGTAAGATTCACTCATTCCCTCTCACCTCCTCCTTTTCCCCCTCCATTGTAAAAGTTTTTTCTTGTCTCATTTATTCGAGATAATTTATCCCATCCTACCCCTCCCTTTCTCCTTCTCCCAGTACATTCCTCTCTTACCCCTTAATTTTATTTTTTAGATATCATCCCTTCATATTCAACTTACCCTGTGCTCTCTATCTATATATATTCCTTTCAACTACCCTAATAATAAGAAAGGTCTCATGACTTACAAATATTATTCCACACAGGAATGTAAACAGTTCAACTTTAGTAAGTCCCTTATGATTTGTCTTTCCTGTTTACCTTTTCATGCTTCCTTTGAATCTTGTATTTGAAAGTCAGTTTTTCTATTTAACTATGACTTCTCAGGGGCAGCTAGGTGGTACAGTGAATAGAGCACCAACCCTGGAGTCAGGATGACCTGAATTCAAATCTGACCTCAGACACTTAACACACACACACACAAAAACTAGCTGTGTGACCTTGGGCAAGTCACTTAACCACAACTGCCCTACCTTCCCCCCTCCAAAAAGAAAACAGCAACAACAAAACCAAACCAAAACTGTGACTTCTTAAGAATGTATTAAATTCCTTTATGTAATTGAATACTAATTTTCCCCCTTATTGATTATAGTCAGTTTTGCTGGGTAGATGATTCTTGGTTTTAATACTAGCTCCTTTAACCTCAGGAATATCATACTCTAAGCCCTACAATCCTTTAATGTAGAAGCTGCTAAATCCTGATTGTGTTTCCACAATACTTGAATTTTTTCTTTCTGACTGCTTGCAATATTTTCTCCTTGACCTGGGAACTCTGGGATTTGTCTATAAAATTCCTGAGAATTTTCCTTTTGGGATCTTTTTCAGGAGGTAATTGGTGGATTTGTTCAATTTCTATTTTACCCTATGGTTCTATAATATCAGGGAAGTTTTCCTTGATAATTTCTTATTTATTTATTTTTCAAATGCTTTATTAACTTCTGATTTCATTTCCTCCAGATTTTGAGTTACAAATTTTCTCCCCATTTTTCCCCTACCCACCACCCCAGAATAGCAGTTCCACAGGATATCCCCTCCTCCAATCTGCTCTCTCCCGTATCTTCTCCCATACCCCCTTAGACTTTTCCAGTAGGGCATGGTGGATCTTTATGGCCCAGTGCCTGTATATCTTCTTTCCCAAATACATGTAAGATAGTATTAATAATAGTATATATGTATATATAATTTTAAACATTTGATTTTAAAACTTTGAATTCCAGATTCATTCCCTTCCTTCCTTGTCACCCACCCTTACTGGGAAGATAAGCAGTTCAGTATAGATTGTACATGTGTAGCTAATGCAAAACATTACCATAGTAGATATATTGTAAAAGACTGACTATATTTCCCTCCCTCCTATCCCACCACCCACTTGTTCTATTCTCTACTTTGATCCTGTCTCTTTTCAAAAGTGAGTGCTTCCAACTTTCCTCCCCCCCAGCCTGCCCTCCCTTCCATCATTCCCCCTCTCATCCCCTTCCCCCTACTATCCTGTAGGGTGAGATACCCTATTTAGTGTGTATTTCATTCCCTCCCTGAGCCAAATTCAGTGAGAATAAGGTTGACCTTTTGCCTTCCTATTCTTCCCCTCCATTTTAACCCTTTTCCCTTGCCTCTTCTGTATGAGATAGTTTATCCCATTCTATCTCTCTCCATCTCCTCTCATTATATTCCTCTCTCACCTCTTAATTTCCCCTTTTAAGTATCATCCCTTCCTATTAAATTGGTCCTGTGCCCTCTGTCTATGTATACCTGTAAGTATATATACACACATTCACACATGTATTCATACGCCTGTATACCCTCCAATATAGACATATATATATGTATATATATATATATATATATATATATTTCTATTCCCTTCAACTATTTTCATACTGAGAAAAGTTTCATCAGTTACAATTATCATTTTTCATGTAGGAATGTTAATAGTCCAAGTTTGATCAGTGGCTTATGATTTTTTTTCCCTGTTTACCTTCGCAAGCTTCTCTTGCTTCTTGTATCTCAATGTCAAATTTTCTATTCAACTCTGTTTTTTTTTCACTAAGAATGCTTGAAAGTCCTCTATTCCACTGAATGACCATATTTTCCACTGAAAGATGATACTCGGTTTTGCTGGGTAGGTGATTCTTGGTTTTAATCCCAGCTCCTCTGCCCTCCAGAATAGCCTTTCCAGGCCCTTCGATCCCTCAGTATAGAAGCTGCCAGATCCTGGGTTATCCTGATTGTGTTTCCACAATATTTAAATTGTTTCTTCCTGGCTGTTTGTAATATTCTCTCCTTGATCTGGGAATTCCAGAACCTGGCTATAATATTCCTAGAAGTTTTCTTTTTGGGATCTTTTTCAGGGGGTGATCGGTGGATTCTTTCTTTCTTTTTTTTTTTTTTTGAAGGATAAGTGAAAGGTGTTTATTACAGTATAAAGAGGAGGACAGTGTATACAGTGAGGCAGTCTGGAACTCTTCTATTCATGCACTATGTTGGTAACAAAGGCTTGAATGTTAACATTGAAGATATTTACAGAATTAAACTTTTTTTTTTTACATACATCCATTTATCATGTGGTACAAGTTATTCCTTAGAAATCATGTCCTATAAACTAAATACATTCTTATAGTTTACAATAAGCTTGTAGCAAATTATGTATCACCAAATAAGATGTTAGTTTTTCAATGCATAATACTTTAAAAATGTCACAATTCTGTGGCTTCTGAATGTTTAATTACTTGATTCGAACAAGGGAATGGAACCAAAAAGATCATCAAGAGGCCTGTTTTAGGATTTTTTATATTCAATTCGTTCTACTTTCACATCATCTCCAATTAGCTGATACACGTAAGTAACAACTGTAGATACCTGGATATCCATCAATACAAATGAAGGAATGATGTTTGTTTCCAGAGCATTATATGCTCCGGTGGCAGATCCTGGATTAATGTAGAATTTATTTTCATGTTCAAAGGCCTCAAATTTGTGTGTGTGTCCTGAAATGAGAATGTCCACATCAAACTGCCTTTGTAGCAATGCTAAGCTAGCCGTATCGCCCCATGGAATTACTTGATGTCCATGGATCAAACCAATTTTGAACTGCCCAACAGTCACCACCTTCTGCTCTGGATAATTCAGATTCTCATCGAAGTCTCCTCTAACAATGTGAACATCTCCAGCTAGAGTCTTTAGATAGTCATAACTTTCTTTGGTGCAAAGGTTTCCAGTGCAGAGAATGTGCTGAATTTTTCCAGGTACCAGTAGTTTTTTGAATTTAGCTGGCAGACTATTGCATCGGTGGGGGATGTGCAGATCTCCTAATACTAACACCAACATCCTGTCACCGGCCCCGCTCTGCCACAGCAACCGTCTCCGCCGCCTCCTTCCTCAGCCTCCCCGATCGGTGGATTCTTTCAACCTCTATTTTGCCCTCTGGTTCTAAAACATCAGGGCAGTTCTCCTTGAGAATTTCTTGGAGGATGATTTCTAGGTTCTTACTTTGATCATGGCTTTCAGGTAGTCCAATAATTTTTAAATGATCTCTCCTGGATCTATTCCAGGCCAGTGGTTTTTCCCATGAGATATTTCACATTGCCTTCTATTCTTTCATTTGTTTGGATCTGTTTCACATCGTCTTGATTTCTCATAAAGTCACTACCTTCCCTTTGCTCCAGGCTAAATCCGAGGGAATGATTCTCCTCATTGAGCTTTTGAAATTTTTTTTCCATCTGGCAAATTCGGCTTTTTAAGGCATTTTTCTCCTCGTTGTCTTTTTGAGCCTCTTTTGCCATATGAGTTTCCTGTCAACCACCCAGGTTATCTTAGGCTGGAAATTTGTTTCACTCTGTCTTTTTTGTGAGTTTTGCTGCTCTAGAATTTGTTTAGAGTTATTTTTACAGGTATTTGGAGGGACTTGGGGGGAGCTCAAGTGAGTCCCTGCTTTTACTTCGCCATCTTGGCTCCACCTGCCAAAAATACATTATTTCTATGAACATATATAACTCGAAGACCATTGTTATGGGATTCTCTTCTCATTGTGGAGATCAATGCCCTGAGATTTTATGAGGGCATGGGTGGAGTTGGTGAGAGTGGGACAGAGGAGAGAGGGGGTCATTCTCTTCACTCTTATGATTGACTTCAAGTTGCTTTGAGTCTCTTGAGGTCTCCTCAGTTTCTTTGGACTTTGTGTGCTTCTGTCTTCAAGATTCGGAAGAGAAAGACGAAAGCTGCTAACCCCACTTCATTTTGCTGAAGGAAAATAAGACTCTGGAAGATATTGACATGAGAAGAGCTGGGCAGTCTCCAACATGGCTCTATCTCCAGCTTGCTACACTAGAGACTATGAGAAATTATCTAAGACTTTCTCTCTTGGTTGTACAATTATTTTGACCCCCAAAGGGAGAACTACTCTTTCTGTAGTGTTTGGCATATATTCTTTCTCTACTTTCTGTTTGCATGAACTTGGATAAATGGATTTCTTTGGTACTGCTATATTTGGCAGGCATTTGGTGGAAAGGGAGTCAAGTCTTGGATATAGAGCTTGGGGTCCTGCTTCCTCCACTTAGTGAACTTTGATCAAAAATTAGACAGAACCTGAAAACCACTCCTCTACACTAACAATATTTATGGGAGCAGAGAGATATAATTTTATTCTAGTACTCCCCTTTCTCTGAGGACAGCAGAGTGGCCAAGCTTCTGGCCCCAACAATCTTCTTCCCCTCCTGGTGAGAAATAAAAAATTTCCTTTAGAGTTGGGGAGAAGAGGATAAAAATGTCTCTTCTCTCTTCCTCTAAGCCATACAATGATATTCCCATGCTACATGTGGGGGGCAGTTTGTGCTACATGTGAAAAGAGTTATTGTTATTTTAAAATAAATTAACAAATAGATCTTTAAAAATTTATCCATTTTAACTTCCAATATGGTAAATATCAATAGATAAAGCCCATCTAAACAGAAGCTCTTTGGGGTCCTTAATTATTTTTAAGAGAGTAAGAGGACATGAGATCCCAAACTTTGAAAACCACTGTTCTAGATGTGGCCTGACCAAGATAGAGTACGACTGTTGCTTCCCTCTTTCTGGACACTGCATTTCTATTAATGTGGCCAAAGATTTAATTAGCCTTTTTAGCTTCCATTGTACACTGCTGACTCCTATCACACTCACCATCACCTAAAACGCTGCCTGGCTCTTTTTAAATTTAAACTTTCTGGAACTGTGATTTCATTGGTGTAGGGCTCTCCCACTGAAGAAAATCCTTCTACCAATATAGATCTGAATCTAACCTGCAACTTAGAGTCTAATGATAAATAAATAGGGGGAGGGGAAAATCTATTAACAAAATAATACAAACCCCAAGATACCTTGAGATCAAAAATTATATTCCTTTGGACAGAGTGCCCATATGTAAGATTATGACTCCCCATAGGTAAGGGTATGACAGAGAGACAAAAGGAGAAGGAAGGGGAGGAAAAGAAGAAGCATTGCCCAACTTGGCATTTGGGTCCACAGGGGGCATCTACTACTGTTCATACATTGCTGCTCATCCTTCATTCTGGAAGAGGATCGATGACATCAGAAGGGGGTTTCTTGAGTTGTGAGTGAATCGAATATGTGAGGCAGAACTGTGCAAAGTCATCAGCCTCTCTCTCTCCTCCAGGGTCATCCATGGCCAGGAGCAAGACAAGTTAAGAGATTTGCCCAAGATTATGGAGCTATCGTGTGTGGGACATAGAACCTGAACCCAGGACTTCCTGAATCTGAAGCAATCTCTCCATGTTGTCTCTCCACAAAGACCTTTTTCATATGAACTATTATCTAGTTATGCTTTCCTTACCTTGTATTGGTGTGTAAATTTATTGAACCTAAGTATAGAGCTTTTTATTTATCCCTGTTAACTCTCACTTTCCTAGTGAGCCATGAAGATAATTGTAGTGCGTGTGCCAGCATCTGTGACAAAAGATGAAGAAGTAGAAAAGAATCTGATAAGATCAAAGAAATCAAGTTGACATGGTTTTGTCATTAGTGTAAGGTTGTAAGCGAAGTTGACAAAAATACATTGGAAAATATGATTCATTTTTAAGAAATAAAAGCAACCAAAGTCTTGTACACTGTTATGAAGGCTTACACCTATATTTGATGAGTACTTTCCTCCAGAAGGTCATTGGAAGGTGTGTTGAATATGTTGAGCACTATCACCACGAAAAAAACCAATTCTTAACTGACAGGAAACAACTGTTTATTGATGTGGAAGTCCTATTAGAATCAACTATCTGTTCAGTCAGACTGTCAGCTCTTTAGAGCAAAGGTCAAAATCAACCTTAGAGCAGAAGAAAGGTTAAAGGTGAGAAAAGATGCTTTGAACAATTGAAATGGCTTCAACCTGACCTATTCAAATGAGCCACTGATCTAAAAAAAAAAAAGGAAATGGAAAAAGGTGACTATATCGACCTTAATTTTCACCATTTGCTAATGAAAGATTAATTGATGCAAAAAAAACAACAAAAAATCAACTTGCCAAAATAAGGCCAGCAGAATGCGAAAGTCACTTTAACTGACAAAAACTTGATTTCCTTGTCAAGCAGAAAGATATGGCAGCCAAAGGCCACTTTAGTTTAGAATATAAACTTATTTGTAAATCACTATGGGGGGTTGGTAAACCTCCAGTTCCTGGGGGAGGGTCTCATGATCTGACAAAAACTGCTTTGAAAACTGAAAAGTGGTCTGACAGAAATTAGTTTTAGACATAGCACCTAAAACTATATACCAAGATAAGCTCCCATGTATACATGGCCTAGATATTAAAAGTCACATCATAAACAAATTAGAAAAGCAAGAAAGAAATTACCTTTCAGATCTATGGATTGGGGAAGAATTCATGACCAAACAAGTGATAGAGAGCTTTGCAGAAGATAAAATCAACAATTTTTATTATACAATATTGAAAAGTTTTTTTCAGAAGCTAATATAATTAAAAATAGAGGAGAAATATAACTGGGGAAAGTCTTTGCACAATGTTTCTCTGATAAAGTTCTCATATCCAAGATGTATAAACTGATTCAAATTTATGAGAACAAGAGTCATTCCCCAACAGATAAATGGTCAATGGGTATGAGCAGGTAGTTTTCAAAGGAAGAAATACAAGTTATCAAGAATTTCACCCATTAGACTAGCAAAGATGACAAAAGAGGAGAATGGCAACTGTTGGAGGGACTGGGAAAATGAATACAATAATGCATTGTTGGTGGCATTGTGCACTGGCCTAGCCATTCTGCAAAACAACTTGGAACCATGTCCCCAAAGTTACTAAATTCACCCTTTGACCCAGTGATAACTCAAAGAGATCAAAGAAGGAGGAATACATTCCTATATATATATATATATATATACCTAAAAAGGTATTTAAAGTAGCTCTTTTTGTGGTAGCCAAAAATTGGAAACTAAGAGTGTGTCATCTTATTAGGGAATGGATAAACAAACTGTAGCATATGAATGTAGTAGAATATTATTGTGCCATTGAAATGACCAAATGGACAGTATCAGAAGAAACTTAGAACTCTATGAACTGACACAGAGTTAAGTGACCAGGTGAGCAATTTATACAATGATAGAACAATTATAGAACAATTTATATAATGATAACATTATAGAGGAAAACAACTTTGAAGAACTTGAGAATTGATCAACAAAATGATAAACCATGAGCCCAAAAGAAAGAAGAGAGTTAACAAGTCAACAAACATTTATTTATTACTTACTATATGAAAGGCACTGTGGTAACTCCGAAGGATACAAATACAAGTGAGAAGAGGCAGTTCCTGCCCTCAAGGAGACTACATTCTAATTGGGGAAGATAATGCATTAAAGGGAATTTAAAAGTGTGTGTTTGTGGGAAGTTTGTGGAGTGTCAGGAGTAGACTGAAGGATGGTTGGTCTCTAAGTCCTTCCTCAAAAGGGAAGAGCTCACCAATGGGAGAAGGGGACTGTAGGGTGGAGGGATCCTCCAGGGTAAGAAGGCCACAGGGATGGGATAGGAAGGATGGAGAGAAGGAAGGATTTTCTTTGGTGTAAAGGTAGCTGAGGCAGGTTGGCACAATCAGGAGAGTCAGAGTCATATTTCTTATTTCTTTTGTTTTCAACCAAAGCTATGATTTCATTGGTACAGGGAACTCCTTCCTGGTGAGTGAATTCCTTCTACCAATGGAGATAGATATACAGTTCTGTAACTTCTAGTCTAATGCAGGTCAATGAAAGCTTGAAAAAGTTGCATAAGGTTACTCAGGCAATATGTATGAGAGGAAGAATGCAAACCCAGGTCTTCCTGACTCTTAGACTAACTTTCTAGCCATCCACTATATTAAAGTGATGTTCTGGGTTTTGTGTTGTTTTATTTCATTCTTATAGCACATTTCTGTTCCATTGCATTCAAATATCACAATTAGTTCAGGTATTTCCCAATAGATGGACACCCATTTGCTACTACAAGAAGTGCTACTCTGAATACACACATACATATATATGTGTGTATGTACACACACACACACAATTTTTCTTTCTCTATTTGTCTTTGACCTCAGTATATATGCCAAAAGAAGGGCACATGGGTGTTCAAGGAGGAATAGTGCCTCTGGTGTGAGGGTTTCTCAAGTCTTTTTCAGGGCTGCACATCCACATCTGGGGTCCCACCTGATTCACCCAACTCCCATCCGTGGCTCCAAGAAGCTGTAGTATGAGCAGTGGCCACACTCCACAAGCAGGCTAAAAACAGGTTGAGTGTAACCAAAGGGCCACAAACCCATCAGTGAGTTAGGGGGGTGTCTACCCCAAGAATGGGAAGACTACCCTTCTCCCTGGTGGAATGGGTGAATGAGAACAGTTTGTCAAACATCCATGAAGGATGCTGAGGCAGTGCTGTGGAGTGCTTACAACTTGGTCAGACATCAAAGACACACCAAGGTCATTCACTGTATCCTGGGCCATCCCTAGTCGTCTTGACCTTTGTCCTGCACTGGACTTCAATGACTCAGTCAAAGAGAGAGTGAGGCTGATGACTGTGCAACTCATCCTCATTTAAATCCAGTTCAAACACAAGTCATGACATCAACTCATAATATCATTGGTCCTCTTTGAAAATGAAGGACAAGCAACAACATCTGCCAAAGGACTGAAATCTCCGGGAATAGTGTAGCCCCTTTTAATTGTTTTCCAGAATGAGTAGGTCAGTTCACTGTTCCACCAATAGTGTATGTGTTTCTGTCTTCCTGCATGCCCTCCAATGTGCTTTTCATTTTTTTGTTATTTTTGCCAATTTACTGAGAATGAGACAGACTTTAGATTTATTTTAATTTACATTTCTCTCCTCATTAGCAATTTGGAGGATGTTTTCATGTCATTGGTAGTTTGCAATTCTTCTATAAAAAAATTGATTAATCATCCTTTGGTCACTTATTTACTGATTAAATGTCCTTTAGTCTAATACATTTTTCCATTAAATACATATATGCACACATATATTTATAATGATAATTCTCTATATAGATAGCAGACATTTAAAATTAATTTTAATTGATATCCTTTTATTGATATATTTTTATTTACATAAACAGATTTCCCCCTAGTATTCCTCTCCCACATAACAAATAATATTTTTAAAGAAAAGCCAGAAAAAGAAGAGGGGAAAAAAGCAGCAAAGTTGATTGATACATTGAAAAAATCTCTAAGTATACACAATGTTTTACACAGGTGAGCCTTCTGGAAAGGAGTGGAGGTAGGGTTGTCTTCTCATTTCTTTTCTTTGGGACCATGCTTCTTCTTTCTGATTTTTCAACATTCTTTTTCAATTGCTTTATTAGAGGCAGCCAATGAATAGAAAAATGGGCCTCGAATCAAGAAGACCTGAATGCAAATATGGCCTCAGAAACTTATTAGCTGAGCAAGTCACTTCTGTCTACCTGTTTCCTCATCTGTAAAATGGGGATAATAATAGCATCTACCTCACAGGGTTATTGTGAAGATCAAATGAGATGATATCTGTAAAGTGCTTAGCAGTACATAGTAGGGACTTAATTAATGCTTATTTCCTTCTCCTTCCCCCTCCCCCACCTTTGTAGTGGTTGTTCTTTCCATTTACATTGTAGTCATTGTATATTTTTTTTATTGTCTCTTCTTACTTTACTCTGCATCAAATCATGTAAGTCTTTCTATGGTTTTTTTTTTTTTTTTTTTTTTGCTTTTTGGAGGGCAGTTGAGGTTAAGTGACTTGCCCAAGGTCACATGGCTAAGTTTTTTTGTGTTGTGTCTGAGGCCAGATTTAAACTCAGGTCCTCCTGACTCCAGGGCCAGGGCTCTATTCACTGCGCCACCTAGCTGCCTTTCCATGCTTTTCTGCATTCATCATATCTGTAATTTCTTACAGCACAGTAAAATTGTTACATTCTTGTACCACAATTTGTTTAGCTATTCCCCAATTAATGTGCATCTATTTTGTTTCCAGTCCTTCACTATCAACAAAAAGTGCTGCTGTAAATATTTTGGTGTATATGGAGACTTTCTTATCAGTGGCCTCCTTAGAGTGTAAACCTAGTAATCAGGTATGTACATCTTAGTCACTTTATTTGATTAATTCCAAATAGTTTTCAAAAAACAAAATTTTTTTTTACTGATTCACAGCTGTACCAAACAATGTATCAGTGTACGTCTCTTATCCCTAACTCTTTAACATTAACTATTGCTATTTCTTGTCATCTTCGCCAATTTATAGGGTGTGAGGTAAAACCTCAGGATTGCTTTGATTTGAATTTCTCTTATTATTAAGTGATTTGGAACATTCTTTCATATGGTTACTAATAGTTTGTAAGATGAGCATTTGTTCACATCCTTTGATATTTATTGGGGATTGATTTTTGGTAATATATATATATATACACATATATATGTACACACATATATGTGTGCATATACATATGTGAGTACAAACATACAACCTGTCAGTTGTCTCATATTTTAGATACAAGATCCTTATTTGAGAAAGCTGATATAAGGAATTTTTTTCACCATTTGACTGCTTCCTTTCTTATCTTATATGCATTAATTTTATTTGTGCAAAGGATTTTCAGTTTTATGTGATGAAAGTTATTTATTTTATCTTTCATAGTTACCTCTATCCTGTCTTTAGTGAAGAATAAATTTCCTAACCTATAACTATGAAATGTATATGATCTGCTTTTATTCTAATTTTTTTGTGTTATGATCTTTAATATTAAGGTCATTAATTTGTTTGGAATTTATTGTGAAATATGGCATAAAGTATTGGTTTCAGTCTAATTTCTGCCAGATTGTTTTCCAGTTTTCCTAGCAGTTTTTATCAAATAGAGAGGTCTTTCTTAAGTAATTTGTGTTTTCTGGGGCAGTAGACTTCTTTCAGAGATAGCTGATGCAAAGATTTTTTTCCAAATTGTCAATTTTCAAATTTCTTATTAACGGTTTTGTCTTGTTTGTACAAAATCTTTTTAGTTTTATATAATCAAAACTATCAATCTTTTATGCTCCCCTTCATCTCTTTGTTTGATTGAGAATTCTTCCCCATTCATAGTTGTGAAAGAGATTTCATTCAATTTTCCTCTAGTTTGTTTAGGATATACGAATACTATTCTTTCAGAATAGTACTACTCTCTTGTGTTCAGTTTCCTTCCTCTTCATCCTCTCCCTCCTTTGCTTTCTCTCTTCTATGTTGTTGTTCAGTTGTTTTGGCTATGTCTGACTCTCTGTGACCCATTTGGGGTTTTCTTGGTAGAGATACTGGAGTGATCTACCATTTCCTTCTCCAGCTCATTTTACAGATGAGGAAACTGAGGCAAACAGGGTGAAGTGACTTGCCCAGGGTCACAGAAGTAGTAAGTGTCTGAGGCTGGATTTGAATGAACTCCTGCTTCTGACTTCAGGGCGGGCACCCTATCCACTGCATCACTGAGCTGTCCTCTCTCTCCTAAACATACCATTTAAAAAACTGAGTTAGTGAGTGAGGTCCCTATGCATCCACAATGTTGCTGTTGTTATCATTCCTTCTTTCTGGATGGCATCCTGCAGGTGGTGTCTCGACTTGCAGTGAATTGGATTTAAGTGAGGCAGAGCTGCACCTCCACACTGGTGTCTTTAGATAGCTCCTCCTCCTTTCCCTCTAGGTCTCCTGACTTTTTGTTCAGTGCTTTTTAGGTTTTGTGCTGGACTGGACTGGAAAAGGGATTGCTGGGCTCTTGTGGAATGTTAGTATTGTAATCAGTTTTGACTAAATGCAATTGCTTCCTGCTTACTGTTCTCTCTCCTTGGTCCTGCTCTCTTAGCCTCCCGTGGCCTTTCTCCCCAATGTCACTGGCCTCCTCCTTACACAGCTAGGCCAGCCACTCTGAATCATAGGCCTCCTACTTTACCTTGTCTCTGTACATTGAACAAGGGGAGTGTGTTCTGGGCCCACATCCATCATGTTCTTCCTTGAAGGCTGGTGCAGGAAGAGGAGGTCCTGGGTCATTCTGACTGTGAGATTCATCACGCTGGCTGCATCCTAATCACAGGAGAGTAAGGAATGGGGAGAACATGAGCATGTAGTAATGATGATTTTTATTTATCTGGAGTTTGTCTCAGAGAAACTTGGAGCACTTCACAGACATTATCTCATTTATCTTCACCACACCTCTGTGAAATAGGTCAAAGGAAAGGGCTGTCCTTCCTATTGTAAGGAGTAAGGAAACTGAGGCATAGGAAGAAGCAGGGGCTTCTTCAAGGCCATGCAGAATCAGACCTGAGATAACAAGCCAAATCTCTTCGGCTATGGCTGTATAAAAAAAGGAGTCTTGATTTTTAAAAAAATCATTATCATCATTATTGTTTATTTTAATTGGATGGCAAATAAGTAGTGGCCCAGGGTGAAAGCTCTGGACTCCATTTGTGGGTCCATTCAGCATGTTTGCACAGGAAGAAATAGTAATTGGCAGTAGTAATCTTTGCACACAGTTTGTACACGGTCACATTCCTGTCTGCCCTAGATTCTTAATTTGGGCTGATCCTGGCTCCAGGTAGAAATGAATTAGGGCCTGCAGCCTAGACTCTTCCACCCATCAGAGCCAAGACTTGGTCTGGGGCTGGGCTGTTCCTCTAAGACATGGACCAACGGATGTCAGAGGTGAGTGGGCTGCTGCAGAGGGGACTGGACCGAGGAGGAGGACAACTTGGGGAATGGGGGAGGGGTCTTCGTCTGTAAGATAAAGCCTGGTCCCTGAGCTGGATGGCTCCTCGCTTCTGCATTTGTCCCTCACAGAAGCCGTGTCTAATGGAAACAGCAAGGGACCCAGCTCTGTTGCCAACTTTTCCTCCAATTGGCTGGGTATAGTTCAGAGCAAGGCATTTCCCCTTCTGGTGTCTCTGCTTTCCCATATGCCCAGTGGGCACGAGCATACAGATGGATGCGCAGCATCCCAGGCTCTGTCAGCATAACAGCATTCTCTGTGTACCCTGTTGCTCCTCTCCTTCCTCTTCTGCTTCTTTGGGGCCCTTCTCCCCTCTTTTTTGGGGGGAGCTTAGGTCTAGAGTTTTCTTGAGATCTCCATCCATTCACAACCCCCCATTCCCCAACACACATACACACCTTCATTTGGGATTGCTGCCCAGGCCAGTGGAATGAACAATTAAAGCTCCCTTGTCCCCAATTGGTTTGTGGTATTAAAAACTAATTGCGATCAGCCCTGGTTGTCATTTCTACCTGATAAAACATCACTTTTATTGATCTCACTCACCCAGCTATCATTTATCATGTTTCAGCATTCCACATAATGGTTCATTTGTCTTGATCAAAGTGTAGTCTTATATTTTTAACCCCTTGGGCTCCAAACCCATTTGTACTCTCGCTTAGCCTATCCCCCCGAATTCCATGCCTCTACCCTTCATCAAGCCCTTTCTCTCTGTGGTATCCCACAAGAATGGGATTGGGGGTTGTTAGAAGTGGCTAAGGTCCGTTGGAGAAAGTGTGAGCTGGAGGGAAAGAAGAACAGCCAAGGGGAGGAGAAGAGAGAGTCAAAGAACACAGAAGGACTGGAATACAAGGAATCTTGTAGGGCACTGAAGGGCAAATCTGAGTCCAGTAATGGTGGGAATAGCTGGAGGGAAAGCAGATGTCACTGGGAAAATGGGTGTGTGTATGGGGCAGAAGGCCCTGTCTTTTCCACTACAAAGCACATCAGATGGGTTTCGACCTTCAGCATTTTGCAGTATTTCATAGAAGAGTGAAACCTAATGAGGAAAGAAGAAAGAGGTCTGTGCTGTTGGCTTTGGCACTGACTTGCTATGTGACCTTGGGTGAGTCATTGGCCTTCTTGAGGTTTCACATTTCCAAAGGATTCAAAGCTTAAAAGAATACTAGACTTTCTCTAGGTTGCTCTCATTTTATACCAATATGTCCTTTCAGGCAGAAAGGAAGTAGAAGGACCTTGTTCCAGCACTATATCTAGCAATTTTTGTGCCTGGGGCAATATAAACTATGCCAAGGTGAGTGGCAAGAAACAAGCCCTTGAATCAACATTTTAAGCCAGGTCACCCTTGTCTGACACATCCAATACTGTGAGGCAATTGGAGGTGGATGTTGGGGAGGAGCTCACCTGGTGTATGGCCATAAGGGGAGGAACTTCAATGGAAGTGTCCTATTTTAACTGATTCTTTTTTGCAACCTAGGTGCTAAGCTTTGTTTCTACTCTGCTGAACAAGTGCAAAGACATTTTCAGCAACTTCTAAATTCCTGCCCTGCCACAAAGCCCTTGGCTCCATGCCCTAGTTATAGCTTTAACTCCTGCCTGACTATGTTTTCTCAAAAGTCTTACTCACCTGTCGCTTTTGCCACATTACCTCCCTTTAACCTATCCTTGTTGATATTGTTTTCCCTAATTATTCTGTCCATGTCTTATCTGCTAGACCAGGGCTTCTTAAACTTTTTCTACTTGCTTCCGTGCTTCTTAAACTGTGCGTTGTGACTCTAGGTGTGGATATTGGGCTGGTAGAAGGAACAGAGCTTTCAAGCACTTTCAGGGATAGTACTTTATAAACTGGAAAGCACTGGCAATAATTAATTATGCCTCTTGTTGGAATATTCATATTACGCCCTACTAGTGAGTCTGGTGTGTTTCCTGGGTGCCCATTTGATACAATCAGATTTTAAGGAGTGTGGGAAATAGACTAAAGAAGAAATGTAATTCTGGCCTCTAAGCAGCTTCCAAATGTCCTTTTCTGGCTCAATAGGGAGGCTTCTTCTTGCTCCAACTTTCAGGAATGTGATGGAAGCATGAATGGTGGATGAGGAGTGGTTTTTTGTTTTGTTCTGCTTTTTAGAGGGGTGGAGGCTGGGCGATTGGAGTTAAGTGACTTGCCCAAGGTCACACAGCTAGCTACTATATCACCTTGCTGCCCCACTGCTAATTAATATGGGAGCCAGTTTGCTCCTCTTTGGGCAGCCTGGTGGTCTTCCACTCCTGAGGGCGGTGCCAGACATAGTGCAGATGCCCAATCAACTTTAGCCTTACTACAACTCAGAACCCTTGAACTTGAGCGTTCTACCAGCCTCTGCCTCTCCCAATAGCAGGGCTTCCTGGCATGTATCACCACATTTGTCTCTTCTGAGTATAATCTTACACATAAAAGGTGCTTGATAAATGTTACTGGACTAAGTCCTGGGACTCCTGGAATTCTCCCAGAGCTGCAACCATGATAGGTGCAGGTTCTTGCTCATTAGGCAAGCGCTCTTATAAGCACTTCCTCCCACTTATTCTCTCCTCACTTTCTCTAAGCCCCATTGCTCAGATGCAATGGTCGTCCAGTTGGAACAAACTGGGCCAACAAATGGGCAACTGAATGGGAAACAGTGGTGCTGAGAGTGAAGGGTGGTCTCCATTCAGCAATCCAGCTGGTGACAATTCCGTTTGGACTGCCCCTGAAAGATTAGGCTGAGCCAGACATGATTAATTCTGTCATCCAAGCTCAGGCCGGTCATTTTGATTCATTTGGCAAAAACACACAGTTCAGAGAAATAAGGTCCATGCCTGTGTGTCCCTGAGAATGCTTGGGAGTGAATGTACACATACCTAAGCTTCATACGCATGTACGCCAGATGACCTGAACAACGTTTCATATATTTATTCATAAGCCAAGTTATCAATAAAAAATTAATACTAAAATGCCTTTACATAGTTTGCTGTTCATAAAACCTTTGTTTTGTTTTTGTATTTTTAGTGTTTACATTGAAAAAAAATTCCAACCATCATCATACTTTACACATTTACAATAATACCAGCTTTCACAACATTTAACCACGTTTAGAAGGGGAGGGGAATTAACGTTATTTATACAAAAGAAAGAAAGTAAGAAAGACAACAGAAAACCCAACACAAGAAGGAAAAGAAACTTCAACAAGAGGGACCAAAAAAGGGTTTTTCCCCCCCTTTCACTCAGTTCTTCTGTACTTGGGGCTTAAAATAGCTTTAGATTCTAATTTTAGCCAACAACATTGTCCTCACTTTCTCTTGTCATTTAATCACTTTTTCTTCACTCAATATCCTTGTATGTTTTCAGACTGAAAAAGTGGAACTTTCAATGGAGGTGTGGGGTGAAGGAGTGAGCTAGTCTCTGATTGAACCGCATCAGTTTTCTCAGCTCAAAAAGAAGGACCCCCAGCTACTGGGCTTGGAGGAGGTTGCTGCCTTTGACTTTAGCAACCAAAGGAGAAAACCACAGATAGCAAATATTGTACTCATGCCAAGAGACAGAAGAAGACTGAGGCATTGGGGGAAATCCCCAAATAAATAAAAAGGCCCTTCCTCCCCCAAACCTTCTGCCATTGTCCTCTGATCCAGGGTCACATTGCCTGGAAACTAGAAGCGATAAGGCATAGATAGGGGTCAGGCTGCCTCTTGGGACACCAGAGATTCCTTGAAACCCATCGATTAATTTCTCATTCTTTTAAGGAAAGGAAGGTTAAGAGGTGAGGGATGGGGATATAGATGGGGTGGAGAGAGGGAGATTAGCAGTGGTTAGGCAGGAATCAGTGAGATGGAAGACCTGAGCCGTGAAGCAGAAATCTCATTAATGTCACCTTTAGGAGTAAGTTCTAAAGGATTTGACTGTGGCACCTACTAGTTTCAGATATTTTGGTACCTGCTCTTATTAGAGGATTTCTTTAAGAAGGCTCATCCTAAGAATAGGAAAACTGCTTAGTGATAGAACCCAATGGTTCAAATAAGGGTGAGGGCAGGAAAGGAGGCTCTATAAGGTGGTGGACCAAACTGGGGCCCTTCTCACCTGTCCCCTTTACCTCTCCCCTCTGGTCCAGCCATTCAATAATTGCCACCTCAGGAGGCATAGAAGCCCAGCGAGTTTGTACTATCTGTCTGAGACCAGTAGAGTACATGTAATATGCTCTAAAAGCATCAACTCAGCATCATCAAAATCAATTGCTCAACTAGAAAATAAAGAGGAAAAGGGCCCAAATATTTCTGGATTCGATGATCCCCAAGATCTCTTCCAGTTCTGACAAGTTTTTTTATGATTTTTCCTAAAAGAATATTGCTGTTCAGTTCTCAGACAGTTCTGGACAGCTTCAATCTCTGGAGTCATTGTGCTACCCTTTACAAGAATGTAAGTTCTTACCTTGTCTTATTAATACTAGGGCATAGTACTCTGGAGCCCAAGGGATGAACTGATTTTTAAGTCAAGAGGAGAAAAAATCAAGAAAGGGTATTAGGCATCATGTTGAGTGAATCTTAGAGAGGGAACTGAAATACCACACAACAAGGCCACAAAAATTTGAACTGTTTACTAAACAATGGTCCAGTCTGGAAGGCTCACATTCCTTTTTGGCAGCTGCTTTCACTGCTCTTCATCTGTCTACATGATGAAGGCTCTGGGAGACCAGGGGCCCACATGATGCAACCAATGTCCAGAGATCACTTAGCCCACAGCCTCTACTTCCATCTCCATCTCCACCCACCCAACCAAAGGGAAACAAAAAAACCACCACAGGGAAAAAAAAACAAAAACAGGTAATCAAAGAAGGCAACTGATACCCAAAGCCCAAGCACCAAAGGGAGAAGGCTGGAAGGGGAAGGATGGGACTTGATTTCCTCCTGAAAAGAATGTGCTCCAAAGAGCTCTGTTTGATTGTCCTCCACACAGGCCCCATCTAGGTCAGAGGCGGACAGTATTCAACACACCTGCCCAGGGGTGTCACAGAGAGGGCTCCCTGGCCATGGACAGGCCAGGAGGTCAGATAGGGCATTGGGGGTGGGGGGTGGGGATGGGGGTAAAAGGAAGTGGCAAGGTGATGGGGAGGGCATTTTCTCTGCTTTGGTTTGCTCTTTTATTGTCTGATGTTTTCATGGAAAATCATTTGACTTTAGATGTGAGGTGGGGAGAGAGAAAGAAGCAGCCATGTGGTCCTGTGGCCATGCCGCCCACCAAAAAAGCCATGAAGGTCATGTGGCATGATTCTGGGGCTATGGTTGGGATGGGTACATGAGGGATTAGGTTAGAGAGAAGTTTCCTTCCTTCCTTCTTCCTCTTCCTCTGCGCATTGGAAAAAGCGAATCTGTCCCAGCTTCCTATGCTGCAGCAGCTCAAACAGGGGGCTGAGGATGAAAGGAAGGAACCTGAAAAGGGGAAATCTGCCTTATTCTTCTCAAACTGAGGAAGGGCTATCTATCACAAGAGAGCTAGAAAGAAGGAAAAGGTAGATCTATCTCTGCCTGAGTTACCGAGAACTGAGGTATAATTTTCATACATCATCACTGTTTGTTTGCAGGGTTTTTGACTTGAAAAATAAAACTGAGGTGCTAGGTTGAGGAGGGGACTGCAGAGCTGCCTAAGCCAGTGTAGGGGTCAATTTTTGGTGTTCCTTGTATGGATATTGACAAGTTAATGGGAAGGGACACCAGTTGGTGGAGGAGGGGGAGGCCTGAGCCTCTTTTGTCCTGGATGGACAGCAGGTACCTAGTCTCTCCTGGGCTATGGGGGCTGTGAAATGGGGACAAGGGAACATGGAGTCAACCATGGAAAACTGAACTAGGAAAGAACTTGCAATATACAGAATGAATAAAATGAAAAGATGACCTTTTCTTACTTTCTCTCACTTTTTAACCTCATTTTACAGATTTCTTTTTTAAAAAATAGAGGTAAGATAAATATGGCTGTTATCCCCCACTCCCAGCTCCTCTCTCCAAGGGATGAGGGACACAGTTGATACTGATATTTAGAATAATTTATAATCTTTTTTTATGGGGGCATCTCCTCGTGCCATCCTCCCCAACACCCCCTAATTGTGTGTGTGTGTGTGTGTGTGTGTGTGTGTATTTAAAGGATGTATAAAAGGAAAGAGGCCTTGGTGTTATTTCTATCTTTGAACAGTTCCACAAGGAGGTTAGTGAATTAAAGTGGGATATCTCTCATTAAGAACACTTCACTAGAGTGCCCACAGTTGCTCTCCTGGCCCTTAACACCCCCTACCCGCCCACCCAAATGCTGCCTCTATATTTACAGATTAGCCCAGTCCTGGAGCTCAGCCAGGCTGAGAAAAAACAGTGCATTTTCAAAGAAAATTCCCAAACCCAAATCCCTCCCAACACACGCACATGTGCGTGCGCATACACACACACACACACACACACACACACACATACACACACACACACATACACACGCTCACAAAAACCTTTTTTTCTAGTTTTTTTTTCCATAAAACTTCCCCGAAGAAATACAATATTTACATAGAGAAATAAATAGACAATACACCTGATTTCTGCTTTCCCTGGTGGGAGACAGTCAGAGGTACTAGGGAAAATATGGCTTGAATTCTAATCTCTTGTGAACTGCCAATGCTGGGGAGAAAAACAGAGGTGGAAATCCACGGGTCTGTGTGTGTAATCAACTGAGGGGAATGTGGCCCTCAGTCCAGGTCCCAGGAAGGATACGTTGGGGCCTAGCAGGATCAGAGTCAGATGGGGAATTGTATTCTGAAGCCAGAGAGCTTTCTCTTTCCAGGGAAAATAATTAATATTAATAACAATAACAATAATAATAATAATAATTTAAAAAGCCTGAATCTTGCTGTGATGGGTTTTGCATATTTACTCAGACTCTCCATTTTGGAGTGCCATGTGGGGCCTGCCTTAAAGCTGTGTTGTTAGGCAGGGAGGGTCCTGACTGGGGCGTGGATGGAAGACCCCAACATTGCCAGCTGTCACAGCCTGGCTCCTCTTCCGTGATCCACACTCCTCCTCATCCCTGGGGAGGAAACTGCTCTGGGAAGCAGAGGCCATCTGAGTGGGTGGGGGTAGGTCCGGGGAGGCTCAGGGTGGAGGAGGATGAAACAAAGTTTTCAAGTTTCCAATGATTAGGGAGGTCACTGCCGTAGGGTGGGGTTTGGGGAGAGCTGTTCAGTGCACCCCCTCATGCAAAGCAGTGTCAAATTCCAGTGGTACTGCCCAGATCAGCACAGGATGGGCACACCGTCTGCTGTCACTAGGCGTCCTGTGGTAGGATCATAGGTCCCTGCCAGGTAGTAGAGGTCCTGGCGGTCCTGGTATTTCTTACTTCGGGTCATCTGCTCGTATTGTTCTCTCCCCACAACCTGGCACTTATGTGAGATGGTCTGGACATCGTTTTCATCCTCATGGCATGACTGGTACAGGGCATTCTGTGAGGGGGAGGGGACAGAAAGAGCAGGTTGGATCAAGTGCTAAGTCCCCAATGGCTGTTATTTCCTGGGGGTTTCCCCAAGTGCCAACATTCACTCCCATACAACCTTCTTGGACAACCTTTTTCCCCCAGAGGGGGGAAGTGACTTTGCTCCCCTGTAAAATAAGGGGTTGCATTAGATGACTTCTGAGATTATTTGCCACTTATCCCAGGCCAGAAAAGGGATGCAATGAAGGCCATTGCTCCCACTATGTTGTACCTCTCCTTGACTGGCACCCACCCAGCATCACTGATCCCCTAGAAAGAGGTTAACTTCTAATTTGAATTGGATTGTTGTGAACCAAAGGTGAGCCTCAAGGCATGTGGGTCATTACAATGCAAATGGAATCAATTCCTAGGCTGGAGGTAGGATTCTTCTCCAGAAGACAGCACAGTCCCCAAAGGAGGACAGAAGAATGGTGTGGGAATATGTAGAAGGCCCTAACAGACAAAATACATCCAGCCCGGGAAGGGGGGGGGAAAGGATGCCCAGATTCTCATGCTTCAAAGCACCAAATCAGCACCCAGCTTGCTCCCATGGCCTAAGAAATGGTGATACCTTAGCCCAGAGGAAGTCATCGCCCAGTGAGCTCTCAGACCCTCCCCCCAGGCTCACCTTCCCATCACTTTGTCGTTTGCCCAACTTGGTCTCCTCTGGGTGGTAGAACCATTTCACCTTCACCACCATGTTGCTACCCCAGGACTCCCACATGCTCTCAATGCGTCCGATATAGGGTAGGTTGGGCCGGCCTGCCGACAAGAAGACAGCGCAATCCCCAATGCAGAGCGTCTCCTTTCCCCGAACGATTGCCTTGTAGAACAGCTTCCTGGCCTTCCCTTTCATTCCCCGCCTCTGCACAGAGACCAAGGAAAGACTTTGAGGGATGAGAATACTCAGGAGGGAAGGAAGGTGCTAGGAATGACAAGCTGAATTGGGGAAGTGTGAGATGAGTGTGTGCAGGCAGTGCTAGGATGGAAATGCTGTGAAACATGTAACAGGAATATAGCTAGTGAGGAAACAAGGAAGAGGATAGACAGTTTGGGAAAGCTAGGACATCTGAACAGAGTGGGGGAGGGACAGGTGAAGGGGTGAGAGAGGAGGGAGGAAAGGGTGGGGCGAAGGGAAGAGACAGAGAGAGAAAAAGTAAGACTGAGAAGGGAGGCACAGAGACAGAAAGACAGACTGACAGGCACGGAGAGAGACAGAAATGGAGAACATTATTACTTGTATGTCTCTGAAGCTTTCCACTATTCTCTACCAAGAGAGGCTCACAGGCTCATGGAATTTCATGTAAGAAATCCCACACCAGCTTTCCCTCCTAAGGATGCTTTGAGGGAGAGGATTCAGGGGTTCCCTGCCTTCCAGGGTCCAGTAACTCCCACCCCTTACCTGAGTGGGATTCCCAGACCACTTCCACAGTTGCCGGGCTGGCAGGAAGGCTGAGATCTTTGGCCGATTTTCCACAGAGGGCAGCCGCTGCTTTCGGGAAAACTCTTTGGCTTTGGAGAAGCTCAGGGCCTCCTTCCGCTTCACCTTGGTCTTGCCGCTAGCCGCAGTGGCTTTGGCGAGGAAGCAGCGCTGGGGGTGAGGGTGGGGACTGCCCCCCTTCGAGCGCAGGGCCTCAGGCTGCGCCAGAAGGGCGGGCACAGGGTGGGTGAGACAGGTTTGGAGCAGCAAAGTTGAGTCTTCATCATCCGAGCTATAGGATGAGTCCTCGTTGTCTGAGGAGCAGAGGCTGGATGTGGAGATGGAGCCTGAGGATGAGGATGTGGAGGAACCAGATGAGGAAGAAGAGACAGAGAGGCGGGTGAGAAACTGAGAGGGGACGTTGCCCGCCAGTCCGTCCTCGTCCTCATCGGAGTAGGAGCTGTGGCAGTCGCTGTCACAGTCAGCCTGGCCTGCGTATTTGCGCAGTGCCAGCCCCATGGGCAGGGGGTGCACTGGAGCCCGCCCTTTTCTTTCCTTGCTGACTAGAGCCGGGTGGACATAGCCTGGGGTGGGCAAGGGCCTCCCCAGCTTGGGTCCATCATCTTTGTCGCCCATGAGCAGGGCCTTACAGTTCTTATTCTTGGGTGAGGTCACCCCTTCGTGATCCAGCTTGACCAGGAACTCCCCACCAACTTTCCGACGCCCACTCTTCTCAGCCTCCAGCCGCTCTGCCTTCTTTGCCCGAAGCAGCTTGTGGGCACCCCCAGGCAGGGCCAGCCCTGCCCCGCTTGCAAATGGAGCATAAGAGTTGGCTATGCTGCTGAAGGAGTCTGCCCCAAAGCCATTGCCAAAGACTGGGGCGGCCATGCTGTGCACGGGGAACAAGGCCTCTCGGGCTCTCAGCTTCTTGCAACTGCCATTGAGCTGGAAGAGGTTCTGCAGGACACCTGTGCTCTTGCTGCCCCCACCTCCGCCTCCTGCCAGTGCTGTCCCCTTCCTCTTAGTCTGTGCCACTGAAGACCAGCTCAACATCGGGCTGCCCCGTCGGCCCAGGAAGTGCTCAGCTGCTACCACTGGTGTCTTGGCCCCTGGTGTTAAGACATCAGCTTTACCTGTGGGATGAAAATGAGGTAGCATCGGAGAGGTCATAGCACACTTTCCTTGCTCCACCTCCCCCCTGCCAGAACATTGCTGACATTTACCTCCATACATCCCATTCCATCATCCCTCTAGTCTTTTACTAGAGCTAGTCCAGACTGGGACAGGCATTTGTGTCCCTTCAGCAAAATCTGAAAACAGCACCCTTTGGGTCTGTTGAAGGCTTTGATCCTTCATCGTTAACACAAAGGATTTGACTTATCACAAAAGAAATATTAATGTCTCGTGGAGAGGGCAATTTCTTAGGACTATATATATATATATATTATTTTTTTTTTTTTTTTTTGCTTTTTTGGAGGGGGGAAGGCAGGGCAATTGGGATTAAGTGACTTGCTCAAGGTCACACAGCTGTTAAGTGTTAAATGTCTGAGGCTGCATTTGAACTTCAGTCTTCCTGACTCCAGGGCCAGTGCTCTATTCACTGCCCACCTAGCTGCCCCTAAAAAATTGTATTTCAAAAGCATTATCTATGGGTACTCCACTATCTTATATGATAGCCTGTCCTTCCTACTTTAGGGATTCCAGCTGTTTTGGTGACCTTTTACTTCTGTACCCTAGGGATTCACAGAAGTGCTTACCCCTAGCTCCAAGCTTCAGATATTGCATTTTAGGAACTGCAGAGCAGGAATTGTGATTTGAGGCTACCTGTCTTCTAGCCCCTTTGAGGCTACCCCTACCTTCCTAAGCAGTCCCTTTTAGTTACCTGTTTTTTCTTTGCTGACAGCCTTCTTCCCCAAGTTCTTTGAGGGTTCAGGGATATCCCGTCCCTCAGGAGACAGACTGGGTGCTGTTTCACTGGGTGGGGGAGCATCGTTGGAAGATCTCTTGTTTCTGCGACAACTGCTGGACACGAGCAGGGCTGGGGAGGGTTCTGTGCCTGCAATTCAGAACCAGCAATCTCTTCATCCCAACAGACCTCCTTGTTCACCCCAACCTTGCCCATTCTTCACCCAAAACAACAGTTCCATGACTACATGATGGGAAGCTGGGGAGGGTGGAGGCAGGGCAAGACAGACACTACTTATTCCTGCCTGCACAGGATGGTGTGATAGTCAAGGTTCCTTGATGGAACCTTGATGGAACAGCATGAAGGAACTTAGTCCCCAGTTTCATGCCAGGGTCAGAAAGAACTCATCCTTAAGCAGGAGAGTGTTCCAAACAGAGGTGGGAGTCAAGTAAACCATTCCTAAGGGTTGTGGGGGGCCAAAGTGGACCTTAGGGTAGAAATGATCTCAGGTGAAGGATGACTGAACCAGATGAACTTCCCTCTGCCCTCTATGATGGAAGGGTACTTTCTAGGTCCCAAGTAGACTCACACTGGATCTTGAAGTCTGGAGGTAATAATCGAATATTGGATATGGAGATGTGGCCTGTGTCACCATCATCAAACTCAACTACCACTGAATCTAAGTCTTCTTCTTCATCACTGGAGGCACCTGTAAGTGGTGGAGATCAAACCATTAAGTCCTAGGGGCAGAGGCAGGAGAGACTGTCCAGGAATGATATCAAAGTGCAAGAGCCAGAATCCCAATTATCAAGACAGCTCTTACCCTGCCCCATCCACATCCTGCCTTCAGTGGGAATGCATAAAGTTACTATCTCTCTAAGCACCTGTAGATGTTAAATACTAGATGGAAAAGCAGATGAGAAAGGGACTAGGTAGAGAGCTGGGGTGTGTCTGGGGGCCCTAGAGGTGAGACAGAGTGAGGCAGGGGGCTGCCCTATGCAATCAGACGGGGATTGATGAAGGGAAAGGGCTCCCAGAGGGGCCTCTGACAAATGACACTGAGACAATTCAGCTCCCAGATCACATTCGACCTTGGAGTTCCCCACCCCCAGCCCTGGGTAACTGATGGCTTTCATCTCTTCTCACTCCTAACAGCCACTCTGCTCTCACTACAATATTATTACCATTCATCATGCCCCTTTCCCTTCCAATGTACACGCCAGATGCAAAGACCCATCCAGAGTACCATACACACACAGAATTCAGGTTTTCTACCCAGCTCTGCATAGACCCAACACCCTGATATCCACAAGGCTGAGGTCAAGCAGACACAGCTGAGAACATGCAAGCTTCCCCCTCCCAGAGTGCTGCTTTCCATTCTTCCATGAAACTGGAGCTTTGTGGATTCATCCGTTCCCAATGCCCCCCACCCCCATTCCCACATTCCCAAGTCCAGCAGGGAATGGGTCACTCTAAAGGAGAGCTAATTCACATTTAAATGTTTTCTCTATGGCAGCAGGATGAGGGCTCATTGGGTGATAATTACTCTTTTTGCTTAGCTCTGCAGCAGCAGCAGCAGGAGCCCCTCCCTTCATCCCACTCGCAGCCCCTCCCTATGGCTGCTACTCCTTACTCCACCTTTTTAATGGGGACATTCAGAGCAGATTTTCTCATCTTGCTCCTGTATAAGCAGGAATATGTCCCTGCCAGCCAAGAAATTCCTTGGCTTTCTCTCTTCTCAGGTCTGCAGCTGGACCAGCCTCAGCTCAGAATACTGCTAGGGGATGGGACTAAGGGCCATAGGTAGAGGTATAAGGGGTGGGTGGGTGGCCGGTAAAAGGTATAGTTACAATGGGAAATGTCATAAGGTTCTTGCATGGGAGGCAGAGGAGAGAAGATGTTCAAGGAACACTGGAAGAGATGTGATACTGGGGAAATGGGGCTGAAGGGGGACATAACTTGGACAGGGGAGATTGGGTTTCTAGATGTGGAATGGTAAGGTGCCATATAATAGAAGGGACATTAGAACTTGGGTTCTACTCCTGAGTTGGCAACAGCTAATTATGACCTTGGGTGACTCATCTCCTCTCTAAGCCTCGGTTTCCTCATGTCTAAAATGAGGGAATTGGACTAGATTTTTCTTAAGGTTCCTCTCAGCTCTAAAATTCTGTGACTGTATCCCCATGTCAACTTGTCTGTCATTTCCAACCAGCACTGAAAGGAGAAGCATCTTCTGTTGGCATTGAACCATGGTTTCCCAGGGCATTAGTCACACCATTATTAACTACCCATGGTGGAAGGAGACAGGGTATAGGAGCAGGGGGCAAGAGGAAAGGGTGGGGAGAAGCAGAATCCACACTCCTCCCACCCCATGGACTTTCTCTTCTTGGCACCTGTATCCATCCCTTCTCTCACCTTGGACCACATTGCCTGGGTACAGGCAGCGAGACTTTTGACTCCAGTAGGCACAGACCCGGGTGCCTGGTGGGAGGTAGCGACTTGATTGGGGCCGGATATCAAGGACCTGAATGGAGACAAGGGTAGGGGGGAAGAGAGATGATCTGGGTTAGGAGAAATCCTTGGGCAGAGATCCTGAGAAAGCATTCTGAGACAGGGCTTACATTTGGAGAGGTGGCAGGCAGGGGATTTGGAGTCTCTGGAGAGACCAACCCAATAGGAGCTAAGATCACCCATTTAGACTTAAACTTCCCTACAACCTGCCCTTGGGGAAGGGAAGTGCTGATGTGTCAGGCCCTGGGTTAATGGCAAAGCTGAGATAAAGGGCTTCTTCTGGGAATAAATAAGAGGCAGAGTCCTCACTGCCACGGGGTCCCTGACCAGGAGCTATTGCTTCATTCTGACTCTGAGGGATAACAGCAGGCGGGGCACAAGACCTCCCCAGCAGAGACGAGCATGGCAGCGGAATGTGCACATTCATCTCAAAGTGAAAGACTCAGGACTCACGGCTTCCTGTAACAGCTGCTCCAGGGAGTAGATCCTTTGTCTGTTTCCTCTCTCACCCTCAATCACGATACTGTAGCTGAAAAGCAAGTTTGGAAGGAAGGAGCCGATGAAAAGAGGCCAGGGAGGAAGACCCTCCACTCACCTGAGACTGCTCCGTCCTCACCCAAGTGTGAGGGAGTGAAGGTAGGGAAGGGAAGGAGACAAGAACAAGGGCTGTTTTTCACCTGGTCTAATGCAACACTGAAAAATCACCCAGAGAAGCCCCATCCCAACCTCCAGCTGCACAGTGAATGAGAAAAGAGAGCAAGGGGCCACTGTCCTTTACCTACAAACTGCTAGGGTAGGTGGGCAAGAGCGGAAGAGGTTTCCCCTTCTCTATTACAAGCACTAAACTTGGGGAAATAAGACCTGAATTTGAACTCCAGTTCTGCTACTTATTTTAACCTAACTACCCATGGTGGGAGGAGAAAAGTCACTTCGTCTCACTGGGCCTCAGTTTCCTCCTCTGTAAAATGAGGGGGTGGACAAGTCGGTCTCTACAGTTCCTTCCAATTGTGTCTCTATGACCACTGTTCCCAGTCCTCCTCAGTGGGGCAGCCTGGCTTTGCTAGCTCTAGGGTCTCCTCCTAAACACTGCTTTCTCTTCCTGACACCACCCCTCCCCCATCTACCTTCACAGCTCCCTTTCTGAGCGAGGGGGAGGGGTGGCCACCCTTACATGTCAGGAGGCTGCAGGGTTTTCACACTGCCAGCATACAGCAGGCTGTCCTCCTTGGGGATGAGTATGTGTAGGCCATCCTGGAGATCTTCTTTGTGGATGGTGCATGACTGGACTGAAGGAAGATGCAGGGCATTAGTCACACTTACGTTACTTATCCACCACCCATCTCTCTTTTTTCCTTTTTTTTTTGCTTTTTGGAGGGAGGAGGGCAGGGCAACTGGGGTTAAGTGACTTGCCCAAGGTCAGTGTTAAGTGTCTGAGGCCCAGTTTGAACTCAGGTCCTCCTGATTCCCAAGCCAGTGCTCTATTCACTGTGCCACCTAGCCACCCTCACACCCATCTCTTTTTAAGATTAGGGTCTCACAAGTACAGATTCCCATGAGAGAGGGTAGGAAACTATGTGGAGATCTTGAGCAGCCCCTCAGAAGACAGCTGGTGGGACCTTTAAGAAAACTTGCCAGGAAAGGCAATTGGATGCTGTTGCCCCCACCGAATTCCTACGTGGCCTGTAAGCTTTTGGCCTCCAGAAGAGACCCCGGGATGGTATGTGTGGGTGAGGACCAGTGCTTGCTCTCCTCCCTATTCCTATTCTATCCCCACCACCCACCACTACCCCTACCTTTACCAAATTCCTCCAAACCAATACTACATGCATGGGGGTAGGGGTAGGCTCTTAGACTGTGCTACTGAGCGGGGATGGATTAACTCACCATGAGCAATGCCCTGGTCTCCACTCAGCGTGCCATTCTCTTCCTCTGAGAAGCTGCTGTTATCATCAAACTCAAAGTCATCCTCCACTGCAAAGCTCTCCAGCAGCCGGCTCACTGCCCGGCCCTTCCCCTAGGAGGATGACGTGCTCAGACCCATGGGCACTCCCTACATGTTGCCCATGGGCATGGATCTTCCTCCCCTGGATTCACTGGTCTCCCCCATCCCAACCCAGGACTTCTGAGGGTCCTGCTCAGATGAGATTTAAGAAGATCTCATTCATTCTCTTTCTTGCACTATTGGTACAATTGGGGGATGGAGAAAAATGGGGGACTTCATGTTTGGGGCTGGAGTTGAGGAATAGATTTACTTCTGCATAGCTGCTTGGGCACCAAACCAACCCCACCTTGCCTCAGTGCCCAGGGACAAACTGGGGTTGGTTCTTTCCCTTAGGAGCACTGGCTTTACCCTCCTTCCAGTGGAAGAAAGGAAAGAAGGAAGAGAAGGAAAGAAGGAAGGAAGGAAGGAAGGAAGGAAGGAAGGAAGGAAGGAAGGAAGGAAGGAAGGAAAGAAGGACGGAGGAGGGAAGAAGGGAAGGGAGGGAGGAAGGAGGGAGGGATGAAAGGAAGGAAGGAAGGGAAAAAGGAAGCAAAGAAGAGCCTACCTGCTTGCTGGCAGCCTTACTCTTCACTTTGCCTAGCTTCTTGCCCTTACTCAAGATGGTCTTGGCATTTCGGGGTGACAGGGCGATAGACAAGGCTCCATTCTTCCGCTGTTGGGGGAGGACAAGATAGAGAGGAGACGTCAGGGACTGTACCCTTGCTTGACTGGTGTCAAATGTGGTTAGTTCTGTGCTAGCTGTATTCCCATGGCCTGCTCAACTTTCTGTGAGACTAGTAAGCTAGCAGGGAGGGCATGTTGACTCTGTCTCACTATGGAACAGACCAACAATCTGAGAAGCTGTCCTGAGAGAGGGACAGCCAAGTGCCCTGATGGGGTGTGAGGGTAGAGGGGAAAAGGTGTCTATTCTTTGCTTTGGCTGTCCCAGCCCCCACGCCTTGTCGTCTCCCTTTGTGAGCTGCAGTGCTCAAGGGTACAATCTTAGTCTCACGGAAACATAGAAAACCATCATTTCCCACTCTTTTTTCTACCTCTGGAAACTCTCTGGATCCAACTCAGCCCTCTCACCCTTAGAGCTGACTGTAACACTTTGCTCTTCCTTGTGGCTTTCTTTAGTCGCTCACTGGCCAGCTTCCCACCCTCTTCCCGAGAAGAGAAGGCCCGGGCTTGGCTGTAGAGATCATCCCCACTGGGTGTAGCCCCAGGCTCCAGACGTAGGCTCTCTTTGGGCTTTGCTTTTAGTTTCTTCTTGCCCTCTCCATCACAGACTCCTGGCCTCCTGCGCACTGGGGCCGGCTCCAGTTTTCGAGTCTCAGCTCCAGGCTTTACTGCTCTCCGTTTAATTTTGACCTCACCCTCAGGGCTGGATATTCGGCAGGACCCTTAGGGGAAAAAAATGAGAGACAAAAATACTGAGAGTTACTGTAGCTCTGGGTGCCAATATCCTGGTGCCCACAAAGGCTGGAGCTAGCAGGGGTGCATGTAGTTGGTGCCACTGTCTTGGGCACTGATTGTGAGAATGGCTGACAAAAAACAGGGGCTAAAAATAGGTTCTGCATATGGGATGGCCCTCTGGGAGGCAGAGGGGGAGGATACACGGGATACTATGGTGATAGAAGAAACAGAAAATAACAACAAAGTCATTTAAAAAAAGACTCCCTATGGGCTGCTCTCTGAATGCTCCCTGGGCCCCTCGTATGCCAGGCAGTCAAGTCATCATGAACTGAGGGTGGTGGTGGGAGACATCCTCCACACCCTCAGTGGCATGTGCCTTCAGCATGGAGCCACAATGGTGTCTTGGTGGGGGTGTGGCACTGTCCTGTTAGCGGTCATTCCGGCTTTTTCTCCATCTCTCTGCCATTCATTGTTTCCTCCCATAGTTACCTAGCAAGCCCTGCCTCTCCTTCTTCTTTTTGGCCTTCTGGTTTGCTTCCATTTTCACCACTGAGGATGGGGAGGGGCCCAGTGTTGTAGAACTGACCCCTGCATGGAGGGGAGGGCTTAGGTCCTTGGTTGGAGGTTCATCTCCTAGAAGTCCCTCACAATCCTCACTGTCATAGTCCCCATCCTGGTGTCCACCTGCAAGAAGAGAGGAGAAAATACCTTTATCTGGCCTTGGCCTAGGTTCTCAGATAACCTTCCCTGAGTGGCCATGCTCTGTCAATTGCAGTCTCTCCCAGAGTTTCTGCCAAGGGGAGAGGCCTTCTTTTTAGAACATAGGTTCTTCACCTGTGGTTTGTGAACTTTTTTTTTCTTCTGCTTTTTGGAGGGGGGAAGGCAGGGCAGTTGGGGTTAAGTGACTTGCCCAAGGCCACATGGCTAGTAAGTGCTAAGTGTCTGAGGCAGCATTTGAACTCAGGTCTTCCTGACTCCAGGGCCAGTGCTCTATTCACTGTGCCACCTGGCTGCCCCATCTGTGAACTTTTAAAAATATTTTGATAAATGTATTTCAGTACAATTGGTTTCTTTTGTAGTCCTATGTATTTTGTTTTTATGTATTTAAAAACAGTATTCTGAGAAGGGTTCCCCACCTCTTTTTTGAAAACAGGTTTTGCCAAACGGGTCCAATGACACACAAAAAGTTAAGACCCCTACTTTGGAGCCGCAGAGCCTTGTTCTAAGCATTCAGGCCATCAGATTCTGAATGACAGTATCTTTAATGGGTATGGAATGAGGTTCTCTGTGAGCTGGGGGTGGGACAGGGATTCTGGGGTACTGCTCATCTCTTTGACTTCTTCTGTTCAAACCCCACCCCCACCTTGCCTCATAAATTGTTGTGTTACTGGTAAAGGAGCAGGGGAGGTTAAAAGAGGATGCCAGCAACAAAATAACCCCCATCTATGTGTCTGAGGGCCAAGCCGTGGAGCTGAGTCAGAAGGGACCTCAGAGATCGTCTAGGCAGAGCCAAAGAAATGGAGTGACCTCTCTGTGTCTTCTTTGGGAGAAAGGGGGTAAGGAGATGATGAATGGAGTTGATGCCCATCATCTCTGGAGCAGCAGCTATCAACCCACTCCATGTTATGCCCATGGAAGGCAATACACATCATTTAAGTTTATCTTCACAGCAAGTCTGAGAAGCTGAGATCACCACCTACCTCTTTGCATGGCCTGGTCCACTGGGGCATGCCCCAGGACCTAGGGTACAGAGTTTTCACCCAGCAAGCACCCCCTGGCTTTCCAGTCTCATCTCTAGCCTAGCCAGCTGCCCCCAGGGGATACACCTCCTATCCAGAGGGGCCTTCCTGCTTCCTCTTCCCTCTTCCAGCCCTCATTACTTTCCTTTGTTCTTTCCAATGAGAGGATCTTGTCCACACCCTCCCCCCCAACTCCTTTCTGTGTGTCTGTGTGTGTGGGGGAATAGGTCAGGGGAAGGAGGAAGGGGGGGGGGAGTAAGGGAAAATGGGGAGGAAATATCTATTTGTTCAGTGTTGTGTTTCTGGGGCCAGATAACACATCCTGCAGGCTCCCAGGTCAAATCCTGGGCTGGAGGTTCACAGGAAGAAAGCTAGGGCTATTTTAAGATCCATTTTCCAAGATGCTTTCCAGGGCCACTTGTTAGGTTTCTGGGACGGGGAAGCAGGAGGAGGGAGGGAGTCCTCAGTGAGAACGATAAAGTCTGGTGTCCCAAAGGAGAGCCCTGCTTTCCGTCACCTCCTTGGGATCTCTTTCCCACTCACTCCCCCACCCTGTGTTGACATCCTCATTTGAGTCACACAGATTAGCTGAGGACAGCAAGAGAGGATACATTAGCCACACCTCTTTTTATGCTCTGTAGCCCCCCAGTCATAATCTGATTTTCCCCCTAGTCAAGGGTCCCTCCCTTCTCCCCCTTTCTCCTTCTATGTTCTAGTCAGAATGCTCTGTCAAACTGGTCCCACCTGAATTTGGCAGCACAAGGTCCCTGTCCACCTCTCCCTGAAAGTGAAGAGTAGGCCCAGGCTCAGGATTACTTGCCTGCCTCAGTTCCCCTTGCTGCTGTTGTAGGCTTGGCTGTGAACTTGGGGCTGTCCTTGCCCTCGCTGTCTGGCTGTGGGTGCTTGGCTGCCAAGGCCACCTTGGTGCTCTTGGCTCGAGACAGCTTCTTTTGGATGCGCCCGGCAGGGTTGGCCTCTTTCCGCCGGAAGGGGCTGATGCCAGCTGGCAAACCTTTGTTCCTGACCTTCGGCTTCAGCTGGGCCACTTTGCTCTGGGATCCACTCTTTTTGCACCGGACCTTCTCCTGTGGAACAACCCATGAAGGGAAACCGCTCAGTGCTTGGTCCTTGCATGTATCTCAAAACTTATAACATGCCTGACTGGTTTGGTGGGGGGCAGGGCATTCAGAGACAGAAATCTAGCTTGAGATTGCCTTTCCCTAAGCAACCAAACAAATTCCTGTGATGCTAGGTTGTATTGCTGGGCCGAGATTTTTGGTGGCTTGGGCCACTGGCTCAGTTCTCCTTTCCCCTTCCCTCTGGGAAAAGCAAAAAAGCAGCAAATTATCCCAAAGGCCCACTGATCTCTGGCAGAATTGCTCAGCTGTGGCAAATTGCACCAGAAGCTAAAAATGGGTTGGGGTAAAAGGCCTAGTACTCATGTGATGAGGGAAAGGCCAGACCTTGTCTCTCTGTTATTGGTAGAATGGGATGAGGGAAGGATGTATGGATTTTTTTTTTCTCAGTTTCCCTTTAACTGAGTGCCCTGCTCAGACTGTGCCAACTCCACTGGAGTCTCACACCTCAAAGGAGCCAAGGCAAAGTCTGGGACTGGGTGGAAATGGTGCCGATCTGTTTGGACCTTCTCGAATCTGACTGTGTCTGGTTCCCTGATGACAAGCTTAAGATTGGAGCTAGACCACTGCAATCCCATTTCCCCTGCCCTGGCCCATTCTGGATTCCATGTGGGTGGGCAGAGGGGCCAAGGACACCCAGAGAGTTGTGGGCACTGTGACCACTCTAGTTTACCAGTGTGTCTGGCTAGAGTTGGCTTTCCTAAAGCAAAAGGAAAAAAGCAGGAGGGGTGGGGAAGACATTTCTGACACACTGGATTGTCTGCAGGGCAGCTTAGAGTTGCATTTTCAATGAGAAGGAGGGAAACAAGAGAGGTCAGTGAGATGGTGTGAGCACACACAATTGCTGGCTGGAGTGGCCTTGGGGAGGTTGTAGGGAGCGTGGGACAAGGGGGTGGCTCTGTGTGGATGTGTTGGGGAGATGGGAAGAGGGCTTTTAAGGTTTTCAGCTCTCTGAATTGCAGCCATGGAGTCCTTCTGGGTCCTCACTTCTCTAATGTCAAAATTTTTGCAAATGATTCTTAGCCCATGATTAAGACTGAGGATTTGTCACCTTGACCCTGCATCTCCTTACTACTCATATACTTAATTTGTGCTGTGGGTGGGTCTTACTTTACACACTAAAGTGTCCCTGAGACGTCCTGTGGAAACCCAGTTTCTGTAAATTGAACCCTATTTTAGGTGTCCTAGAGGAGTTTGCTTTTTCTATGTGGCAACTCACTCAGGATTTCTGCCATATTATAAATCTGGATTTGTCTATATTGGGTTTGTTTAATGGGAAATATGTGGGATCACAGACAGAGCTAGCTGGGAAGTCATCAAGTATTACTCCCTTATTTTACAGATGAGGCAACCTCTAAGGCACAGGATGTTTGAGTGACTTACCTATGAGTATTAATTTTTACTCTGGGGATCAAAGAATGCAGAGCCAGAAAGGCACTTAGAGATAATCTAAATCTAAAATTTCGTTTTTTCAGATTGGGAAACTGAGGCTTAGAAAAGTGAAGTCAATGCCAAAGGCTACAAAGATAGTAGCTGGGTGAACATTCAAATTTGGGACCTCTGTCTCCAAATCTAGTTCTTTCTCCCTTCCCTTTTCTTTCCCTCTCTTTCAGAGACTGGGTCCCCCTATTTCACTCAGGCTAAATGTACAGCAGCCACTCACAGGCTCATCCTTTTGATAGCTCAGAAGTTGTTTCACTTTTCAGTCTGTGCTGGTTCCCACCTCCTGAGTGGGGCTGGAGGCCCTACTCCATTCCTTGGCAGCTGGGCATTACCATATTGGTGTTGGACTTAGTGCAGATGCCTAATTGGCTTTAGCCCTATTACAGCTCAGAACTCCTGAGCTCAAGTGACCCTCCAGCGTTGGCTGCTCCAGTAGCAGCAACTACAAGTTTGCATCACCATGTCCCACCAGTGAACTCCCTATAACACCACATATATATTGATACAGTTTCTCATTTTTTCATAGATCTAGAGATGGAAAACACCTTAGTCAAACCCCTCATTTTATAGATAAGGACACTGAGGCCTAGAGGTAAAGTGATTTCCCCTAGGTCACAAAAGTAGTTAAGTGACAGTGAGATTTGAACTCAGGTCCTCTGACTCCTAATCCAGTACTCTTTCCAGGACAGCAGGCAACTTGGAGGAATGTACTATGTCTTGAATCTTTCTTTTGTAAGCCTCACTGTCTCATACAGTGCCCTGTATATTGAGGAGGTATTCAAATATTTGCTGAATGAATAAATGAATAGCAAGTTTCTCAATAAATATTTCTTTATTACCTGATGTGTTTCTTTCTTAAATAGCTTCAGTTTTTTAAAGTATATGATCTATTTTTACAACTAATAATAAAAATAACAGCTAACATTTATATAGCACCTATTATGTGCCAGCACTGTGCTAAATGCTTTACCATTATTATCTTATTTGATATTTGCAACAACCCTGTGAGGTAGGCACTATTATTACCCCTGTTTTACAGTGGAGGAAACTGAGGCAAACAGAGGTTAAGTGACTTGCCTAGGGCCACAAAGCTAGTTCATAAAACTTATTATGAACTCAAGGCTTCCTGATTCCAGACCCACTGCTCTATCCAGTGCACCATTTAGCTGTTCAAACTAGACTTTAAGCTCCCCAAGGGCAGGGACTGTACCTATTTATTTTACATCCCTTTAAAACAAAAGAGGTCCTTTTTCTGGAGAGATGGTACTTTGATTCTCCAAACATTTAGCCTAAGAGCAGGGTGAAGATTGCTGACAATATAATTGCTAAGAGAAGGGGGAGGGCTGCTGCCAGTCTTCTATTCTCCTTGTGTATGCACATGCACGTGTATGTTCGCTGGGGGTGGTGTTGGTGATAACAACATAGCCAGCTGGAAGCTTAATCAAGGGAATGGTCAAGATCCATAAGTTGTTGATGACTGGCTAACCTACTGTAGAGATCTGTCCTATAGGATGGATATCTGTATAAGGAAGATACTCAGTACATAGTGCTCACTGACTAGGTTGAAAATATTTAAGGACTGCAGCTCCCAAAGACACTGATTCCAATGTCTATTTCTGGGATTCCAGGGATAGAGAGGAATTAGCAACATACCCATGACTGGTAAGATGTCCATTAATAATTTAAAAAACTTTAACCTACAACAAAACCTTATAGACAGCAAAATGGTAGAAAAGGGAAATGGGAACAGGTTCCTTGCATGGCTGCTAGGCTGAAATAAATGGCATCACTTCCAAGTAAACCAGGGATGCCAAAGGGAGGAGATGATGGCAGTAGAAAGGAGGAGATGAGTGTGGAAAATAGACTGAGCAGGGATATAGGGCAAGGACTTACCTGGGAGTTGAGGCTGCTGTAGACCCCCTTATCTAATTTGCTTCGCTTCTTCTTGGGCTCCCCTTCACTCCGTAATTCAGCACATAGGATGCTTAGGCTGGCCTTCACAGATCTGAGATATGGGGAGGAAAGAGGAAAGGATGATGAAGTTCCACAGGAAGCATCTTGCCTTGGTAGAAAGAGTACTAGAAGGTGAGTCAGAAGACCCAATTGGGGTTTCTTCTCTTGACCCTGTTAAGCTACCCAGAAGAAGCAAAGGCAAGTCACGTGACTTCTCAGTTTTCTCATCTGTAAAATGAGCAAGTTGGATTAGATGCCATCTGTAAGGTGCCTTCCAGATCTAACAGTTGATGCCTATATCTAACTTCATTATAACTAAGGTCAACCCCAGAGGCCACTGTGGACAACAGGGCAAAGAACATGCTCACACAAACATCCCCCAATGATCAACAGAATGTAAGGGTGGTAAATCAATGAGAGAGAGACAGAGAAACAGAGACAGAGGGAGGGAGGGAGGGAGGGAGAAGGAGAGAGAGAGAGAGAGAGAGAGAGAGAGAGAGAGAGAGAGAGAGAGAGAGAGAGAGAGAGAGAGAGAGAGAGAGAGAGAGAGAGAGAGAGAGAGAGAGAGACAGAGAGAGAGAGAGACAGAGAGAGAGAGAGAGAGAGAGAGACAGAGAGATATCATATGGGAGAAACAGGGGAATGTAAAGAGGGAAAAACTCTAGAGCAAAAGGGGATGGGACCGAGATAGAAGGAAAAAGGAGACAACAGGGGAAAGAAAATGAAACTGAAAGATGGAGATAAAGGCTAGGAGAAAAGGAGAGAAGAAAGTACAAAGGAAGGAGAAAGAGTGGGAGGAATGGCTAGTGAGACAGGATGCAAATGTAAGAAAGAAAAGGAAATGGAATCTCAGAGAGAGGAAAAAGAAGACCCAGGAAAGACACAAAAAAGGGACACTAGAGAAAAAGACAATACAGCATCACTGTCACAAAAAATCAATTAGGGAAAAAATGCAACATAGATTTAGTACTGAAATGAGAATAATAACGAATATGTGTATAGATACATGCACACACATAAATATATATTATATACACACATATATAAATATATTATACATGCATACATACACCAATTTACACAGTAAGGTAGGTCTGTATATCTAGGCCTTCCCCAGCTCCTTGAGAGCAGCTACTCTTATCTTTCGCTATCCCAGACCACTGAACACAGAGCTTTGCACATAGCAGAAGCTTACTAAATGTTAGTTGATTGTTGGATGAATATTTAAAGTTTCTGCTAAGACACAGTCATGGTCCTTTTAGGCTAATCTTTGAAAGAAGCCCTCCTGAAAAATAGTTGAATGGCTCCCCATCTCATCTGCTCTTAAAAGTATTGCTAGAAATGGCCTTTGTTTCCTTTAGATAGAGGTGATGCAGCTCCCAAGTAGACCACCTGGATTCTCTTCACATCACCATGGTGCCCCCATGCCAATATACATTGAGTGTGGTCTCTGGAGATAGGCACCAGGACAGTATGGCCAGGTATCTAGGGATGTTCTCTTTTAGGGGATTGTCTAATAAGCCGAGTTCAGCTGGCAGTGGATATATGAAAGAATGGACCCTTGGCCTCGAAAGATAGCCTTAGTTAGAATGGATGGACTCAAAATGCAGATAGAAGCATTTTTTTTTTCATTTCTTTCTCTTGATATTTTTTTTCGGGGGGTGAACATGGCTAATGCAGAAATTAATTATACATGTCTATATATATTTGCAATAGATTTTGTCTTGGGTAGGGGAGGGAGTAGAAGGAGGAAGAGAATTTAGAATTGAAAAAAAAAAGAAAAAATTTATGTGCTTTAAGAAAACAATAACAACAGCCTCATTTATAAAATGAGAAAGGTAAGTAAATGATGACTAAGGTTCCTTCTAACTCACAGGTTCATAACCTTGGGTCCGTGACCTTTTAAAAATGTTTTTTTTTTGATAACCATATTTCAATAGGATTGATTTCCTTTATAATACTATGAAATTTATTTTATGCATTTGAAAACATTATTCTGAGAAGAGGTCCATAGTTTCACCAGACTGCCAAGGGGTCCATAACACAACAAAGGTTAGACCCCATCTTCTAGCCCTAAATTGAATGTCCTTCCCTGTGGACCCACACACAGCCAGGAAGCAGAGCTGCTGGAGATGACCCTTGTGTAAAAACTGGACAGTTGAAGGGAATGAGAAGGTAGATCTCCCCTTCTTTTCTCCCTTGAAGACTTCATTAGATTCCACAGTGGTTTAATTACTTTCTCCATGCAAATGATTCCCACATCCAGCCCCAGTCTCTCTCCTGAGTTCCCATCCTGGCACTTCTTTTTTGGACATTTCAAACTGGATGTCCTGCAGGCAGCTCAAACTCAATATGGCCAAAACAGACATCATCTTTTCTTCCAAACCCAGAACTTTTTGTCACCAGGTTCAGCGAGGCCATATTCAACTCCTCGCTCTTCCTCACCCCACATATTCAATCCGTTGCCAAGTCTTGTCTCTCCCATCACAGACTCAGTGTACAATCCTTTCTCTTCACCCTTCTAGCCTTCACCTCTTCTCCTCTACAATACTGAAGCAGCCTGCCTCACCTTTCTCCCCACTGCAGCACACCTGCCACACAGCTGCTGAAGGGAGAAGCCCTCCACAACCTGGTCCAAACAGCCCTTCTGGCCTCACTGCGTCCTGCACTCCCTTGACACATTCCACATGCAGTCACCCCTTTCAGTTCTGCTTCTCCAACCCTAGTTTTTTTCAACACCCAGTCTTAAAATCATCTTGTATCGATTTTGTAACTGCTGTGTATCTAAATATAAACACAGATATACATATGCACATGTATAGGTTTCTCCTGATACAGATAAACTCCTTGAGGGTAAGGATTGTTTCACTTGCTGGCACCATGTTCAGTGTTGGACACAAAGAGTATATAAAAATACTTGATGATAGATGGATTGATTCTGCAGAACAACTCTCGAGGCCAGTTTCTTCTAAGAGACACCAACTTTGATGGCCTGGGAGAACTATCAAGCCAGGAGACAGAAGGACTGTCTCCCCTGGGAGCTGCAATCCAAGATCACAGGATTTCAGGGTTAGAAGGAACCTCAGATGCCATTTGACCCAACATCCAACCTTTGCCTAAAGATCTCTAGTGAAGGGGAATTTACTGCCTTCCAAGGCAATCCATTCTATTTTGGGAGAACTCTAATTGGTAGGTTGTTTTTCTTTAGATTGAGCATAAATCTATCTCTCTATAGCATCCATCCACTCCTGGCTCTGCCTTCTAGGGCTAAGAACAAGGCTAATCCCAATTCTACACATAGGCCTTCAAATATTTGCTCCTGGCCCCTCCTCTGGACTCTCTCCAAGGATTAGGAGTGGGTCACTCACATTCCTCTGCCACATTCTCAGGGAGGTTGAGTTTTGGCTACTACTACAGCTTCAGCTTGGGGGAGGGGGAGAAGGGGATGACCTGTGTGCAAGGATCATGCCTAGGGAATTCTGGGTCCCCTAGCATTTATCTCCCATCCCCAGTCCTCAGTTCACCACAACTGAGTCACTGGAAAAAACTTTCCACTGAGTAGTGAGCAGCCCAGAAGATGAAGGGGAGGCCATCATCTTCCACATTCCAGACCTCCCCACCCCTGCAGCACCATGCTGCCATTTCCTCTCCTTATCCCCTAGCACTGCTGCCCTCTGCTCAGCCTGGGGCTGGATGGGAAGAGGCACAAGTATGTGTGACCCTAAGATTGTTGCCCCAGTTCTGGCATACAGAGGTTTTAAGGTGCGTGCATGTGTGTGTGAGGGTGTATATGTGTGTGTGCTTATGGTGTATATATGTGAATGTGTGTGGTGTATGCATGTTGTATATATATACGCGTGAATGGCACGTGTATGTGGGTATGGTTTGTATATGGTTGGTACACATTATTATTGGTACACAGTATTATTTTTAAAAAATAACAAATTTGAAAGACTTGAGAATTCTGATCAATGTGATGACAAATCATGATGCGAGATATAGCTAAAGATAAAGCACATTTCCAGCCAGAAAAGTGATAGACTTCAAATGCAGAATGAGACATAAATTTTTGGACATGGCCAATGTAGGAATTTGTTTTGTTGGGCTGTGAATATGTTATGAAGGTTTTTTTAATTTTTCAATGTGGGGGAGGGTAAGTGGGAAGGATAGTTAATAAGTTGGTATAAATAAATAAATGAGGTAATGTAATGCATATCATGGTACATAACATATACAAATAACAGGTTATAACAGGTATGTTATAGATTAGATGAGCACTGGGACTAGGTAGGTTTGTATTATAGTTACATCTACACAGAACTATCAACAGGAAAGCCTCACTTAAATTTTTCAAAGTCAAGAGTACTTAAAACTGTAGCTATTCTATGTATTCTGGGCCCAGTCAATATGTCCTTCCATCTCTCCAGGTTCCAGGTATAAGGGATACCACCTTGGCCCATCTATACTGTAAAGTAGAAGACACTTTTTTTTTTTTTTGCTTTTTTTGAAAGGGGGAAGGCAGGATAATTGGGGTTAAGTGACTTGCCCAAGGTCACACGGCTAGTAAGTATTAAGTGTCTGAGGCCAGATTTCAACTCAGGTCCTCCTGATTCCAGTGCAGCCACCTAGCCTCCCCCTAAAGGAGATACTTTCAAAGAAAGTCAATTCCTAAGGCTGAGTTCTCAGGATCTAGGCCTCTGGGTCTACCAGAGAGACTCATTTTCCTTGAAGGAAGATCATAGTCATTTGGTTGACCTAGGTTTTGGTCTGGCTTGGCTAGTGACTTGAACTGCCTACATTGGCCACACATATTGTCACTGGTGGGTAGCTTCATTGCTACACACCACTGCTTAGGTTACTATTCTCAAGTTACAATTAGCCAAGTGTACCCAGACTTTTCCCAGTGTTTGTAGCTTTCAAAGGGACCCAGGTGTCCATTTAACCTTTCCTTTGCTCTAGCTGGAAAGGTCCTTGCTTAGCTGGAGACCAGCAAAGGGAAATGGCTAAATCCACCATTTGGTCGTCCCTGTATGCTATCAGCAGATTCCGAACTGCTAACCCCAGCTTCTAACCTCAGAGAACAAATCTAACTGGGATTTGCTAGGCAGGATGGGGCCTGAGTTTCCCTCTCTAATCTGGCTCCTTTCTTGATCCTTGGCCTCTGGAGAGGAGAAGAAACAATAGTGCTAGAGATTAAGGGGAAAGGATATTGCTAGAAGGAGGCTCCATCATTGTCGGGCTCCAAGCACCTTCTCAAAAGACAAAGGAGGAGAAGGGGGTAGGTGGCAGGTAGGAGGGGCAAGGCCCTTAGTAATCTGGAGTCCACTCTACTGGACTGGGTAGCTTTCTTCCTGTCTGTCCCTCTTCCCTCTCTCTCTATCTC
>NW_027187287.1:3196758-3207541 GCF_028583685.1 Petaurus breviceps papuanus
CCTGTGACCTCAATGCCACATGTAGCCCTCTAGGTCCTCAAGTGTGTCCCTCTGAATCCAAACTTCATAGAACAAATCCCCTTAATAAAAAGATTTGTTCTGTAAAACTTGGACTTGGTCAAAAGGCTTCATCCAAGGACCTAGAAGGCCACATGTGGCCTGGAGGCTGCAGGTTCCTCACACCAGTAGGGAGTACAACTCCCTCACTTTTCCAAAGAGGAAACTGAGGATCACAAAACCAGTAAGTGACAAGATGTAAGATTTAAGGAGCTGCCTGGGGTCCCTCTAGTGATTGGGGAGGCAGAATAAAGAACATGCCTCCTAAAACACCTGGAAAGGGTGGGGAGGGTGGAGAGGAGTGGAATAAGGACCCCCCACCGCAGTGCCTTTTCTCAGTCACTAGAGAGCTAATGATTCACATTCTAAGCTGAGGGTGGGACAGTGGCCCCCATAATCATATATGTTTCTCATCTGTAGTAGAAGTAGGAGCCTCTTGATAAAGAGGGCAAGGTCCTTTACCAGCAATGACAGCACATGCTGAAGTCCCTGCCAGCAGGTAGTCACTGGGCTCCTAACACCAGCTAGGTCTAACCATAAACTCACTAGATCTGGAATGATGCTGTAGTGTCTGGTACTTAAACACTATGCCAGGACCTGCTGTGCCCTGTCAGGAACCACTCCAGTTTCCTATCCCTTCCACCTCTGACATTACCCTCTAATCAAGGAAGGGAGAGGAGTCATCCCTGTATTCCTAAAGCCTCTCAACACCTACCCATTCATTTACTCACTTCCCACAATTCTTGGTTGGTTTCCCCTGTCTCAAAGTTCTCCTCAATCCAGTCCATCTTCCATTTGGCTGTCAAAGGGATTATCTTTAAAGTGCTGGTCTGGCCATGTCACCCCACTAGTCAATAAACTTCAATGGCTCCCTATTACCCCTAGGATCAAATACAAAATCCTCTGTTTGGCTTTTAAAACCCTTCATAACCTGCATGCTTTCTAACTTTCTAGTTTTCTTACATTTTGCTCTTCTCCTCACTCTGTTATCATTTCCAGTTAGTCAGTCCTGTATCTGGCTTGTTTGCACACAGTTATTTGCATGTTGCCACCCCCAATCAAACTGTGAGCTCCTTGAGAGCAGAGACTTTTTGCTTTTCTCTGCATCCCAAGCACTTAGCCCAATAATAAATAAATACTTGTTGACTGATCCAGGGAGAAAAATGGCTCTCATCTTTGCTTGTCGGTGAGTATTAGAGACTGGAGGCCATATAAAGCCACCTCTAAGAACCTGGGTCAAGGAACTGAAGATGAGGGGATACCTCTACCTTTCCTGCCTTGAAGGGGCATCTGCCTAGATCACAATTTGCCAGTATCACTTGAGGTGGAACAGAGAGATATAGGGTCAAGTGGCCACACCAGTGGTTTCTCTAATAGCAGTGAGGAAAGTAAGCCCGATTGACCCAGCTAGTCAATGCTCTGGGCCAAGGGTTTTGCTACCTACATCTGGTTCCATCCCAATCCATCTTGAACCTTCCCAGCTCAGGTTGGAAGACTGACTCAGCCTGGCAGCTACTAGACTGACCTGGGTGGAAAGTACACAGCAGGACTGGATCAAGTTGTACTATCGGCTTTGGGTTCTAGAGTTCCCCCAAAGTGAGCATGAGGGATGGCTGGGAGGAGAAGCGAAAGTCCCTTGGACTAACACACTCTCCAATCTTGGGGACAGGGAGGAGGATTGGGAGAAACTGCTTGGGGACAGCTCTAAGAACATCCCCCAGTCATATTGGTAGAGCCCTGATGCAACCTGAAGCCAACACTAACTTCTCCCCCCCTCCCTCTAACCTTCACTACATTTGCTAATGTTTTGTGACATAAAACCCAGAGATTAATTTTTTTCTCTGTCTTAATTGAAGGAACCATTTAGTGCAGATTTAACTATTATTACCAAATCATCAGGATTGATGCAGTGCACACACACTCACTCCAATCATGTTTGGAAGAGCTTGGAGGATTTATGCAAATGGGCCTGCCGGGAGAGGCAATTTGTAGCAGAGAAGGACAATTATAGAGGGCCCGGGAGTGCGAGAATGACTGTGCCGGGCGGGTAATGGATAATAACAAAGCGCCAGCAGCAATGAACACCATTGCAGCGTGACCAACGACTTTATACAGCGCAGATAAAGAGGCTTTTATGCAACGCGGCCTCACACTTCAGAAGGGGGGGGGCGAGGATGTTGGCTCCAAAACTAGGTGATCAACATCTCAAGCCCCCCTGGTGTTGGTGCTGAGGCACCGACCAATAGGGGGAGCTGGATCCAGGGAGTTTGGTGACTATGAACATTGGAGCCAAGAGAGGCAGATCCATCATTCCAACTCCCCACTGCCTCTTCCCGGGAGGGGGATGCTGCCCCATCCCACCCCGCCCCAAGGGGAAGCTGTCTGCTGGGGCCAGAGCGGGTAGGGCATGTCAGTTGCTATCCAAGTAGAGGGACATGAAGGTACCCACCTCTCCTGGATACCCAGCAGGGAACCCCTCAACTAGCAGTTCTAATTCCAGATGAACCAACAGGAAGATGCCACACAGAGACCACTTAGTACAGAGAACTAAAGAGACCTCAGGGGAGCCAGAATAACAATCTGAGCAGGGGGAAGGAAGCGAGGCACAAGCTGATGTAGCCACGCAGGAGGAGAGGCAGGAGGGGAGATGACCCTACACAGGATGGCTTTGTCTCAGCTCTGCTATATGCCAGCCAAATAACTTGACTGGCCCAGAGGGCACGGAATGGCACAACTGCAGGCCCTCTGGGCAGACAGGCTTAAAGGATTCCCAGGCTTTGCACTCCCTCCCTCCCTCCAGTTCAAATTTTTCCCAGCAAGACCCCCTAGTGAAGACTCACTTGACTTTTTTGCTGTCACACTTGGGAAGGTGGCTGCCCTGTCGGAGGGTCGGCAGGATGCCAGAGTGCTTTCGTTTCCTTGGTCGACCCGGCCCTCGCCGAGCTGGGCTCCTGGAGCGCTCATCTCTCCTGGATTGGAGGGAAAGAGTGCAGTGAGAGCATGGTGGAACAATCTGCTTCTCTAACCCAGAACTCCAACCTGCCCCAACAAACATGCATTAAGCAACTGCTACTGTGTTTCCCCGATAATAAGACACTGTCTTATTAATTTTTTTGGACAGAAAAACACCAGAGGGCTTATTTTCAGGGGAGGGCTTATTTTAATGAACATTGACAGCAATTTTAATAAACAGGTAAATGTGAACAAAAAAATGTACCTTTATTCAATAAGCAAATCACTGGGGAAGAACAGGATGACACGCTCACTGCTGCAGCTCTGATTGGATGCAGCTCAGAGCGCAGTGTGCGTTTCACGGGTGGGGGGGGACAGTGCATACAGAGGGTACCGTAATGTAGCATGTAGCACAGAGGATCACCTTCACTACAGTAGCAATCTCAATAGGGCTTATTTTAGAGGAATCTTACACAGTAAGGGGAGGGCTTATTTTCGGGATAGGTCTTATTATCGGGGAAACACGGTACATTCAGAACACTACACTAGGTGCTGAAGAAGATACTGAGTTTAGATAAGATATAACCCCTGCCCTCACTGAGTTTACAGTCTAGTTTTAGAAGACACCAGTCTAGCTATAATACACAATATTACAAAAGTACACCAGATAATTACTTAGTAAAGTGCCACGTGTGGTCCAAAGGGGATAGTCATTACCAACAAAGGGGAAATCAGGTGAAATTTTATGAAGACAAAAGTAACTTTTGAGTTGGTTAATATTTAAAGGGTGGGTAGGAATTTGCCAGAAAAAGATGGGAAAGAAGGACATTATAGACCTAAGGGATAGAGAAAAGTTCAGGGCATTTTGCGGGGGGAGGGGGGAAAAAGTATAGTTCTGTCTGGCTACAGCATATAACATGTGGAGGGAACAACAGGAAACAAGACTGGAAAAGCAGCAGGTTGGAAGGCATGCCACATTTTGGGTGTTTGAATGCCAAGCAAGAGGAGGCTGAACTTGATTCAGTAGGCAATGAGGAATCATTGAAGATTCTTGAATAGGAGAATGACATGCCCAGGTCTATGCATGAGGAAAGTTATTCTGGAAGTGGTATGAAAGATGGATTATAAAATCCCAGCTTCCCACTACTGCCTTAATTCAGAACTCTGAGCAGGTCACTCAGTCGTGAGGGTTGGGTTTATGAAACAATCTGCTCCTTCCCTTCTGCATTTCCTATCATGGGTGTCTAGAGAATAAAAGTTTATGCCTTAAGAAAGCCACTTAAATAGTCATAGAATCATTGAAGGTTAGGATTAGAAAGAAAGTTTGAGGTCATCTTAATCTGATCTCCTCCCCTGTACAGGAAGGTAGGCCACCAACGCATCCCTGATGGATGTTCATCTGGCCTTTGCTTAACCACTTCCAGCCATGAGGAACTCACTACATAAGGTAGTCCATTACACTGGAGGATACCTCTAATTTTTAGAAAGTTCTTTTTTTTTTTTTGGAGGGGGGAAGGCAAGGTAATTGGGGTTAAGTGACTTGCCCAAGGTCACATAGCTAGTAACTGTGTCAAGTGTCTGAGGCCACATTTGAACTCAGGTCCTCCTTACTCCAGGGCCAGTGCTCTATTGCACCACCCAGCTGCCCCTAGAAAGAGGGTAGTCGGACTAGGTAACCCCTAAAGTCTTTCCCAGGTCTTTCTAAGATCAGGGGCTCTTAACCTGGGGCTCCGTGAACTTGTCTTTTAAAAATATTTTGATAACTATTTCAACAGAATCAATTTCCTTTGAATTATATGTATTTTATTTAATACATTGAAAAATATTATTCTAAGAAGGGGTCCATAGGCTTCACTAGGCTTCCAAAGGGGTCAATGGCTTAAAAAAAATGTGAAGAACCACTGGTCTAGTATATGATTCTACATAATCCTCCACACCTCTCTTTTCCAGTTCCTGCCATCCCACTCTCTCCTCATATTCCAGGTCCAACTTTATGCCTTGAAAGGCCCCCCTCAGCCTCTAGGCTTCCTACAGACTTACTCATGGTCATGCCGCCGCTGCAGCTTGGCTAACTCCCGCTGTTTCTCCTTGTACCGCCGCTGCAGGTCTACTAACAGCATCCTCATCTCCACCTCCTTCGTGCCTAGCTGGTCAATGGCAGCCTTGAGGGGGCACACCTGGCAAACAGGGACATGGGAGCCTCTTAGAATGGGTCAAGAGAACACCATGTTATATATGATTGAGGAATGGGGAGATAAGAGCCAGTCAGGTCTGTCATAGGCAAGATCTAGGGATCGAGCCATGGGAAGGTCTCTCAGCTGTGGGGAGGACAACTCTCTTCCTGTTTAGGAAGGAGAGGGGAGGGAAATGAAGGAAGCTGTTCTTGGGATCATCATGGACCTTCTTCATCCGACTAACACTGGGGTCAAATCTTCCATAGAATGCTAGGATATCCCCTGCCCACTTTTTTTTTTTTTATAAGCAATCGGGGTTAAGTAACTTGCTCAAGGTTACACGGCCAGTTATTTCTGGATGTGGTGCTGAGTGTCTGAGCCCAGGATTCGATCTCCAGGTCATCCCAACACTGGAGCCGGTACTCTTACTCGCTGAGCCACCTGGCCGCCCCTCCCCTGCCCACTTTCTCTCTTTTACTATCCCCCTGCCATGGGTTGTCCAGGGAGATCCAGGAGAATCTTTTGCTCACAGGTTTGGTTTTCGGGGTCCACGTGTACTTGCGTCGGAGGATTTGCATTCGGGGTGTGAGGTTGGAGCAGCAGGGACCAGGAACAGGAAGCCCGGCTGTAGGAGGTCCAGTCTCCAGGCTGGCAGCCTCCACCAGAGACCAGGCGGCAGCCAGAGTAGCCAGACGTTGCAGGTTGAAGTCCATCAAGTCTTCTTCTTCAACTGGAGGGGAAGAAGGTTAATTATATAGGGGAGAGGAGAAATGAGGGAAAAGGGATAAAGAACTTTTTTTAGCCATGGGGCAACTGTTACTAGCTATGTGACCTTGTTGAGCCTTAGTTTTCCCATCTATAAAATGGGGATAGTAATCCCCACCCACAAGAGCATTTCAAGGAGCAAATGAAATAATTTATTTAGAGTGTTTTGCAAACATTAAAATGCTATATAAATACCAGTTTTTGTTTTATACCCTCCTTAATTTGAGAGGTTCCTTATCTAAAATGCCAGATTAGAGGGACAAGGTGTGTATGAGTCATTGCAGCTACTCTTTCATTCCTTATGACTGTATTTCACGTGGCCAGGCCCTGCTCTGTCCCTCTGAGTCTGGGAAAATCATTTAACCTGTTTGCCTCAGTTTCCCCAACTGTAAAATGAGGATAGCATCGAGCTACTTTCCAAGGTTGTTGTGAGGATCTGTAAAATATTTTAACACAGTACTCGGCACAGAGTAAACACTGAACAAATGCTTTTCCCTCCTTCCCTTCCTCTCTCTTCTTGGTTTATCTTCCCCTATGGAAGTGGTTATTCAAGCAGGCAACTTTGAGTTGCCTTGAATCTCAAAGCCTGGTCAATCAATGTCAGAGTGATCTCTTTCTTGCCTCCAAAGGTTTGTCAAAAATTGTCCTTATTACTAGAGAGGCAGGGAAGGCAAAGAGATGAAGCTGTAGAGAAGGAACACTGAGGCAAGAAAATGGGGAGCCTGAACCTGGGACCACTTCAAATTTTATGGACATCCAAGAGCCTATTAAGTAGATGGATTTGATTTGTTGTTGATATTAATAATATGTGACATTTATAGAATTAAGAATAGTAGCTAACATTTATATAGCACTTTAAGGTTTACAAAGTACTTCACAAACATCATTTCATTGTCTCCTCCCAATAATCTTGGGAGACAGATGCTGTTATCCCCATTTTACAGGCTGTTGTATTTGTCCTTCATTCTCGAGGAGGAACATGACATCAGGGAAATGATGACATGACTTGCAGTTGACTTTGATTTGAGTAAGGAAGGACTATGCAAGGTCACCAGCCTCAATTTCTCCTCCAGAGTCATCTGGGTTCAGTGGCCAGATATTCATCAGGATGACTAGAGATGGCCCTGGCCCTTTTAAGCTAAGGCCTTTTCATGCACTCACTTGGAGTGAGGTAAGGCCCATTCAGTGAATAGGCCTCTTTAAGAAGTGAGGGAAGGGATGGCCCCTTTAATTAGAAAAAAAGAAAAAAAATTAAGCTGGGAGGGGAAGACCCTCAGGGTTGCTGTTCCAAAGAGAAACAGTTACCATAGATGTTCACTCTAAGCCAGAAGGGCCCAAAATAAAGTCATTAAGTGGAGCTTGGGCAGGGTCCAATTGTGGTCTAATCTGAAAACTAAGGCACATAAGAGGTTAGGTGACTTGCCCAAAGTCACACAGCTAGTAAGTATTTCACGCTGGATTTGAACTTAAGTCTTTCTGATTACAGGCCCAGTGCTCTAACCACTGCACCACTAGCTTATCTGCTAAGATAATCTAAAAGCAGAGGGGCAGTGTGACAGAAGATAGCTTCTGAGCTAGAAAGATCTGTGTTCAAATCCTACTTCTGATGCATATTGGCTATCTGAGTGTGGTCATATTACTTAATACTAATATTCTACACAACTTTCTTAAGCCAGAAATTCTTGACCTAGAGTTTGTGATAACTTATTTCATTTTAACTGGTTTCCTTTGTAATCTTAGGCATTCTATTTTATGCATTCTGCAAAGGAGTATGTAGACTGCCCAAAGGATCTATGGCACAGAAAGGGTTAAGAACCTTTGCTTTGAAACCCTGCACCAAGGAGAAGGAGTCAGGGATTCTCTCATCCAGGAGTGCTCTATATCACAGGTGTGAAGAAACTACAGATGTGGGTGAAATCACACATCTAGTCCCTGTCTCCTTGGGGTTTACAAAGTATTTTACACCCATTATCTTGTATGATCCTCACAATAACCCTATGAAGTAGGGAGTGCCTAGTGTAACTATGCTCATTTTATAAAAGAAAAAACTTCAGGGCATGGAAGGTAAGGGATTTTGCTAGTAAGTGGCAGAACCTGGATGCCAAGACAGGTCTTCACCAGCCCTGTGCTGTGGTGCTAGTAGGAGGTGTGAGATTCAATGAATACCATTCTGTCATACCCGGGGTGGAGGGAAAGGGGCAGCAGCAAGGGATGCCTGGGTAGAAAAAAAAAGACTAGTTTGGTTCTCTTGCAATGTGGCAATATTAATAATACACAATAATCTTGGAGCAGTTAGATGATATAGTGAATAGAGTACTGGCCCTGAAGTCAGGAGGACCTGAGTTCAAATACAGCCTGAGACATTTACTTACTATGTGACCCTGGGCAAGTCATTTTTTTTGGTCAATAAAATTAAATTTTAATTTAATTTAAAATAAAACAATTTTAAATATAAAGTATCTCTCTTCTACTCCAGATCACATCCTAAAGAATGCTGGGAGAAGTCAAGGTCACATAGAAAAATACACTAAAATCTCAATAACACACAAAAAGATGTGTCTAGAAGGAGAGTGTTAGGCCCCATGAATCCACTGATGCCATGTCCCTAATATCACAGGACATTAAGCACCTGCCCCATGGCACTCCAAGCTGGGGCAAGTCCTCTGTCCATTCTTGAACACAGTGTTAGTCTTAATCAAGTAAGGTTTGAAGACCATGCTCTGTGTGTGTGTGTTTGTGTTCACATGTGTGATACTCTTTTTCCTGGCAGCCTTGATAGAATACATGTCACAAGCATTACTTTGATATTTCAAGGAACTATGATTTTGTCATAGTGGGAGCTCCCTCCACCAGGCAGACCACAATACTCCTGCTTCTTAAGAGAGTCTTTAAAAGTTTTTTTGGCCAAAAGATACGTTACCTCTTGTCTAACTTTTGATCACAGACTTAAAGCTATAAAGGGACCTTAGAGGTCATCTAGTCAAATGCCTTTCATTTTATAGATGTGGAAACTAAGGCACAAATAAGTGGGATTTGAAGTTTGGTCCTCTTGATTCCAAATCCATCTATCTTTCTATCTCATCCAAATGCCTGGGATTGAGAAACAAATGCCTGCTATGGAGAGTGGGACATTTTTGGTCATGAAAAATATGTGATTCGTAAAATATACGTTATATATATATTTGGTTCATATATATGTATACGCACGTATATGAATCAAAGTGAATTTTTTACATTGTATCTCTCACAGCTTCCTCCTTTGCCTACTCCTGGTTCTGATTTTGCCTGTGCTGATGTCTTTTTCCAAAACTTCTTTCTTGCCATTATCACTTTTTCCCAGGACTCCAGGTTCTCAGGTAGCAGTGCCAGGATTGGATTCCTTTCCAATCCACCCTCAGTCAGGAGGGTGAAGAAATAGAGCAGAAACCCCCTCCTAGCAGAGAACTCTGCTCTGCAGGGCTTTGCCCCAGGTGGAGAGGTGGGTGGAACAAGCTGGTGAAGGACTAAGAGATCCTATTTACTTCTGCTGGTGTGGGGAAAAGGGTCTACTGTGGGTGAGTACCACAGGCCCAGGGCATGGGAATCTGGGCTCCTTCCTGTTCTTGTGGCAATGGGTGCCAAAAGTTTTACTCTCCTGACTCCTTGGTCCCTAGTCTTCTCCTTGTCTAGGTGTTTGCTGTTCTGGGGGCAGCCACAGCTGGATTCTGCCAACCACGATTTAAGCTGCAGAGGTGGGGGTAGGGAGGGGGAACAAGACTGGTCTTTTGCTAGAGGAGGGTTTAAATTCCCTGGTTTCATTCTTCTTATCCAGTCCACTGCTAAGCTATTTAGAGACAAGATGCTATTCTTCTAGAACCTTGGCCCCTTATAAAATGAAGGAGGGGGTGGCCAAAAAGTGTTGAGATCCTGAATCATTTAAACCTTCTCTGCTACTGGATAAAGCCACCATACCAAGCCCAAAGGGCAGGCAGTTCATAGTGGGTATGCTTAAGGCTCAAGAATGAGTTTTTGTTTTATACTTGGGGGATGGGGAGGCCCAGATATCCAGGGGTTAAAAATAAAATAAGGGTGGGCCTAGACCCAAACCACCTCCATCCCTCTCCACTCATACATCTGTTTGCTTCTAAAATACCAGGCAGTTGTTAAGGGAGGAGGGGGAAAGTCTGACGGGGATACTTAAGACCTCTACATAGGAGTCTGTGCCAGGCCATGGTGTTGACAGCCACCCCAGTACAGTCAGCCCATGGAAGGAGGCAGTTTAGGGTCAGAGAGGGGCAGTCTGGGGAGATTCTGAAGGGATATAAATGATGGTGTGAGAAAGGCTGGGAAGGGATGGCTGTGCCTTCCCAGGAATCCAGCCCTCCCCCTTCTAAACTATGAGAAGGTCATAGAGATGTGATGGTCCTTCCTGTCTCATTATTTATTATGGGAATTACACTGGGATCTCCCCCTCTCTTGAGACCATCTCCCAAACTTGAGAACTACTCCAGTGATTCTAAGAATTTCTCTCCCGAATTTCCAACTTGTATTTAGCACCACCTCACATCCAATACCCATTTCTGAGGTTGTCCCCACCCTACACATCTTATCTAGTGGAGAGGTTTGATCTGCCTGACACACAGAAGTCACTTAGCTTTTTATGGGGAAGGAGGGAGAAAGACTATGAAAATGGAAGAACAGATTCTCCTCTGTCTGGAGGTGGTTTAAGGTAGAGAAAGGAAGAAAGGAAGAAAGGAAGAAAGGAAGAAAGAAAGAAAGAAAGAAAGAAAGAAAGAAAGAAAGAAAGAAAGAAAGAAAGAAAGAAAGAAAGAAAGAAAGAAAGAAAGAAAGAAAGA
>NW_027187287.1:3207551-3222267 GCF_028583685.1 Petaurus breviceps papuanus
AGAAAGAAAGAAAGAAAGAAAGAAAGAAAGAAAGAAAGAAAGAAAGAGAGAGAGAGAGAGAGAGAAAGAAAGAAAGAAAGAAAGAAAGGAAGGAAGGAAGGAAGGAAGGAAGGAAAAGAAAATGAAAGGAAAGGAAGGAAGGAAGGAAGAATGGTCATGGATGGAGGCAGGAGGATGACTTAGTTGACCTTCGGTTGCCTCCTCCAGCCTTAAGGTTATACTGATAAAACTGACTCGCTCTTTCTTTGTACTTACAGGAAGGACTGGTGGGAGATAGCCAGAAATAGGGAGAGGAAGCACCTGCAGGATGATGAGGCTAGGAAGAACTCATTCCTTTAGGGTAGGGACAGAGGGAGGGAGGCTTAGGCCCTGGTGCCAATATCCACTCAGGCCCAATTCAGTTTTGATTCCCAATCCCAAAACCTGGGGAAAAGGAGGGGCCAAGTTGAAAATTGGTACTTGAGTTCTAGGGCATAAGTTCTCTTGGTGTCCTGGGACAGAGTTTCCTGAATAAAAAGAGGAAATGTCTCAGGTACAGAGTGGTCAGTTGGCAAAATTATGGGTCAGACTTCCAAAATATATAGACATCTGCATGATATATGTGCACACATAAACATGTTCCCCAGAACATATAAATTTCTGCATCTCCACATCCTAGCTTCCTTCAAGCCTCAGTTAAAATACAGTGTCTTCCCTCTGAGATCAGTTCCAATTTATCATAACAACCTAGAAGGCTTCACTGGAGATGATGATGATGATAATAATTAACATTTAAATAGTGCTTTAAGGTTCACAAAATACTTTACAAATAGCAATTCATTTTATCCTCACAATAACCCTGGGAAGTGAGTGCCGTTATTATCCCCATTTTACAGTTAAGGAAACTGAAGCAGACACCCATTAAGTGATTTGCCAAGGGTCAGAGGCTGAATCTGAATTCAGGTCTTCCTGATTCCAGTCCCAGTGCTTTATCCACTATGAAGGTTGGGAGATTAAGGGGAAAGAAGAAGTCTATTTTAGAGCCCTGAGCTTGGGGCAGTCCTAGAATGAGCTACTGGCTTGTCCTAGACCTAGATGACAGTTTTAGAGCTGGATGTCCCTTAAGATCCCCTAAGGGTCAACTTTTCTCATTTTACAGGTGAGGAAACAGAGGATCAGAGACTGACCATGTGACTTGCTGAGGGCCACACAATGTTCAAAGTTAAATTTGAATCTGGGTCTTTCTGTCTTCCTGACTCCAAACACAGCACCCTACCTACTATACCATGAAGCTACATAAATATGCTTTTCTTGAAGTTGCCTGAATGTTTTTAAGACACTGGTTTATAATTGGGGAATTTTTTTTTTGCCATTTTGGAGGGCAATTGGGATTAAGTAACTTGCCCAAGGTTACATGGCTAGTTTTTGTGTGTGTGTGTGTGTGTGTTAAGTGTCTGAGGCCGGAACCGAACTTGGGTCCTCCTGACTCTGGGGCCGGCGCTTTACTCACTGCGCCACCTAGCCGCCCCCAATAGTTGGGAATTTTTTTGTGGGGGTGGTGGGAGGAGTGTAAGAAGGAAAATGCCTTGGAATGACTGTGAAGGGGGAGGAAGAATCTGGGTCAGAGGGCAAAAAGAATAGAAGGCAGCAATTAAAATTCAACTCATGCCATGGATTTCAATAAGTTGGATTTGGGAATGGAGAGGATGCCTAGACTTCTGGGCTGGTTTTGTAAGGGGGAAACTCTCTTCTGGGGAGGGAAGGGCTTTAATGTTTCACATGCCAAGAGTAGGAGACACAAAGTCTTTCTTTCCCCTTTCCTTACCCCTTCCTCACCCAGGCTTAAACACATTTTAAGGAATCAGTCAGTCCTAAGTGGATACCTCCTCCTAAGCAGGCAAAGGAACCAAGAGTCTTTGAGCAGCAATTAACTAATAATGTGGCAGGTACTCCAAATCAAGAATGGAAAAGTTGCCTGAGCCACCTTCCACACGGGTGAGTTTGTTTCAAGCTTTTCTCATACTGGCAGGAAATAGAAAATGGAGACAAACCCTGAAGGTTAGATGAAAATGGGAAGGTCTACATTGTGTAGTTGCACAGCCAGAACAAAACAAACAATCATAGGAAACACAAGAGAGGTGAAGGAAGGCAGTGAAAGCAGAGCTTTTATTATTCTCACTGTCCAAAGATCCTCACCCTGGATATTAGCCTTTATCTTTTGCCTTTTGGAGTATCATATCAGGCTCTCCTTTTCTTTGAAATCCTAGCTGCCAAGTCTTGTGTGATTCTGACCATGGTCCTGTTGCTACTTAAACATTCTTTTTTTTTCCTTTTTACCATTTGAAGTATTTTTTTCTTTGATCTGGAAGCTCTGAATTTTGACTCTGACGTTGCTATACATTTTGGGGCTTCTTTCGGGAGGTGACCAATGTTTTTTTTTTCTATTTTTACTTTACCCTTAGGTCATAATGGATCTGGACAGTTTTTATTTATAATTTCTTGAAACATGGTAAACAGACATTTGGGGATGGGGAGGGAATCATGATTTTCAGATGTCCTGATAATTCCTGATTATATTTCCTTAACCTGTTTTCCAGACTAGATTATTATATATCATATTTTCTTTTTTTTTCAATCTTCCAATTTTGTTTTGTCTCAGGAAGTCCTTACTTTCTATTTGGTCTATTCTAATTTTCAAGTTCAGTTCCTGAGTAAAGTTTACCACCTGCTGTTCTATGCTATTAATTCTCTTTTCCATTACATTTTATATCTCTTGCTTCATTTCTTCCAGGTACTCCTGTAGTCCTTGTGGCAAGGTCACTTTTTTTCTCTGTGCTTCTACCTGGACTTGTAGTGGAGTTACATTCTCTGTTGGGGTTTACTTCTTGGACTCCTTGCAATCTACAGTATTTCTTCATTGTGTTTGGCATTTTCTTATGTTTACTCATATCTACAGCTGCAGGTTCTGGATTGGAGCTCTGTGCTTGGGTCTCACTCTACTCTCTCCAATCCTCCTGGATGCTGCGGGCAGGTTGCTTTTAGTCCTAGATGGAGGGCCTAGTGGCTCTCCCCTCTTTTGTAATTCCTGGGTTTGGGCTTTGTCTCCTGCCATCTTGACTTAGTCTGGCCTTGGATCCTTGGATCCCCTATCTTCTTTTTGCATAGTTCCATACCTAAGTTAACTCCAGCACTTGCTGTGACCCTGACAGACTACACCTAGATGTTATTGACTACACTTTATAGCAGGCCTCCTGAAAAATCCCAGATGTTCTGTTTTGGGGGAACTGTTCCCATCTTTCTCCTGTCATGGGTTAGGTCATGAGTTGCCTGGTACTGGGCTGCCCCTATCTCCTTCTATGGTTCAGGAATGGGCTATATGGCCTCTGGGTTGGGAACAGGTTGTCTGTGTGCTAGGGTGAAGCAGCTGGGTGGCTCAGTGGTTAGCTATTATTATTAGTCTAGCCCTATGTGGGTCCCAGGTGCCTCCATGCTATGCCTCCCACCTACTTTCTCTTTTCTCCACTCAGAACCTATGTAGGTTTCTAGCAGCATACTTTGGTAGTCTTCATTGTTGTTTTTTGTGGTGCATTTTTTTGGAGGGGGGAAGGCAAGGTAATTGGAGCTAAGTGACTTGCGCAAGGTCACACAGCTAGTAAGTGTCAAGTGTCTGTGACTGGATTTGAATTCAGGTCCTCCTGATTCCAGGGCCAGTACTCTATTCACTAGTTGCCCCTATGTTACATTTTTAAGAACTTTCATGGAGGTGTTTGCAAAGGATCTGGGCTCCTCTAAGTCCTAGCATACCACCACTTAGCCAGAAATCTCCAGGTGACTTTAACTGATTAAGAACATCTCCAAAGAACATCACCAGCTAGGTGGCACAGTGAATAGAGCACTGGCCCTGGAATCAGGAAGACCTGAGTTCAAATCCATCCTCAGACGCTTAACATTTACTAGCCATGTAACCCTGGGCAAGTCACTTAACCCCAAATGCCCTGCCTTCCCCCCTCCAAAAAGAAAAAAAAAAGAACATCTCCAAAGACTATCACTCTGTAGTCCCACATCCTATATTGCACAGGCAGCTAGTTGGTAAGGGGAAGAGAACACTGGACAGGGAGTCAGAAAGACCCAAGTCCAAATCCAGCCTCAGACCCTTTCTAGCTATGTGACTCTGGGCAAGTCAACCTCTCCTGTCTCAGTTTCCTTATCTGTAAAATGGGGATAATAATAGCATTTCCCTCCCAGAGTTGTTGTGAAGCTCAAATGAGATAATATTTGTGAAATACTTTATCAACCTTAAAGCACAATATAAATCCTAATGATATTAGGAGAGAGTGACACTTTTCCTCCAAGGCCAGAGAGAAAAGTACTTGGCTTATGACAGAATGGAGATTCAGACGCTGGAATCTCGGTTTCAGTCCAGCTGTCCCTATCATGAACCTAAGTAGCCTCTTGGGTGAAAGATGCAGTCTCCATTTCACTGGGTGAAAATATATCTGTCCTGGTATGTGCCACCCTTGGGCAGTAGGGCTGGACAGGAGGAGATGAAGACGAAGCAAAAGAGCAGGAGTAGAAACAGTGGGACTGGCTCTAGCCCAAGCTCCGTCCTCTGCCTTTAATCACTTTGTTACACTTGGCTCCTGTTTTCTATTTGTCCTTTCTGCAAAGCTATCTGTTCACTAGAGAAAAAAATCACCTCGTGATTGTATCAGATTTCCTAATGAATGTCTAAAAAGTTGTCACTGCATTTATAATCAGGGAAAGAAGTCTAGATCCAAAGAGCTCTAGATACAGGTCTGACCAACTGACCCACTAAGAATGCATCCTGTACCTAGCCCGTGCCTAAGAAAGAGATTGCTGTGCTCCTTGGGCTGCTCCTGCCACTGACAGGCATAGTGCCAGGGCTGGAGCTAGGGCAAGCAAGTATAGAGGGGAAGGAAGAGCCAGCGTAAAAGAAGCAATTCTCGGCATCCCATCCCCCAACTCCGGGCTGCAAAGGGTTAAAATTCACTCCTCCGTGGATCCTGGGATCTAGCAATGCAGACATATGCTAAATGCACATACATCACACACAAAGTCCTATGATATGTGAGGCATGGACAAAAAATACTTTATTTGGTCACACCTCTAGGCTGCTTACCTTTGGAAAAAAAACACTAAATGTTTACATGGGTACATGCATACACACAGACACACAATTTCAATGCATATATTAACAGCCCTCTGTAACTCAGGTACTTTGCATAATAAGATGATAGAATCATTGATTTGGGGGCAGCAAGGTGGTAAAGTGAATAGAGCACCGGCCCTGGAGTCAGGAGGACCTGAGTTCAAATCCAGTTTCAGACACTTAACACTTACTAGCTGGGTGACCTTAGGCAAAAGTCACTTAACCCCAACTGCCTTGCCTTCTTCCCCTCAAAAAAAAAAAGGATAGAATCAGAGATTTAGAGCTATAAGAGAATGTAAAGGTCATCATTTTACACAGCAGGAAACTGAGGCCCCAAGAAGAGAAGGCAATGTTACTCTGACAGAAGCAGAGGGAAGATTTGAATCCAGGTTCTCTAACCCCAAATCCAGTGCTTTCTTTGGGGGACCATGCTTCTAATCTCAATCTCATACATACTCTGAAGAGGTAAAGAGCCTCCATGTCAAACATTCGTTCCACTCTATGCATAAACTCTTGCAGAGTCACTTGCCCTAGGTCTCATCTAGACAGTGCATATCCCTACCACCCACTGTAGGCAGCTTTGGGGTCCCATAAACCCTGGCTTCTCCTTTGTATCTCCCAGGATGGGCCATCCCACTCAACTTCTCCAGGGGATGGAGTGGGGAGGTCCTGAAGGAATAGATTAATGGGAGAACCTGAATGTTAGGAATTCCCTAGGGAGACTAATGCACCAAGGAAGTCTCTTTTCTCTCCAGCCACACAATCCACCATCTCAGCAGCTTTCCCTTTCCTGAGTAAAGGATGAGGGATAAGAAACCTGAAGAAAGGAAGACTGGGTGGAGGGGGGTGTCTAGCTTCCTAGTCTGCAGAGAACTAAAAGTCTCCTGAGGCTGACAGCCTTGGTTCCTTTCCCCAGAACCTTCTCCAGGCCTGACACAACCCTTTCCCTGGTGGTGGGTGGCTCCAACACCCTCCCTTCCTCCTTCACCCTCCCTCCCTGGCCTTGACTGCAGCTCCATCCAATGGCCAAGGCAAGCTGCAGCCAGAGGAGAGGGAGTGACATACAGGCCTTTGGGGAAATTAACTTTACAAGAACATTCGCTTTATCTCAGCCCTACACAAAGACTCTAAAGAATGTTGGCAGCCAGTGCTGGCTGGCGGGTTTTATGTGTTGGGAAAACAAATGCAGGCTGAGCCATGAGGATTGTGCTATTTTCTTTCTATAAATATCAATGAAACGTAATATGTGGGCTTGGGAGGTGTGATTCTCTACCCTACACCCCTACCCCCAACCAGGGGAGGGTAAAGGGCTATGATGATGGGTTTCCTCTGGTGTCTCATTCCAGGTGCCGAGAGAGAGAGAGAGAGAGAGAGAGAGAGAGAGAGAGAGAGAGAGAGAGAGAGAGAGAGAGAGAGAGAGAGAGTGTGTGTGTGTGTGTGTGTGTGTGCGTGTGTAAGGGAGTGGTATATGTCAAGAGTCTGCACCAGCCGTTCCTCCCCACCAACTGTACCATCTGGAGAAAGTTGGGGTCATCTGCTTACTTAACCCTCTTCTCCCTGGAAAGGAGGGGCTCCTCCTTCTACCCCTTGAATTCTCCCTAAAGAACTGTTTTACATCTTAAGATTCTGAGCTCCATCAGCACTACAGAGATCTAACTGAAAAGCAGGAGGGAGGATGTGCTGAGAAATAAGTCTGGGGAATTGAGCTGAGCCTGCTAAGGCAGGGAATGTACCCGTGGCTAAGTGCTAGGTAGAGAACAAACTCCCCCTTCCCCCAGACCTGGAATATGCGTGTCCCCAAAAGCTTTGGCTACAAAGAAAGAGTGGCTCCTTATAACCATAGCTTATTAATAATGGCAGGTCAAAGGTAGGGGCCTTCTTGCCATAAAGTCTCTAGGTCTCTACACAGTTACTTGGGCCAGCACCTCTGGGCAGGCAGCTAGGGTCAAATGGGATGGGAAAGGAGAATGGTACCTGAAGATATCCCCAATCCAGGGGATCCGCTGAAGATATCCTTATCCTTTAAGACACCCAGTCCTTAATCCCAAAAGGGAAACCCCTGCCCTAATGCTGCCAGGGTAAAGGGGAGACAGACCTTCTCAGATTCTACAGGGCGTGTGTGTGTGCGTGCGTGCGTGCGTGTGCGTGTGTGCGTGTGTGTGTGTGTGTGTGTGTGTGTGTGGATTGAAACTTGAAACTCAAGAACACAGGGCCATGATTAGAAGCTACTTCAGGGAAGCCTGAAGCATGTTCATGTTTAGCTTGGATGAGGTCAAGAGAAATCCTTCACCTTTACAAAATCTGGTAAAAATAAAAACAGGCTTTCAAACTCTAACCACCAGAAGTACGTAGCTGTCAAAAACAGGCTTTGGGGTCATCCCTTAAGTCACTCCTGTATGTATATATGAATTGGAGTCAGAGGTTCAGAGTTCAAATCCTGACTTAACAGTATGTAATGGAACTATGTAATGTTGGGCAAGTCAACTCAATTTCTGGACCTCATTTTGGACCAGACTAAATGAGGATCCCCTAGTTCATTGGCTAGAGGTTTGACTGGGTTCAAAAGGAACCTGCTACCAGACTGCTTCTCCTTAGGCATCACAGAGAGGTTGTGGTAGCAAGGTGAGTCCCAAGCTCAAAGGTCAGTGGTCCATCATGAAAGAGAAGGGAGTAAAGGAAGACCCCAGAACACTTACCTTCTGTGACGCGTTCACACCTCTGCCGCTGGAACTCCAGGTCAGCCAGTTCACTAAGAAGGGCGATGCCATGAATTCCTGAGCTACCCTGAAGGGCAGGAGCATTGGGAAGCTGCAGTGGGGCTAAAGGTTGAGTACTGGGTGGGCTCAAAGAGGGGAGGTCTCCCAGGTCAATGGTGGCTGCTACCAAGGCATCCAGACCTGGCAATGATTTGGACAGGTGGTCTTCCTCTTGAATCATGTCCCAGCCCTCTTCTCCTTCTTCCTCTTCCTCCTCTTCCCTTTCTTCCTCCTCTCCTTCCTCTTCCTCCTCTTCCTGTGGGTCAAGCCCCACCCCCACTTCTTCCTCTCCCAGAGGACGTGGGCTTAATGCTCCCTCCTCAGAGGCCATGGGGGAGGACCTTGACAGCAGCCCTTTGCCATCCTCCTCCTCAGTCCTCTCCTCTTCTGCCCCTTCCTGAGTAGAATCTATGCAGCTCCTTGTCTCAGGGCCTCCTCCTTCCATGAGGGCACCATAGGGGAGTTCCTGAAGCTCCCCCAACCCACTGGGAGCTGTTGCCTCACTGGGGGGCCCCAGCTCCATGGGGTGTGGATGCCCATGAGTGTGTGGCTGGCACTCCAGCTCCAGGGCCCTTGGCTTGGTGCCCTCCACCTGGCCACCTGCTCCCTCTACCAGGCTGGCCTCATTCAGAGCATTGGGATCACAGTGAGGCCCCTCTGAGGGTGGAAATGTCCTGGACTGCTCAGGTTCGGCTGCAGTGGAGACAGTTTGCATAGTTTCAGGGTCTGCGGGATCAGCCGAGTGCATGTCATGGGGTAGGGGGGATGAGTAACCCATGCTGACCGCAGGGTAGATGTATCCTGGGGGCAGGTCTGTGAGAGACAGACAGACAGAGAAACAAGAATGCTAATCAGATTGGTAAACAGACTGGCCCTGAGCCCCACTGTGGGGAGGGTACCCCCAACACGGTTCTCTAGGAAATAAATATCAGTTGATTGCTAGAGTTCCCTAACCCATACCAGTGAATACTCTAAATTTGGCAAGGCTACCATCTCCAAGATGAAAAGGACAGAGGTAGATCCAGACTTTTCTGACCATGAAACGCTGGCTGACTCCAGCCTCTCTTCTTTTCTCTTCTCCCAGCCCCAAGCCACTCTCAGCCCCTAGAACACCAGACTTGACAAATCGGGACTCCAGAACTGAGCTGTGGGAAGGACCCTGGGCTTCACTTCTGGGGTTCAGTGACTCTTATTCAAAGGGCAAGTGGGTCAGCTTCTCCAGTGAATAAGGATGAGGTTCTTCCCTCCCCATAACAAGGAGTCTGAGATATGTTCTAGGGTCTGGGAGGAAGGATAAGGAATACTCAGGATGTCAGAGGTTGAGAAGATGGAGGGTCACACTGAAACAACTCTGACATTCCCCCCAACCCCCAATCCAAATTGCTTTCCCCTCTATCCTGTCATCCTGTCCCTACTGCCCCCACCTCGGATGTGCCCTTTGGTCTGTCTGAAGGACAGACTAACCACAGAAGGGGGATTTTTTTTTAAAGCCGTGATGCTTGAATCAGGGCTTTCCCTGAACCAGAACGAGCCGGCTGCATTTCGGAGGCATTACGCCCCATTAACTGTAATAAAAAAAAAAAAACCTTAAAAAAAAAAACACCCTGTTGGCTCTGTCTCCTTATTGTGAAACTGGGACCGGTTTTATGTTCGCCACACGAATTTCCAATGTAAACACTCAGCCTAATTCAGAGAGAATTAAATAGCCTTGTCGGGGAGCTGGCAGTGAGAGCTGGCTGGCGTGGCTGGTAGTGGCACTCAGGAAGAGGTGGCTTCTGTGGCAAAGGGGGGTGGTAAGGCAAGAGGTGTGACTAGGACCCTGGCTGGGGTCTCCAACAGGAACTATAATAACTTCCCTTCCTCTTAGGTTAATTTCCTCATTTCCTCAACATTCCGCTCCTAGTCTCTCTCTTTCCCTCCCATTCCTTGCTACTCTGTGACCACAAAAGTCCAGAGAGTTAGTGTCTAGAAATGACCCCAACCTCTTATCTCCTTCACCTCCAAAATTTCTCTGTAGCACAGTCACACAATGTTACTTCTAAGATGTCTCTGCTGAGCAAATGGCCCTGAATGGATGACCGGTGCTGCCATTCCCTTCCGCTCCTCTGCCCAGGGATTGGTGAAGGAAATAGCTAGGACCTTGCCCATCCCCCTACTGATCACCCCAGCCTGTGGCCTAACAAGATGTGGGTGGGGAAAGGGAAGGAGAGGGACTTCTCTAGAGGTCCAGCCTTATCAGGGATGGGGTATGTGGGCCAGCAAGTCTTGTAAGACATCTAAGAAAAGAAGCGAGAGGTAGCTCCTTCCTCTAGAAAAATTGTTGTCTTCTAAAAGCTTTCATTTGGGCCAGGACCTCGCTCTCCTGAAAGCAGACTAAATGACCCCAGGAAGTCATTAAGATTGAATGTCTCAGCTTAGTGGTTCCCATGATGTAAAACCCTCTGTCCTCCTAGGATAGGAGAGGTTGGCTTCCTTTAAATGTTCTCCTTCCAGCCAGCCACAGCATCATAGTTTTGGAGCTGTAAGCCCTCTTAGAGAAGTCATCTAGCCCGACCCTCTCCCTTCGCAGATAAGGAAACCGAGGCTAGGAAAATTGGCCAATTGGCAGAATTGGAAAATTGGCAGATGGTAAATAGGAGAGCCAGAATCTGGACCCAGGTTCTTTGACTCTAAATCCAGCATGTTCTCCATGTCCCCCCCAGGAAGTCCCCCATAAGTCTTACCTGGTTCTAGAGATTTGGGATAGTCTTGTGGGGGCTGGCCTTCTCCTCTCTTGTCCTCAACTTCTGTACCCTTAGAGCTCTGAGCAGGGCCAGGACTGGTGGCTGGGGAGCGGGGCGCCACGGCAGAGCTGGCAGTGGGGCAGAGGGGTAAAGTGCACTGGGCAGTGGAGAGTGGCGTGGTGCATTTGGAGGGGTGCCGCAGGGCAGGAGAATGGCAGCAAGGTGAAAGTTTGGCAGGGCATGGAGCAGCAGCTGGTGAAGAGGCGCCCTTGGATAGGGGGGTTAAGGCAACTGGTTTATGAGAGGACTTCAGGGTCTTCTCAGGGACTGCTTCTTCAAACTCTGCATGGTAATCCTCAGGCTTCCTCTGGGAAAGTGGAGACAGAGTCATGGTCATCCCCATCACCATGATCTGCCAGTGACAAAGGGGACCACCTGGGGAGCTCTAGACATGAGGGTCAAGGAACAGAGCTTTTAGCATGGTCATGAGGAGGGGGATCCTAAGGAACAAGGCAGAGTGCAGCAAGGTGATAAGATGAGACACAGAGAGGAAACCTGAACGCTAAAGGCTCTGGACGAGGCCATGGGTTCTCCAGAAGGAACAGGGGAGGGAGATGGAAAAGGGGAACTGCTTGACTTGGGTGAGAACATCACCACTATGACAGAATGACAGGTCCTTTGTGAAGAACAGAGGAGGGAGAAGGTTGTACCCATGGCGAACTGGAGGGTCTCACTGGTACCTGAAGCTGGGATTTCCGCTGCATTTCTAGTGCCTGGGCTGCTCTCTGCTGCTGCTGTAGGGCATAGAGCTCTTGCTGCCGTAGAAACTGGGAGCGGGAATAGACAGGAAGCTGGCTGGGGTGCTGCATGTGGGAGGCAGGCCCCCGACCAGGGTACATGGGTGGCCACAAGGAAGCCTGGTCCATGACATCAGCTGCAAGAGGGTTGGACAAGGAAGAAGGAAGGAGACCAAAGTCACAGAAAACGTGAGACAGGTGGTACGGGGGTGGGCTGTGCTTCAGACAGGGCCCCCCCTCAGCCCACCCCTAATTCCTAGGGACTACAATGACTATCCTCAATCCATCCACTCTGACACGTTAGACTGTCCAGGAACAAAATGGCTCTTCCCAGGTGGGATCCAAAGTGCTTTAAGATGTTAGGTTTCCCAGCTCCCTTCTTCTTGTCTTTTCTCCAATCTCCCCTCTCCCCTCTCCCCTTTTGACTTTCATTTTATTTATTAAGTGGTGAATATATGCTGAGCTAGGCACTGGGAACACAAGACAAAAATGAGATAATCCCTACTCTCTTTGAGAGTTTACATTCTGATGGGGGATGGAGGTAGAGAAGAATGATTTTCTTTCTGCCCTTTCCTATTCCCCATCCCTCTCCTCCTTTTTCCCTTTTCTTCTCTCTCCCCCTGTTCTTTCCCTTTCTCCTCTTCTTGCCTTACCTTCTCCCTTCTCTCACATCCTTTACTCCTCTTTCCTCTCCCTTCTTCTCCACCCCCTTCCTTTTTATTTCTCTCCCTCTTTTGTGTCTCTCCATCTCAGCCCTCATTTTCTCCTTCTCTTCTTCCCTCTTGTTCCAGAAGAGGCTGGATTTGGGAGGAGGCTTGGATAAGAATGATTCTGAGTAGGAATTGACAAGAAACCCAGTCTGGGTTTCCTGGGCCTCAGGCCCTTTCTAATACCCAAAAGGGGATGGCAACAGAATCGTCCCCAGGTCCCTAGGCTTTCCCTTACCAAGTGAATGGGGAGCAGCATGGGGTGTAGGCTCGGTGGGTAAGATGACCAGCTGGGCAGGGGGGTCCTGGGACAGGGGAAACATGGACTGCATTGTGCTGGGCATGGTGGCTGGGAAGCCAGGTGGCAGGTTCTGGTGGAGAGCCGGGTGGCCAAGCCCTGCAGAAGAGCAGGTACACAGTGGTCAGTGCAAAATGGTGGAAGCAGAGGGTACCACTGGCTTTAACGGGAAGCAGGCAGCACTGAGGCTGGTATGCTAAAAAGCCAGGGCTAAGAAAATATCATGAAAACCAGAGCTGCTGGCTATATTGCCTGTGGAGCTGGACAACCCTGGAGCCTGTGCCTGTGGCTCCAATTTGTTGGGTTCCATGATGACTTATGGGGCTCCAATGGGAGGCACTCTTCTAGAGATCTGGAGGTCAAACTGGAGCTCAGAACCAAAAGAAATGATCTTGCTGTTTCTTAGTTTCCCTGTAGGGCCTCCATCTAAGCCCTGTAGATTCAAGGGCCTATGGGGGGGGGCAGGAAGTACTGGAAGACCTACATAAAGCCACCCAGGAGAGGAATAGATAGATTGTATCCCCAGGAAGCAACAGGACACAGAGGCAGGGGCCCAGGGAGGACCCCAGGTCGTTTCCTTTTTCTTTTAGGAGGGTCAAGGAGCAATAGTGGCCTAATCACCTTGGACACCTTGCTTACCAGAAGTGTTTCCTTGCTCAAAAATAGGCCAAAGACCAGTAAAATACTTCTATTCTCTACCATCGATAGGTTTACTCCCTGTAAACTCAGCAGAGAAGCTTCCAGTAGCTTTGGGAGTGGGGCATGGGAACCAGAAAGAAGGGGACCAGAATGGGAGGTACAGAATGCAGGGAGAATTTGGTTTCTATTTATAAGTTTAAGAAAGCAAGGATCTTTTATATCAAAAGTTTTGTAGGCCAGAAAAAAAAAAACTATTTGAAAGGGACAAATGTTACAAAACATTGGCCTAAAGACTTAACATACTGGAGAATTACCCAGCCTGCTTTGGAGAAGTTGTCCCAACCTGAATGTAAGCTAGCAAGGGATATGTAGGAAGGACAAGGGCTTTGGATGGGGGGCGTTGGGCACCCAGTGCCCAGTGAATCTTATCACCATCTGGGCACCAAAAGAAGGAAAAGCCAATGAGCTACGTCAATCCCACTTCTCCCATCTCCTGTGTCCATCCCCATCTTACCCCTGAATACTGACCGTAGGAATGTCCTCCCATCCAAATGGAGGGACTGCGGGTTCGGGGCAGCCAGGGGGGGTGAGCTGGATGGGCATGGGTGGTAGGATCACCCCCAAGCTGGCTAGTTTGCAGAGATGATCCTCCAGTAATCATGAGGTGGGAGGTCACATCTCCAGGGCAGCCACTGGATGGGTGAATTCGGGCAAACTCAACAAGGTCCTTGTTATCCCTGGAAAGACAATACAGGTGGAGTAGGGTCCAGGAGTTCCACTCAGACTTTCACCTTAGAACAGGGAATCTTAACTTTGGGTCCATATAATTGTTAAAATTATTTTATTAAATATTTCAACAGAACTGGTTTCCTTTGTAATGCTATTTGTTTTACACATTTAACAAAATTACTCTGAAAACACAGGCTTCACTGGGCTGCCAAAGGGGTCCATGGCACCAAAAAAAAAAAAAGAGGTTAATGTTTGTCTTAGAATCCCAGACTTTAGAGTCAGCAGGGTTAGGCACATGGCTCTAGTCCCTGCTTCAGGAGAGGCTGAGCCTGCTGGGATCCACTGAACTTAGAATTCTGAGCCACTGTGGGGTGAAAGATAACTTGGGTGTCCACACTGAATCTAGCACCAAAGTGGTGAGTCCCCAGGGTCGGGGCGGCATCAGGCTGTGTAAGAAAAAGTAAGCTGACTCAGGTTGGAAATAGCTTCTGTGGTGATCAGTGGTGGGATGGGGCCCACATGCAGATATGGTCATTCTAGCGGGGGCAAGATAGGGAGATGACTGGGGGAGAGGGGAAAGAAGGGAGAGAGAGACAGAGACAGAGACAGACAGATAGACACATACAGACACACAGAGAGATAGAAAGAGAAAAAGATGAAGAAGAAGAGGAGGAGGAAGAAGAAGAGGAAGGATAAAGAAGAGAGGAAGGAGGAAGAGGAAGAGGGGAAGAGAAGAGAAAGATAAAGGAAAAGGAGAGACAGGAAGAGAGAGGGGGAGGGGAAGAGGAGAAAGAGAGAAAGGGGAGAGAGAAAAGAAGAAAAGAGGAGGGAGGAAGAGGAGAGAAAGAGAAGGGAGGGGAAAAAGAGAGACAGAGAGAGAGAGAGAGAGAGAGAGAGAGAGAGAGAGAGAGAGAGAGA
>NW_027187287.1:3222277-3227489 GCF_028583685.1 Petaurus breviceps papuanus
AGAGAGAGAGAGAGAGAGAGAGAGAGAGAGAGAGAGAGAGAAAGAGAGAGAGAGAGAGTAGGGAGCTTAGAAATTCAATTCAATTCAACCCCCTTCCTCATTCCCCAGGCCCCTTATCTTCTTTCAGATAAGGATATACCTCTATAGGAACTCTTCCAATGGGAGTCCAGGAAGCTACCAAGGGACCCAGAAAATTGGAGTCCTGGGTACAACTGAGTCTGAGTGGCGAAGTGACTTGCTCAAGGGTCATCCAGACAGTAACTAAAAGAACTGAGAACGGAACCCAGGCCTCACCCCCAGTTCAGTGCCGTAGGGCTCCTCTCCTTTACCTTGCTCTCTCTACTCAAAAGCCAGGTCCTTGACAATACATAGCCTGCCTCTGGAGAGATACCATCGCAGGGGAGGGAAATAACAGTTTTTATTTTTATAGTTAGGGATAACAGATGGACAACTCCAGTGCATCAATGACGCCCTCAAAATTCCATTAAAGTCCTGGAGCAGGAATTCTCAACCAGGAGTCCATGGATAGATTTCAGATGATGTGTGAACTTTGATGGGAAAAAAATTATCTTCATTTTAATAAAATTGATTTCCTTTATAAAAATGTGATTTATTTTATGCATTTAAAAATATTCTTGTGAGAAGAGATCCATATTTCACTAGACTTCCCCAGGAATCCAAAGCCCCAAAGGAGTTAAAAATCCCTGACCTGGAAGAAGGCCTCCACCATGTTGGCCAGATCCTATAGATGGAGGATCTCTTGAAGAATATGGACAAGAATCTTACCCATGATGAGAAAGCATGGATGGGATGGGATATGCATCCATAGGAGGGAGACCCCCGTGGATGAGATCGCAAATCTATTGCAGTAACAGAGCATTCCACACCTGAGATAAGGTGGAAATACGAAGATCAGGTCAGCTCTATGATCTAAGGCTTTCATAACTAATGGGGATATTTGGGTGGGTGGAGGCCCAAGTTCTAGACTATTATTATTATCATTACTAACAATGGCTCCCATTTATATAATGTTCTTAGTGATTTACAATGTCCATTAAAATTCTGCTCTGTTGAATCTTACTGGCTATGCTGACTGAGCAGAGGCTCTGGCATGTTCTACTAAACTGAAAATACTTAAGAGGACTGAGATGGACTATGTATGTGACTGTGGTCTGAGGATCAGCCTGGCTAACTGGGTGAATTCACTTGATTACAGAAACTTATCGTGCCAACTCTGACTGTGTGGGGAAGGCTCTGATCTTATTTTGGTGGAAGGAAGTAATACTCACACAAGTAAAAATCACAGATCCTTCAAAGCAACGAAAAAGTAGAGAGTTTCCAAGAGAGGCAGTGTGGTGTAGGGGTTAGAATGCTTGCCTCTGACACTTCCAGGCTGAGTCCCCCTAGGCAAGGCCCATAACCTCTCAGAGTCCTGAACAGCCCTCTAAGTCTCTGTGTTCCAGAACACTGTCAGAAGGAGCTTTGTTTGGGTTGATACAGTGAGGCGGTACAGTGGTTAGAGTGCTGGACCTGAGGTCAGGCAGCCAATCCTGAGTTCAAATCTGGTCTCAGACACTTATTAACTGTGTGACCCTGGGAAAGTCACTTAATAGCCCTGGGCCTCAGTTTTCTCATTTGTAAAATGGGGTTAATACTAGCCTTACCTCTCCCAGGATTGTTGTGAGGATACAATGAGATGATATCTGTAAAATGTTTTGTAAACCTTAAAGCATTATATAAATACTAGCTGCTGCTGCTATTATTACTATTACTACTACTTGCTAGAGATGTTCTACATAAAATGAAATCACAGGTCTAGTTAAAAATAAAAAGAACAAAAAGTTTACAAGGTGCTTTTCTCAGAACAACATCACTGATAGGGAGACCATCTATTTTGTTCCATTCAATTATTTCAGTTTATCCACAGTGAGGGAGAGAACCCAGGACCTCTCTGACCCTTAGCTCAGTGTTCTTCCCACATCACCATTCTCTGTATCAGGAGAGATTGGGCCTTATACAATTAATCTATGACTGTGTCTGTGTGTCCTGTCCCACCCTCTACCCCTGCCTTGGAGCCCCAGGTCCTTACTGGAGAAGCAGCTCCCGGCTCGTGAGGCCCAGCCGTTCATCACCACAGAGTCGGCTCCTTTCCTCATCGGCTTCCAGATCGATCACATGCATGGAGCGGTTGGGGCCTGCTATACAGAGGCCAATGGGGAATAAACAACAGTAAGTGGAGTGGGTACCAACCCAGGCACCTAAGGCTTAGGAGCTCCTTGGTTCTACAATGTGGGGAAGGTTGACTAGTGCATGAAGTAGATTGGATGGGGCTCCAACAAGGTGTCCAAGGAAGGGGTTAATGCCCATACCAGGGACTGGCACTGCAAGTGATGGGTAAAAGCTTGATGGAGTTATGGGACATGGTGTATCCACTGGGAGGGCTGAAGGAAGCTCAGATCATGAGAGAAGGAGTGGGAAGGAGGGAGAGAAGAGGGTGTAAATAGGGCTGGGTCAGCGGGGCATGGAGCACAAAGCAGCCTCTCTCCAGCCACAGTGGGGTGGAGAGGTGGGTCTGGAGCTTTAGGAGTGTGCAGGAATGAGGGGATTGGTCTGCCTTCCTCCCAGAGAGCTGACTGCCTCCATTTCTTTCCCCTGCTGCCCCTCCTGAAAGTGAGCTGTGAACTCTAGAAGGTCTTGGGGCCCTGTGGGTGAGCCTGAGGTCATGCAATGAGAACCAGATGGGGTTAGTAGGCCCATTTTTGACTCCACCCCCACCTCTAGCTTAGAGCCTGAGCTCTGGTGACCCCAATTCTTCCCTCCCCCCACCCCTTTCCCCTTAGGTTCTGTACCTTTAAACCCAGGCACTGCACGGCCCTGCCGGCTAGAATTAGTGCCATAGGAAGGTTCTGGGCGGCTCAAAGTGTCCTTCTGGCGGGCCACAGCCACAGCAATGCCCACTGGGGGCTGCCTCACCTCCCCATCACTATGGGGGGCTTCATGCTCTCGGCTCCGGGCACAGTCAGGCCTCTCTAGCTCCCCTTGACCCTTGCCTGACTGGAACTTCACTTCCTGTTGGACACAGCTGGCTTTGATATTTCCCAGACCCACAAAGGGGGGCTTCTGGCTGACGATAAGTGCTTGGTTGCTATACTTAAGCAGGTTCTTCATGGCAGAGACCTCATCCGGTGGGGTGGGCAGCTCTTGAGACATGAGGGCTGCCTGCTGTAGGCTGTTGCTGAAGGGGTCAAGGTAGGAGCCCTTCCTCTCCTCACTGATGGAGATGGGGGGACCCTGACTCCCATGGACTGTCCAGGGTGGCAGGTGGGGCCCATTGTAGCCCAGGGATGCCAACTCAATGGACTTCCTCTGGGCTTCGGCCCCATTTCCCGTCTGTTCCATCTCAGGTAACAGGTGCTGCTGATGCCGTATCCTAGCAACCTTTTGGGCACTGGGGCCTGGGGCCTCTTTGGCACCCTTGTCTAAAGTGCAGCAGGTTTGGCTGATTTTCACACACAAGGGGTCCTGGTGGCCAGGGCGGGAGCAGTCCTGAGAGGGAGGGGGCATCTCAAAGTAGCTTCCTTTCTCGAGGCCACCTTTGGGGGGTGCATGGGGTAGATTAGGAAAGGGGCCTTCAGATCCAGTGCTATTGAGATATTCCAATCCCTTCAGCCTTGGGTTGAGGGCTGCCTCAAAGCCAAGCCTTCGCTCCCCCTTGCCCTCAGCCTTTAGGTGGGGGTAGGAGGTTCCATAGGACGCTGGGTGGTCAGCACCCACCTCATGGTGCCGATCCTTCCCCTCCCCTGCCAGGCATGGCTCTGATGCCACCTGGAATGACCGGCTCTTGTCAGGTAGGTGCCCCACAGAAGGCACAAAGGTGGGCCCACTGAGTTTCAGGTCTCGGGTAGCTTTGTCTTGAAGGGGGCATAACATATCTGGATTGGAGTGAAGCTGTAAGCAAGGAAATGTCCCAGAGCTGGTGCTAAGTGGGGGTGGCACGGCTGGCAAGTTGGAGGGCACCGTGTAGGAAACTGAATGGTGGAGCATCTGCCTCCGCTCCAGACACTCACTGTATGGTTGGTTTGGCTCGTGGTGGCCCAACTCACGCTCCCGCTCAGGCCGTCCTGCGTCCTTGGCACAGCGGCTGGGCACCACCCCTGCCCCATGTCGAGGCAGCATACCCCCTGTACAGCTGGCCAGGACAGCTTTGCCCACCTCTCCATTAAGTACCTTTGTACTCAGGAAGCAGGAGTTGAGGTGCTTGGTTCGGTTCTCACAGGTACTTCGAGGATGAGTACTCTCCTTGCAGGGTCCCTCTGGAGTCATGGGCATTACCAGTTTGTGCCGTTCCTTCACATCGTCTTCTACTGGCCGATCCTTACCCTCTGCCTTGCCTGCCTTCTCCTTGCCCAGTTCCTTGTTCATCAGGAATCGGTCAAACTCCTTTGGGCCTTTTTGGAGGTGGCCTGCCTCCCGATCTCTGCTGCAAGAACCAATGGGGTGACCTGGGGCTGCTCGGGCAATGCTGGGGAAGTTGTGATTGGGGGGCAGAAGCGTGGGCTGGGCAGGCAGGTTGCGTAAATAGAAGTTATCTGGAACACAAATGAACAGAAGGTCAGGAGGAGAAGCAGTGGACAGAAGTAGTTTGGGATCCAAACAGTTCAATGTCAATGTCTCAGCATAATAATAGTCCAAGGAGAAGCTCCTAACCAACCAGAGGCTGTTTCTTCACATTCAATCATTCGACAAGCATTTATGAAGCTCCTACTATGTGCCAGGCAGAGTGAGGAGCTGTTGATACAAAAATGAAAACTGTCCGTACCCTCCAAGAACTTATGGAGAGAAAGAGCCAGAAAGAGAGATAAGGAGAAAAAGAGAGGAGGAGAATGGGGGAGGGGGGAGAGGATGGTAGAGGAAGAGAGTGAAAGAGCACGAATGGGAGGAAAGAGATAGGGGAGGGAGTAAGAAACAGTAAAAGAGGTAGGGAAGGAAGGACAGAGACAGAGAGAGGTAAGAAAGTGAATGAGAGAGAAAGGTGGAGGAAGGAGAGAGAGAATGAGAGAGAGGGAGAAAGAAAAGATGGTAGAGAGAGAAGAGAGAAAGATAGAGGAGGGAGGGAGAGGGAGACAAAGACAAAAAGAGAGAGAGAGGGAGAGGGAGAGGAAGGGGAGAGAGAGAGAGAGAGAGAGAGAGAGAGAGAGAGAGAGAGAGAGAG
>NW_027187287.1:3227499-3256649 GCF_028583685.1 Petaurus breviceps papuanus
AGAGAGAGAGAGAGAGAGAGAGAGAGAGAGAGAGAGAGAGAGAGAGACAGACAGACAGACAGAGACAGAGAGACAGAGAGAGACACAGAGAGAGACAGAGACAGAGAGACAGAGACAGAGTCAGAGACAGAGAGAGACAGAGAGAGACAGAGACAGAGAGATAGAGACAGACAGAGACAGAGAGAGATAGAGAGACAGAGAGAGAGACAGAGACAGAGAGAGAGAGACAGAGAGAGAGATAGAGAGACAGAGACAGAGAGATCTCCAGGAGCAGCTTTTAGGACTAGATGGACATTTTCCATCCTTTTGTTTCTCCAGCTGGACCTAGAAAGGAGGGGAGAGGGTCGTGGGGGCCGCTTCTCTGAAGCTGGGTGGGTAGAATGTCTGGGAATTGTTTCTACCTGAGTGGCAAGCTTCCCTTGCTAGCCCTCTCTGCTTCTCCCTCATCCATTCCTTGTCTGCCTGACTGATTCGCCCATCCCCGTGGGGTCCCAGACTGACAGCCCATGGCCCAGAGAGGAACTGACCATCAGGTGGGGGGATCCCCACTACAACCTCATCCTCCCTGGCAATTCTCCCTCTTTGCCTCAGCAAAGATACAGCCTCCTGACCTGCCCCTAATGCCCCCAGTGGAAACAAGCCTCAAAACTCCAGAGACCACCGAGGAATCCTGGAGGAGGGAGGGCCCCAACCTCCCCTCACTGGGCTTGCCCCAAATGCTTAGTGTCAGGGTAGCCTGGCCAGGCCAGCACAGGCTGGGAGCTGAGGGCTGAGAGCTGAAAGACTACTGGTCTGAGGGTGAAACAAAAGAAACATTTGGAACTTGTAAAACTGTCCTCAGTCATGTAAATTCCTCTGTCAATTTCCTGCTAATTAAAAACAAGGGGGAGAGTGAAAGAAGGAGGGGGGTGGGGATAGAGGGAGGAGGAGGGGGGGAACCTAATTAGCTCAATTTCCAAAACCAAATAATGTTCTTGGATTAGGCTCCCGACACAATATTATGAAAGCTGAGAGGCCCACTAGGCAGCCTCCTGTTGAAACCTGCCTGCCAGAGGCAGCACCCCAGGAACTCCCCAGGGGCTCTGGTTTGCAAGGGAGGGAGGGGTCAGGTTTCTTGGGCCTGGGACAAGCCACCTGCCTGCTTGTGACAAATGCTGTCAAAATAGCTCTGCTGGGATGGAGATTAATTTAGGGTGGTGGGGGAGGAATCACACACACACACACACACAAATATACACATGACAATTGTGTGTGTGGGGGAATCTCTCTCTTTTTGGCAGAGTACAGTAGCAACCTCCTTCAAAGCATGCCCAGGAACTCTCTGGGACGCCAAGCCCCTGGAGTTTTCTTCCCCTCGCCCCACTCAGAGACAGAAGAGAGCAAGACCACTGGGCACATGGCCCACTGCCCTCTCGAGGGGTCACAGGTGACAAGGGTGGAGCTAAAGAGTAGGAGAACGGACTGAAAGGCACTGAGGGTTCCAGCCGGCTGAGGCTAGGGCAGGGCTGGAGTTCTGGGTTTTCTTCTCTTGCTTTCCTTCCCTCACCCACCTGCCCCACTCCGTAGTTCTTAACTCACAGCTGGGACTTTTCTTCTAAGATTGTTACCACTTCCTCAGGATCTATCTTATATGTACTTAATTATTTGCATGTTTTCTCCCCCATTAGAATGGGAGTTCCTTGAGGACAGGGTCTATTTTTACCTTTCTTTGTATCTTCAGCAGCTAGAATAGTATCTGGCACACGGTAAGTGTTTAATAAATGCTGGTGGACAAACCAAAGCTTCTGGACCATCCCTTGACTCATCAGTGTTTCCTTCATTAGGTGATCAAATGTCTCCTCATGACCAGGCCTTTTAATGTCTCAAGAGAGCACCCTCTCTTCCGGGAGGCTTTACTCCACCAACCACTCCATTTTGTCAGGATTCAGTTCATCCCATCATAGATCTCCCTCTAACTTCTCTCCCCCATCCCCACCCTCACCCCCACCCCCACCCCCAGGGAATGTCAAGGCTCTGTCACCTTCTCCTGCAGCACCAAAAGCTTCTCTCTTCAATGTTTCCCACTCGCTTCCATGGCAATGCTAGCTATAGCTAGATCCCATTGCTGCTGGTACTTGCCTTTTTGGGTTTCATAGAAACGGTGTTGCCCGTAGAGAACGTTGCTGTTTCCATGGTGATCTAAGTGGCTCATGGGTAGGAAGGTAGATGCCAGGCTCCCCGAAAATCTGGGGTACCCTGGAGCTAGAGAAACAGAGAGAGAGGCTGGAGAGGCAGAACCACTGGCCCCCTGGGAACCTTCCAGCCCCAGCCCAGACACCAAGGTGGTGAGATACTGTCCGGCTCTGTATGGATACCCTATAGAACTCCATATAGAGCACCAGTGGGAAATCAAACCATCAATACATCATATTAACTCTGACTTGACTAATACCATCCCTCCGGTGCTGTACAAATTGAATTGCTGATGGGATGGAGGGAGTGGAGAGGGGAAGGAAGGAGGGGAGGGGACCCACTTTGATTTTCCTTTCACAACCACAGCCACCATGGTGAGAAGTGCTCAGAGGCAGCAAGAGAAGAGTTTTTAAGAAACCTCTCAGGAGAGGTGAAGGGAAAGAGGAATGGCAATGGATCACCTCATCAGCCTGGGGAGGGGGTGGCAAGAGTTGCTTTTTCTAGTTGATAGGAAGAAAAAGGGTGTGGCTCCATGTTCTCCCCAGCCTGGAGTTCTGGCTCTCTCAGTAAGAGGTAGCCTTAGGCACAAGGAAGGCTTTTTTTATAATTGGTGGAAGGGCAGTGCCGTCAGTGCAGCCCAGGACTTGGTGGTGGAGAGCTTTTAAACTGTATTTTTTAGTATTTCTCCTGATCCTTTGATAAGTCTATTGGAAAATGCCTCCTACCCTTAGCAAGGGGGCTGAGAACCGAAGGAGATAATAGTAACTAATATTTACATAGTAGTTTACAATTTGTAAGACACGTTACATACATGACCTCATTTGTGCCTCAGGAGCACTTTGGTGAGATAGGTAGGTATAACAGGTATGCTTATCCCCATTTGATGGAGTGGCTAATTGATGGAAGGGCAGGAAGTGAGAAACAAGCCTCGACACCCACCACCACCACCTCAGGAATACACACAAAGCTGCTCAGAAGCATTCCAAGGATCTGGTTCAATCCAAACCTAATCCAATACAATCCAACAAGCATGTATTTAGCACCATCTATGTATACGGCACTGTTGTCAGGTGCTGGAGATAGAAACAGAAAATGGCCCCTGCCCTCAAATAGCTTATATTCTACTGGGGACATACAGGCAGGCCAGATGAGGATAGGGTTGCTGTGTGAGAAGCATGGGCAGGAGGCTATGTCTAGGGATCTTGTATGGAGTCCCCAAAAGGGCATAGCCAAAGTAAATTATTCCTCAGTAGGTACATTCAACTTGTTCAGTCACCACATGAATTCATGCGAAAATAACAGGTGTCACTCTCCCAACCAGATCAGGTCTTCCTATTTATCTAACTCTATCTATCCCTCTAAGGGACTCAAGGTTACAAAGGGACCCTGGAGACCCTACATCTTTCCAAGCTTCTCAGTTCCAAATGCTAAGCTTAATGGTCAAGCATGGCCTGCTGCCCTCCTTGGCTGGGAAGACTTCTTGCTTCCTTGATGCTGGGGTGGAAGGAAAGGGGAAGGGGTGCTGGTCTGTTTTCAAGACTAGTCTTTTCTTCTCCACCCTCCCATGATTCCCTCTGCCTAACAGCATGAGTTGACTGGGTAAAGGACAGAATAGGTAAAATGATCTTGAATCCTAAGAAAGGGCTGGAATAAAGGGCTATCCCACCACCATCCCACCACAGCCAAAGGGACAGGGATGGGTATGTTTGGAAACAAAAACCTAGAACTCATGGGCTGGCATCAAGTGTGGGATTCTTCCTTGTGGTCAGACTTTTTTCCCCCCACCAGGTATTCAACTCATTAGAACTAGAGAAGCAAGATGGATGGAGATAATTCCCATGGAGATAAAGAGAAAGATCTTGGCCATGGTGATAGGGTTCCGAGTTAAAATCAGCTCTACTGGAGTGTCAGGGACATGTGTTCCCCATCCTGTTTCTCCCACAGACCCTCCCCTCAACCCCATCCTGACCCCACTCCCCGACTTTGCAGCTGCTATAACAAACATGGAGTCTCTAATTCCTTGGTTCATATCCACGGGCAGCTTTCCCCTAAGGAAATGATGCAGAAGGCTGAGACTCATTTTCCTTACCCCCAGCCTCTACCCAACGAGTGGCCAAGAAATAAACTTATTTTCTATATTATGACAATTGTCTCAGAGGTAGAGAGATAAGGACATCCTACTTTGGTGGGATGGGTTATTTTTTTTAATCACTGAATAGGGATCAAATAACTTCTTCCCTTTCCACCTTTTTATCCTCTTCCCTCAGGCCCTGAAGCCAGTTTCAGTGACCTCAGAATTACCAAGCCTCCTCCCTGAAGCCTATGGACTCTTTTTTTGGTGGGGGTGGGGACAGGGAGAAACTGGACTTTTTTTTTTTTTTTTTGCTTTTTCAAGGAGGGGACAAGGTTGGGGTGAAGTGAAGAGAGGAGCAAGAACTTGAACCAAACAGCCTGGCCTTGCAAAGTCTGGCCTGTGTTAAGGATCCTGCTTGTGTTAAGGAAATCCATGGGTATGGAACAGCACCCAGACTCCTGCTGGGCAAGCTCGAAAATAACCAGAGACTCCTAGTAGCATCCCAGAAGCCCTGGGAGATTTCCAGATCTGGCCCACCATGCTTTCCTAACCTGTAGCTGAGCAATGGAACTGGGTGTGAGAAGTTAGAAGCCTGGGCTACAGTGCAGGCATCGGGCAACCCAACTAGCATAATTAGCTCCTGGCATCCTGACATCAGCACCCTCATCCTTATTCAAAGATGCTCCCATTTCATGTAAGCAGCTTTTCATCTAATGGCAATCTCATTTCTGAACCTCAATAACTTTCAAGAAGGAGGCCTTGCGCAGGAGGAAAGGTGGTAGGTAGGGAGCCTGAAGAGGGACAGGCTGACAGATAGATGTACCAGGGTCAAGGTTCCCCTGAATCACTAGTACAAACTGGAAGCAGGTATGCCGAGTTGTAAGTCAGACTTCCCAGCTGGTAGGTACCCAGTCTTGACATCTACCCCCTACTTAAACCCTGCACCCATTCCTAGTGAGATTCTTAGAGTCTGTTGAGGCATGGGGTTGGTTCATCTCTGGTAGCAGAATTCTGAGTGGACACAGTTCAAGTGTCTAATGATGGTGCAGTGGATAGAGCATAGGGCTTAGGGTAAAAAAGATCTGAGTTCAAATCCAACCTCATACACTTACTTGCTCTGTGACCTTGGGCAAGTGACTTAACCTCTGTCTGCCTCAGTTTTCTCAGCTATAAAATGGACCTTAATAGCACCTACTTCCCAGGGCTGTTGTGAGAATCAAATGAGACAATAATTGTAAAGCAATAAATTATAAAGCTCAACACCTGGAACATAGTAAGCTCTATATAAATGTCAGCTATTATTGTTGTTATTGATGGGGGATGCACTAGTCTCAAACCCCAGGATTGAATCTCTGGCCTTTTGCTGAGACTAGAGCAGAAGAGTCTTAGGTGGCTTAGAGGAGAGGCTTTACAGTCCCCAGTCTTTAACAACTGAAAATCTCAATAAAGAAGCTTCCTTAACACCTCCCTTATCCTTCTGCCCCTAACTACTGTTCTGGGTGGACCCCTAGTCCCATGCCTTATGGTAATTCTTCATGCAACCCCAAGAAAAGCTTCTCATCCTTGCCTGTTCAGTCATGAGCACTGGAAAAATAGCTGGTCAGTAAATCTTGTGGGCACAGGGCTGCCCCCATCTCAGAAGGGAGGGCACTGCCAACTCAGAGAAAAGGACAAAGGGACCGTGCCTGATCCCCAATGCTGCCACCTTCCTCCATGAGGACACAGATGCGAAGTTTGAGATGAATGGATAGACTTGGCCTCTGTCTGGTTTGTGCCGAAGCACATCTGGAACAGATGTTTGCTAGATTAACCTCAGCTGCTGGAAAACATTTTTGAGAGAAGCTGAGAGGGTGGGGAAAACAGGGGTGGAGGGTTGGGAGGGGCAAGGGTGGAAGTAGTGGTGATGGGAGGTTACTGTTTCCCTGCTACCCAAAGCCAGGGGAAGGGACAGATTGGTTAAATCACTGCAGCTGTTCTCTTTTAATTGGCTGTTGTTAAAACTTTTACTGGCCCTCGTTTTGGTAAACAGAAGTCTGTAAATTCCTCTATCCCAGATGCCAGTTTCCCAGGCACAGAACCCCCCTGCAACCCCTCAGGAGGTCCTTGCCTCTTGTTTCCCCATTGGGAGGAGCCCATACAAACAGCTGGCAACTGAAAAGGCATCTCAGGGTGGGGATGCCCTCCCCACCCAGTCCTCTACTGCTCCCTTCCCTCCTAGTCTGGGGACAGGGAGGGCAGAACACTAACCCACCGAATGCCAGAGAAATTACTCTTTCTCTGTTGGGGAAACGGGAGAAGGGGTTCATAGGAGGCAAAGGCTGGTGCTGGTGGGAGTGGACAACATATGACCACATGCTCTCCACACCAAAATGAGACCCTATAACCAAAAGCTTGGGTATTCTGCCAGGAGCAGTCTCCTGAACTTTAAACTGGACCAAATATAGCCAGATAGCAGCTGCCAGTAATGTCTTAGAGATGACAGGAGTGGTTGTGGGGGGTGCAGAGGGAGATGGTAGGTACAGTGGAGGGAATCTGCCCATGTCTGTCGGGGGCCTGAGCACGATCACAGTACCAATTAGGCAGACCCCATCAGGGCTAGGCTGTCCAGTATACCGATGCCTCTTGGCTCCCCGACCAGCTGTGGGAGCAGAGGGAGGGCAGGAGGCTTTCGGGGAGGCTTGGCTCTGGAAAATGCCTCTGACAACACTGAGGCTCTGACCCTAGAGAAAGAGATGCATAAAGGAAAAGTGCAAGAAGGGATGGAAATGAGGACATGGAAGAAGGGAGGGGGGATGAGTGGGAGGAAGAAGTAAAAGAAAAGACCACTGGGAGAAAACAGCGTGGGAGAGGCAAAGCAAAGTAGAAACAAGAGAGAGAAAAAAGAGAGGATGAGAAAGTAATGAATTGGTGCCTGGGGGTATGTGTGTGAGTCTGAGAGGAAATGCATGGGAGGGTGAAAAGGAAGGAAGGAGGGAAAGAACAAAAAATAGGAAGAAAGGAGGAAAGAGAAAGTTAGAAGAAAGGAAAAAAGGACAGGACTGGGAGATTCTAAGTGTGAAGGGGACAAATGAAAGACAGGAGACAGAGAGGATGGGAAACTAGACCCTCTCAGACTCTGACAGGCCTGCCTAACTGGGTGATAAAAGACTTCTTTCTTTCTTCCAACAAGATAGAACCCTCTGAATTGAAGAAAATTTAAAAAAATGATTTTTATGAATCAGAGCAGCTGTTCTTGGACCAGTTCAGTCTCTGTTTATTGCCCGAGTTGGGGAAAACACTGGGATTCTTTCAGGGACTGGGGCTGGGTTCTGCCTGCAGCTGTGCTCAAGGAATGTGCCTTGGGCTCAGCAGTGGCTCATTGCTGAGGTAGCTTATTGGGGGGTGGGGGTGGAGAGAGGATGTGGGGGGAGAGGGTTGGGAAGGGGAGGAGACAGGTCATCAGGGAATAGCTGATTGTAGGACCCAGAGGAGCTGACTGAGATCCACTCTCCCAGACTCCTCAGTTAGGGGTTGGTTGACATCAGTCCTTGGGAGAAAATCTTGAAACTGAATCCCATTATACAGGAGGGTCAGGGAGAGATGCTGAAGGAACAAAGAGAAGATGAAGAAACAGGTCAAGGATAAATGGTCCTAGGAAAGAGAAGAAGGTACTTTGGGATATGTCAAGGAAAAGAAGACAGTTGGGGGGTGGAGCTTAGTATTATTTAGGGATGGCAGGGAAAGAAAGCTGGGAGATGCTAATATGAGTTGTAGAAGGACCTGTAGAAAAGGAAAACACACACATACACACACACACACACACAAAGTGAAGAGGAAAACAGGACTTCAGAAGAGCAGGGCAATGTTACTATCCAGGTCAGAGAAAAGTTATCTTCTGAACCTCAGCCTTGGAGTGCCGAGTGGAAGGAGCTCCCTACCTGAGTACATTCCTGAAAGCATTCCTAGGAGAGAAGGGGACCCAACACACACCCTTTCCTTTCGTTTCCCCTTCTAACTGGGGTGTATTCTGTTCTGTTAACGGTGCCCCCTGCCCCAATTCTTAGCAGAAGTGAATTGCCATGAAGACCCAAGAGGCTTTGGTTGTGTGTGTGTGTTTTAACAAAAATCCTATTAATATAAATGGCAACAATTAGACAGAGGATAGTCGGAATCAGGGAGCAATCAGCACCTAATGATGTGTAATAAAGCTGGGAGAAGTCATTTGGCCTTACTATAAGCCAACTGCAGGGATGGGTGGGAGGCAGGAAAAACCACATGGTCCCACTAGATCGTTGGGCTAGAGTGAGGCAAGGTTATTGTTCCAACTTTAGTTAAATCTTCTTAACTTCTGCCTCTCCCAGTGTCCCTGGGACTCCTCTATCTGCCATGTCCAAAAAGGTCAGGGGTATTTGCTTGAGGGAATCCAAGGGAAGGTCAAGCAGAAAGATAGGGTACAGGGTGGAATTTGAGCCCCTGCTTCCTTCTGAGTCTCTGGTTTCCCAAGAGCAAGGGACTATAGCCATAGATACAGTGACCGTATTTTGTGAGCCAGATCAGCCATATGCCTGACAAAGAGAGGCAATGTATTTTTACCAAATAGAGTGCTGGACCTAAAGTCAAGAAGACCTGTGTTCAATCTCTCTTCAGGTACTAGCTGAGTGACCCTGGGCAAGTCACTAAGTCTCATTTTCCTTATCTGAGGATAACCTCTAAGATCTCTTTCTAGCTCCAAGATCTAAGATTATAAAAGAGGTTTATAATTATAAAAGATTATTAAAAAAAAAGTATTGTTTTATTTGCTGAAATCAGAGTGCTCTCAGAAAAGCACTTAGGGGAATATGCTCTGTATTGAGGAGGTGAGCTAGGTTTGGACCTTTACCTGGTCCTCATGTGAAGGGCTGTGTAAGCTCCATTTTAAAGGGGGGGAAGAAGAACAAGAATGGTTCACAAGGGGACCTAGATGATAGACAGAAAGGGTGAAAAAAAGCAGCGGGGATAGACTGGAGTTTGTTGGATAATTGTAATGTTGGATAATTGTTGGATAATCCAATTGTAATGTTGGATAATTGTCAGGAAGAGTTAAGGGAGGGTTTAAAGTCCCAGCAAACTGGGCTTCAGGGTGTCTCCTAACACCAGAAAATCCTATTTAGAGCTAGCAGAGGTCCAAGAGACTACCTAGTCCTTCATCTTATAGAAGAGGAAGCAAGAGCCCCAAGAGGTCAAGTGAATTGCCGAAGTCCCAAAGTCATGCCAAGTCAACAAGCTTTTACCACGTGTTTCCAACGCGCCAGGGACTGTACTAAGTGCTTGGTGATACAATGAAAGGAAAAAAAAATCCCTGCCCTCAAGGTATTTATATGCTAATGGGAAAGACAATAGACAAACAACTAGGCTCCAAGATACACCCCAGGTAAATGAGAGATTATCTCAGAGAGAAGGGACTAGATGAAAGGAATAGGTGAAGATCTCTTATGGAAAGTGGGATTTAAACTGAGATTTGAAGGAAGCCAGGACAAAGGTTCATGGATCACAGACCTAGAGCTAGAAGAACCTCAAATACCATCTGGTCCAAGTGTCAAGTGTAAGAGCCAGGATTCAAACTCAGGACTTTTGACTCTACGGCAGGTATTCTTTCCACCATACCAGTCAGCCATCTACTGAAGGCCTTCCCCAGGAAGGGTCCTGGGTTCAAGTCTCTGCTGCATATCCCAGACTGAGGGGAACCCTCCAGCTCATTCTCTTCCTACTCAGACTAGAATAATTCTAGCCTTGTTGGGCTTTTAGGGAAAAGAGAAAGGGGTCTTGCATTCTTTTCCCCCCCCTTTTTTATTTTTGCTGTTAAGAAGACCCAGAAGCCACTCGGGCATTCCTTATACTTCAGGTTGGAAAAGAGAAGAGGAGGAGGGCCCTCCAGCTAGCCATACGTACTGGCTGGGCCCCGAAGTTATAGTCTTTTCTCATGTCATCAAGCAAATGGGAGGATATCAAGAAAAAGAGTAACCTTCCTTAGTCATATGGACACTGATAAGGACAGCCAAAAATGATCTCTGTGAAGTCCTCCTCTCATAGCCCACATTTCCTGTATTCCGCTACCTCAGATTTAGACAAGGTCCCCACTTCTAGAATAATGATCCCCCCTTCTCTTTTCCTTTCCTCTTTTTTCTCCCAGACTGCTTCCCATTTGGTCACTCCCTGGGAGGAAGTGGCTGGTGGTAATGGGGGCTGGAGGTAGGGAAGGGTGGTGAATGGGGAAACAAGATTTCTGGTATGGGAACTCACTGGAACTTGGGGAAGGAAGAGGTGGGAGAATGATGTGTCCAAATCCCTCCTCCCAGGCTCAAGTAGCAGCCCCCTGCCCTCCTCTCTGGCCCACAGTTGAGGGCTGACATTTGCCAGTGCAGACCTGGGTTCCTGGGGCATTCCCCACCCCCAACCCCCTTGCTCTGAAAGCCCTGCTCTGTTTGGGATTTAACAGGACTATGGAGGGTTTTAAAGGACTCCAATGCTTCCCCTGCCAGCCAGCCCTGGGCCTCCTCTATAACTCCCTTTCTCTTCAAGCCAGGAGTATTTCTATGGAAAGCAGCCTCTCCAGCCTCCCCTCTCCCTTCCTTCCCCCCATCATTGTCTTGAGACAATAAGGCCATTTTCCCAAAGGCACAAAGCAGCAGGGTCTGTCTCCCAGGCTCAGCTCACAGTTCCCTTCTCTCCCTACTGTCCAGGGGGTGGGATGGGAGGGTGGGAGTGAGGACACAGAAGGGAGTTGAGGGGGAGAAGTAACTACTCCCCATGCTTTTTTTTTAGGGTCCTCACCTGTTCTCAAACTGCCTTCCTTGAGTACGAAGAAAGGTAAAGTTATGACAGGAATGTGTCAAGATGGGAAGCATAAAGGGAAGAGTTTATTTGGCTCTTATGCCTGCAAACTGGTTGATTTTTTTTCCTTCAACTCCACCATAAAACTCTAAGAAATTCACCTCTAGAACAGGGTCAAAATACAGAGAGTGTGGTAAATGCTGTTTTAGCTATGAGCTATGTCCCTTGATTTGAAAATCTGCCTTAATTAAGTTAAAGTGGCAGCTAGGTGAGGAAGCAGAGAGAGTGCTGAGGACTGGAGTCAGGAAGACTCACCTTCAAAAGTTCAAATCTGGCCTTAGACACTTACTAGCTGTGTGACCCTGGACAAATCACTTAACCTAGTTTGCCTCAGTTTCTGATCTGTAAAATGAGCTGAAGAAGGAACTGGCAAACTACTGCAGGATCTTTGCTAAGAAAATCCCAAAGGGGGAGGGAGGTCACATCAGACACTACTGAAATGGCTGAACAATAACAACAAAATAACTGAGAAGAATATTTTAATAATATAAAAAACCTAAAATGGGTCAAAGAGTGTGTTGTACAATAGACAGAAAGAGCCACCCTTGGCACCATAGGACTTGAGAGCAAATCTCATTCCTGACAGACACTGAGTATGTGACCCTGGGTAAGTCTCACTGCTCTGGGCCACTCTCCAAGACAAGTTACGAAGAAGGGCTGATTCACACTTGGCAGAAGAGGTCTCTTCATCCATACAAAGGAAACCATGGGTACAATTCCTAAAGATAGAGGCTATCCTAAGAAGGCCAAAGAAAGCCAGGTTCCCCTAGGTTTTCCCTGGATAAGGTTTGAGGGCTAAGGTTTTGACAACAAATTCCCAAATTATCAGATATAACCCTATCTTAGATCTAAAATCCTGTCTGACTATGCACATGGTGTGGTGAAAAGAGTACTTGACCTGGGAATCAGATTTGTCCCAGAGATTAACTAAAAAGGAAAAGGATCCTTATGAACAAAAAATATTTATAGCAGTCTTTTTTTTGTTGTTGTTGCAAAGAACTGGGAACAAAGTGCATGCCCTTCAATTGGAAAATAGCTGGATAAGTGAATGTTATAGAAAAATGATGGATTATTGTATTATACTATTGAGCCATAAGAAATGACAAGAGGAAAGAATTCAGAGAAACCTGGGAGGATATGTGTGAACTGATGCACTGAATAAAGTAAACAGCGTCAGAAGAATGATTTATACCATGACTACATATTGTAAAGGAAAACAACTGCGAAAGACCAGAACTTTGAACAGTTTAGTGACCAGAGGTGCAGAATGAGTCCTCCATCTTTGGACACAGCCAATGTGCATATTTATTCTATGGGTTTGTCATAAGAGAGAATTTTACTGGAGGTAGAGGGCAGAGAGTGAGATTTGGGGGAATAAGGAGTTGGCAATAGTGTGAGGGAGGGGAAAGGAAGTAAAAAGAAAAGAACCACAATAAATCCTTAAAAATAAAGAGAAATAAGCAGAAGGAAGTTCAGAAGGGGGGATACAATCAAGCAGGGTAGTGATAGAACTACTATATTAAATATAAAATATGTCAAGAAAGATTCAGCTCATAGAGATTTATGATTTTATATGCAGTCTTCTTTTTCGGTTCTTTGTATAGGGAAACATTCAATATTTGAAAAATTCATTTAAGAAAAGAAGCATTAAAAAAATCTGGGTTCAAATTTTACTTCTGACCAATAAGTCACAAAGCTACATGGTACAGTGGAAAGAATATACAGAATTGGGGAGCCAGGAAGACCTGAATTCCAATCTTGCCTCAGACATTTACTAGTTATGTAACCCAGTGCAAGCCACTTAACCCTCCATATGTCTCAGTTTTCTCATCTGTAAAAAGGGAATCATAATAACACCTGCCTCAAAAGATTGTTGATGGGGGTGGCTAGGTGGCGCAGTGAATAGAACACCAGCCCTAAAGTCAGGAGGACCTGAGTTCAAATCTGGCCTCAGACCCTTAACACTTAGTAGCCGTGTGACCTTGGGCAAGTCACTTAACCCCAACTGCCCTCCCAAAAAGAGAGCAAAAAAAAATTTGTTGTGAGGATCAAATGAGTTTACATGTGTAACGTACTCTGTAAACCTTAAGGAGCTACGCTATTGCCATTATTATTACTTATCCATAGATAAATCAGTTCAGTTTTCTGAGACTCAGCTGATGACCTGTAAAATGGTGATAATGCTTGCTCCACATATAGAAATGTAAGCTATTAAAAGAAAGTGCTAAGCTTTGTAAAATGCTATATAAACATGTTGTCATTAGTCTTACCCTACTCTCAGCAGCTTCCTGAGCCTTCTAGGTACAACAACCTAGCTAACATGTTTCCTAGGGTCTACTGCCCTTGCTGTCCCAGGCTCCAGCTAACATGTTCCCTAGGGTCTACTGCCCTTGCTGTCCCAGGCTCCATCTCTCCTACAGTACCTGGTGGTTGTTCCAGTGGTAGGAAGGGTGCAAAGGATATCTCTACAGACAGACAGTCAACAAGCATTTATTAAGCTGATGCACCTATGGGGTATTCCTCCCTGGAACTGAATTAAGCATGGGGCGGGGGGTGCAAAGAAAGGCACTTATATCAGTCCCAACTCATAGAATACTCACGTTTTAATGGAGGAGACAACATGCAAGCGACTATGTAAAATGAGAGATATACATATTACATGGAAGGGTTGGAGGTGAGAGGGAGGTACTCTTGCAGAAAATGAGACTTGATCTGAATCTTAAAGGATGCTAGAGAAGTCAGGAGGCAGGGTTGGGGAGGCAATGAATTTCAGGCATTGGGAAGAGCTAGGAGATAGAATCTGGTGTTCAAGAAATAGCAAGATAGATTTTTTTTTTCCTGATCCAAACCCATGATTTTATTGGTGTAGATGAGAAAAGTACCTGTGCCAATGCAGAAAAATAGCTACTTGTAACTTAAGTCTTTGAGAGTTGCCGGGACCACTAAAGTTAAATGATATGGCCAGGATCACACAGTCAGTAAATATCTGAGGTAGACTTGAACCCAGGTCATTGTGAGTCCCTGGTAGCTCTCCCATTGCCCCCCCACTGCCCCTTTTCAAGATTACTTTTTAAAAAAAAAACTACAAATATTTTTAGTGTCAGAAAATTCCACTCTCTAGGGTATCCATGTATTTATATGATGATACCAAGATATACATGCTATGTAATTGGGGAAAAAATAAAATATTATTAAAAATAAAATTATAGTTAAACCACACACAGAGAAAAGGAATTTATACATACATATATGCCACAGTAAAGGCTCAGGCTAGGATTCAAAGCCTCAGTGGGACAACTTTGAACTTTGCCCAGATGCCTTAGTTTGGTTCTGCCTGAGGGATGGAAGCTGTGACTTCTTCCATCTGAGGGAAGATGTCAAAAGCTCAGGCAACAGTGGTCAGGTTCCTTCGGAACAACAGGAGTGGGCAGTCTGCCCCAGAGCCCTGGGAACTCCCTGTGCCCCTGGCACATACTTCAAAGGAAGAGAGGTATTCCACTGTAACCCAAGCTCAGCTCAGAAGGGAACCCTTCCAAAAGGGAGTCCAGCCCTGAGGGGTGGGGGGAGGGGCAGGAAGCCAGGCAGGCTTTCTGGCCTGGGTATGTGGAGAGCAGGTGTAGAGACACACACAATCCTGGAGTCTTCTAGTTAGAAAGGACCTCTGGGATCATTGCAGAAATCCTTTCTACTTTTTTCAATGCTTTAAACATCTTTGACATTTGAGAAAAGTGGTCATTGAACTTCTCTTGAACACTTCCAGAGACAGGAAGCTCCCTGCCCCATTAGGCAGTCTGTTCTTTGCAAAACCGAGCTAATATCTTTGCTCTTCTCCCTATAACACGGACCCCTGGGTCCTCACTCTGCCCTCTGATGCAAGAGAACAAATCCAGTTTCTCTACCTTACAACCTTACAACAGCCCTCACTAGGCTGGAGGCTCCCTAACTCTGTCAACTGATGAACAACCCATCAAGCAACAAGAATATAAAGCATGCCTACTATGTGTCATCCAACATAAAAATGAAACAGACCATATCTCTTCAGGTGTGGCTTCCAGAATGAGCCTCTACTTGATTATGGTCTGTTTGACCATCATGTATATTTCTAAGGACACAGCCTCATACTGCAATAGTTTAGAAGCCCCTGGGTGCATTCCAAGAGATGTGTGTATCTAATAATAACAAAGGTGGTAATAATTTTAGCTCACATTTCTATAGGGCTTTAAAGTTGACAGAGCACTTTCCTTGCAATGGCCCTGTGTGGTCTATCTCTCCAGGGTGAAAGCCACCAAAAAAAAAAAAAGCCTTTTTTTTTTCTAGACCTATAGACATGGGAACACACAAGGGAACCCAGAAACATATGCATATCTTACATGCAAACTGGTGCATTTGGCTGGTTATAGGCAACTAGGTGGTGAAGTAGGTAGTGTAGGAAATGGCATTCAGGAAAGCACAAGTTCAAATCCTGCCTGAGACATTTACTAGCTGTGTGGTCTTGGTCAAGTCACTTAACTTGTTTCCTCATCTCAGCTTCCTCATCCGCAAAATGTGAATAATAGCACCTATTTTATTGGGCACCAGTGTCCCTCACCTAGTATCCTAGGCACTACTGTCCCCTCACCTAGGGTCCCAGACAGGAAAAGGAAACCAAAGACAGCAAAGTTTCTCTGAGTGACACACCTGGACCTGGAGCCAGAAGCCTGGTGAGACACACAAGATTCAAAGATGGTACCTAACTGTACATATTCAACAACTTCTTCTCATAAATGGCTGAGCCACATGGAGTTGGGCTTTGCTCTTTCTCCCTTGGCAGGTTCTGTCCACCTGCAGAAACCAGGCGGTTTCTGGCTGCGCAGTAGAGGCAACTAGGGGAGTGTCTGACTCTGTGACTTCAAGTGGGGTTTTCTTGGCAAAGATACTGAATTGGTTTGCCAATGCCTTCTCCAGGCCATTTTACAGATGAGGAATTTATTTCATTAAAGTTTGCAAAGACAGTAAAGTGACTTGTCCAGGGTCACAAAGCCAGTAAGTGTCTAGGTCCACATTTAAACTCAGGTCTTTCTGACTCCAGGTCTGGTGCTCTATCCACTGCACCACCTAGGGTAGTAGTGAAGAGTTATCTTAGTCAAGTCATTTAAAAAGAAAGAAAAAAGGCTAGGGGCTCATATCTATAGATCCAGCCCCCAATACTATGACAGCAAGCCCTATCCTCTATCCCCTTCTACATATATCCCTGCTACTTCTCCTTAATGTTTTAATTCTTAAAAGAAATCCACTCGAGCAGCTAGGTGGTGCGGTGAATAGAGCACCGGCCTTGAAGTCAGGAGGACCTGAGTTCAAATAACTAACACTAACCGTGTGACCTTGAGCAAATCACTTAACCCCAACTGCCCTACTTTCCTCCCTCCAAAAAGCAAAAAACAAAAGCAAAACATCCATTCTTTCCCCCCACTTCAAGGCTATCCTATTAATGTTAGTTTTTGCCTGATTTCATTTGATTAAAAATATATGTGAGAATTGTATGGTCTTGGCTTGAGACCTGGGTCTGAATATATCTACTCGCAATATAACCTAAGGGCCACTAGGTGGCACAGTGGAGAGCGTGCTGGAGCAGGAGTCAAGGAGCCCTTGGTTCAAATCCAGCTTCAGACACTTAACTGTGTGACCCTGGACGGGTCACTTAATCTCTCTATTTCTCAGTTTCCTTGTCTGTAAAATGTAAGGAATAATAGTTCTTGCCTTCCAGCGTTGTTGTGAGGATAAGATGAAGTGCTTTGTGAAACTTAAAGTACTATGTAAATGTTAACTATTCTTATTATTAATGATGACGATGTCACTTCATCACAGAACCCCAGGTTCCTCAGGAATAAAATGGGGGCGATAATACTTATTCCACCTCCATCAGAGGGTTGTTGTGAGGAAAGCACTTTCCAACCTTGAATGTGCCATATGAGTATGAGCTATGATTTACTGTAACCTTTGCCATTATCCCTGGCTCCCATGCCATTCTCAAAAGGTCCTGAGCTTCAGGACCTTCTTAGAAGGGGCCTGTTCTCATGACAACACTAATGACATCTGTGCATATTTATATATTACACGAATGTTTGCAAGTGCTTTACATTGTTATCAAGTTTGAGCATCACAACAACCCATGAGGTATAACTAATACCTATGTGTATTACTGTCCCCATTTTATGGCTAAAGAAGCCGAGGCTCTGAAAGGTTAAAAAAACTGAGGACTTGTTGACAGTCATGCAGCTGCTAGAAGGAGGATTTGAACCCAGATCCTCTTGACTTCAAGTTGGGCACTATGCCAGCCTGTCACTTCTATCCCCATCCTGTCCAGACTTAACTCCTTGAGAATCATTAAATGGCTGTGAAAAGCATCTGTACGCCCCCGACTCTGGGACGTTTTGGCTGGGGAATTATGAAGGACTATGTGTTCTAACTTGGCCTGGAAGGAGCGTCCTCAAAGTGGGGAGAAAGGCAAGGAAGAGGAAGGAAGACTGTGTGACCTTGGGCCCAGTCACTTCTATATCCTTTTTATCATGCGTAAAATAACGGTGTTGGACTGCAGAGGTCATCTCGAAAATCCGTCTATGAAAGGAATTCATTCCCTAGAAAGTGTCCTTCATCAGAGATACAGCAGGGGAAGAAGGAAATTGGGTAGAGTGGGAGGACCACCTTAGAGAGTGATCGATGTTTTCCCAAATTTAAGAAGACCTCCTCTGGAGCCATTTCCTGACCAAGAGAAATTCTTTTTAAGTTCATATAGAGTCTATCTTAGGTCCAGTTAAGAAGACATAGACATATGTCTTCTTAACAACAACGTAATATGATGTTGGGATTAGGGTCTCAATGATGTCCATAGATATTCTCAGGGAACCTCCTGTGAAAAGAGGAAAATTTTCTTCTTTTCTCCAAAGACTAAGCTGAATCCCAAAACATAAGCTATTATAAGACATGCTAAGGATTATGGGGAAGGGAAGATGAAAGCAAGATGTTGATTTTTGAGATCTGAGAGTACCTGGATTCTCTCTACTCCAGCTTAGAGACTTCGTCTTGAGGCCAAACCTTTGACTTAAGACCTCAGTAGGCCTGATATATGGGAGTTTGGGATCAGTGAATTTTGTCTGCCTGGGGCTTTAGAAAACAGAAGGCTAAGGGGTTAAAGTTAGAGTAAGAAGCGGGTCTATGTGCCTGGTTTATTTCAGAAGTTTTGCCCCCCTCCAGAGACAAGAGACCACAAATGAAATAAGCTTCAGAAGTCTGCTCTGCTTTCCTTGCCCCCAACCTCCAGCCTGTTCCCCATTTCCCTCCCCAGTACAGGCCCCCATCAAACAGCATCTCCTTTCATCAGCCCTGTGGGTGGTCCCAGTCTCAACAGCTGGGGGGTGGGGTGGGGAAGGAGGGGGCAGGAATTCCCTGACAATAGGACCAGCTGCACCAAACCCCACCAGCACCACCCCTGCTCTGACCCACCCAGAACAGGGTGGGCCAGGAGCTGCCCTTGGCTCTGTCTTGTCACCAGATGTTACTTCATGACCAGCTCATCAGCTCCAGACCCAGTTAAACTTCTCTGCCTGGCTCTATGGGAGCTCCCCCAAGTCCCACCCAAAGAATTCTCAGAAAGCCAATGCACTAGGGCTCAAACATAGATTCTGGGCTGGTGGGAGCATCAGGAAGTTCATTCTTCCCCTACCCAAGGACCTAGCTGGAAAGCAGATGCTAAAGCTACGCCAGGCAGGGAGGAAGAGCCTGCTGGATGAGGAGGAGGGACACAACTCTGGAATGTGGAAGAGGTTAAAAGCTGCCCTTCCTCGCCCCCACACCCTTCCATCCTGCCCAGTTGCCCACCACCCTTTCAGAAACCCAGCTGCTTCAACTCCTTCGTTTGAGAGATCCAACCCTTACAGCCTTGTGATGGCTGGTGAAGGAGGCTGGAGTGAGGGAAGGGGAGGTAGTAGGTGGTGATTTGGTTTCCTTTCTTCCAGGGAATGAAGAGAAATGGGAAAGGTGAGCCTGGGTTGGCCACTTTTGAGTGCAATTTCACGGTGGAAAGACTTCTAAGTTCCACCCTGTGCCTGGGTCCACCCCATTCCTACCTCACTCCCTTCTGCCTCCTTGGCCTTGTCGTGTGCCCCCACCCGGCTCTGCCCCCCCCTCCCCTGAACACACAAGGCAAAGGAACAGGCCTGAGCATGCCAGAAGCCAGCTGGCACCCATCCAAACTAGCAGCCAGGCATGATGCCAGGGCAAGTTGCCAATACCACACCTCTCTCTCTCTCTCTCTGTCTCTGTCTCTCTCCCCTCTTCTGCTCACTGGTTTTCTATTCTCTTAAATTCAAGGGGAAGAGGAAATCCCAGGGCTAAGGAGAAGTGGGAAGGGAGGCAGCGTGAAAACACAGCATGAAAATAAAGATGAATTGGGAAAACAGAGGCAGAGAAGGGGAAGGTACTAGTCCTGGCTCACCTGATGAAGGAATAGTAGAACTGTGGACTAGAGTTCAAGAACCGCCCAGGCTGAGACTTTCTGGTTTGGAAGCAGTTTGACCACTGGTTAAACTCAGCACAGTGACTTTCCCAGGGGGATACGGAGGATGGGTCACTGTTATATACAAACTTATGTTCTCATATTAGGACATCCCCATATGGATATACACATGCCCAAACTAATATACATACATAAAGACACTGAGACAGATACCAGCTACACAAAAGGTACATGTATACATTCTGTTGGGTAGAGTCCTTCTGTCCCCAGCCAGCTGACTGCTGGCCAAGCACCCTCCCTCCCTTCCGCTTCTCTCTTCTCCTATAGATAACTGAAATCCTGCCTTCTCCCAGCTTCTCTATGACCCAGAGCATCTCCGGGCTTTGCTCGCTGCCTACCTCTCCCCACCACTGGGGGCTATGGGACCCTGACTTAGCCCACAGCTGAAAATTTAGAATTAGGGGCTTTTTGTAGAAGGTATAAATACTTAAGAGTTGGCAGAGGCTTAGGATGATGCAGTTCTGAACAAAGGATAAAGGCCTTTCGGTGAAGTTCCAATCTGGTCGCCCTCAGAGCTGGGTTTTTGGTCTTTAGCCAGAGGTCAAGGTCTCTTCCTCCTTTCCGAGTCAAGTGCTTGGACAGTGCAGCCCCTGTATTACCAGAGTCAGGAGACCTATTCTAATCCTATTTCTGCCATCAATTCAGTGTATTATCCTAACCCTTTTGTACTTCAGAGGCAATTAGGTAGAGCAGTTGGATAGAGCACTAGGTCTGGAGTCAGGAAGACCTGAGTTCAAATCTAGCCTCAGACACTTACTAGCTGTGTGACTTGGGACAAGTCACTTAACTGCCTCAGTTTCCTTATCTGTAAAATAAGCTGGAGAAGGAAATGGCAAACCACTCCAGTATCTTTGCCTAGAAAACCCCAGTCAGACACAAGTGAAAAACGACTAAACAACTGTGGCTCAGCTTCCTCTTCTATCAAATGAAGAACAGTACTTCCTCATAGGGTTGTGAGACTCAAATAAGCACAGATAGGAAAGTATCTTGATGAAGAATATTGATAAACATACTAATGGCATATCCTCATCATCACCATCAACTCAATTCCTTCCTGAGCTGGAGACAGAAAGCAGAGAGAGTGGGATAAGGGAGAGAAGGGGTCCAAATGGAGAGTCAACACTGAAGGAGTGTCCAAAGATGGCATCAAGTAGGGCGTTGAGAGGAGAGGGGTCATTCATAAGCTATGTGGCAAATTTACCAAACTTCCCTTCTATATTATCTTGTCATGCCATGTTGAAGCCAGGCTCTGCCTGCCCCTGGGTTTGTTTTAGGGAGTCCCTGGCTTTAGGGCAGAGGAGTGGGGAATCAGTTCATGATTCCCTTCTGCCCTCCTCACAGCTAAATTATATCCTGATGTCTCATTTAACCTCTCCTAATTGTGGCAAGGAAAGGAATCCTTAAAGGGAGATGACAGGGGACACTTGGAGGTGGGGGAGGAATATCATGGAGATGCTGAGTCTAAACTGTCCTTCAGGCGGCCGTTGGTAGAGGGGGAAGTGGGTAGTTGGGGCGGTTGGACTCAGGGACATGAGGACAGAGGCTTCAGGTCTAAGTTAGGGGATGAGGGTGGGGTCTAGCAACCTGTCATCATCTTTAAGGACAAGTCTTCTTCCCTCTCCTTCCCCCAACTCAGCCCCTTATGGTCGGGCAAAGTTAGACAGAGGGATGGAGCCCTTTTCTCTGGGCCCCAGCAGGTGGTGTTGCCCACAAACCGCCGCCTTCTGCTGGCAAGATTCCCAGAGCCATGTGGGGAGGAGTTGGGGGTGGGGGGGCATAGTCTCTGTGGTGTGGCTAGAAGGAGGGGAGGGGCTCTGAGGGATAAAGGATCACCCCAACAGCCTTTTCCATTTCAGGAGTAGCACAAGCCCAGTACAAATTACAGGGTGACAGGTTGTATTCTGCTCCCCATCCACCAGTTCCCCAAACCCCTGGGACCTTTATGAGAAAATGAAGGATAAAGTCATTTTCCTTTCATTCAACTTTGCCTGAGTCCCCACCATGGTGCCCCCTGTGCACCTGTGACAGATAGAGGAGGGAGTCAATAGAGCAGAGAGTTGTTTATGTTAGGGTAGCTTTTCAGCCCCTGTAGACCTCCCCATGACATTTACACTCATACCATTACCATCCATTCCTTGCCAAGTCTAGTCTAAGGGCCTTCATGTTAGAGGCTGCAATAGAGTGGGAATAGGGTATCAGTTTGTTCAGAGAGTTCTAAGTCGGGCATAGATGAGTGGAGGGAATAGCTTTGGGGGAAATGAGGACTGGAGACTTTGCAAAGAATGGGATTCAGTTTCCCAAGCAGGGGTCTGAAGGACTTTTCATTGTTTTTCCTGCCTTCAGTCTTTCACAGTGATCCCTTCTCTGTGGCAAGAAAGCAGGTGTTGCTGAGAGATGCTAGGTAGTACAGTGAATACAATATATGGGGACCTGGAGTCAGGAAGCCTGGTCTCAGATGTTGTGTGATCTGGACAAGATGCATAACCTTTGTTTGCCAGTTTCTTCATCTGTAAAATGAGGCTGATAGTAAGTATCTCCCAAGGCTCTTGTAAGGATCAAATGAGATAACATATATAAAGCATTTTTTCAAACCTTAAATTGCTATATAAATGTTAGCAATTATTATTATCTTAGGGGAAATGGAATTTAAAGGGTGGGGGAAAGATTAGGGCAGAAGGTACTTTCTCCCTCCTTGGAAAGCAAACTCCAGCCACTACCCAACTCCCAGCTTCCTGAAAAGTGGAATAAGAAAGTTGTTCCTTAACTCTCCCAAAATGTAAGCTCTGTTCTGAAGTTGAAAACGGGGATGATTTTTAACACCTGTTGCCTAATCTTCACCTGTCCCATATGGAAAACAAAACCTCTCTCTCTCTCTCTGTCTCTCTCTCTCCCACCCCCACAAGCTGGGTGCTAATCTCCCTTGCTGGAACACAAGGTGTACAGTGTGAGTCCAATGGACTGTCAGTAAACACGACATTTGCTCATCACAGTCATTGAGTTACGGCGGAGCTGGGTGCCAGGAGCGGAAAGCCCTCTATACTTGATGCCAACTGCAATTACCTCTCTCTCTGCCAGCCAGCAACAAGGACTTAACTCTTTCCATGTCTTGTGGGAGGAAGTAACTGAGGAAGAAGGGTAATATGAAAGAAGAAAGGGAGGGACAACTAGCTAGGAAAAAAGTAAATTGTCCCAAATCTAGAAAAGAAAGCTTATTCCATGGTTCATCTCCCTCCACCTCTCAATAGCCACAGAATCGATGAAGCACAAATGAATCAACAAGTATTTACTGAGTCCCTAGTATGAGACTAGAGCCATGTTAGGCAGGGGATGACTAGGTGGGCTTGTCACAACTTCTCCTCTCTCCTGGGGCATGGATTGTTAAGGGGTGGCATGCCCCATTCATAATGACAACTCTCTACTCCCTCCCACTCCCAGGATGGAGCATATGGTGAGCATTCTTCCTACAAGGGATACCAAAAAGCCCTGTTGCATCTAGTGGGTTGAGCATACCACAGTGGGGTCTTAACCCAGCTGTGAAACACATTTCCCTAGCAATGAACTTTACTCCTTCTTTCTACAACACTGCCCCCCTCCACCCCAGTCCCAACCTTTTCTACCACTCTGCATATCTGGCTAAAAACAGCTGTTAATATATTCCTTCTTTGTCCTAAGTCAGAAGCTTTCACAGCGAAGAGGATGCTGAGAAAGGCTTGGGCCCTAGGCCCAGAACTCCCTTGACCCACCTGAGTGTGGAGAGGCTCCCACTAAGAAATGCTTGAAGTCTATTTTGTGTTGTGCCCAACCCATTCTAAGTCCTATACTGTGTGCTCCCTATAACTAGGGTTTATTCTTTTTTTTTTTTTAAAGCAATTGGGGTTAAGTAACTTGTTCAAGGTTACACGGCCAGGTGTTTCTGGGTGGGTACTAAGTGTCTGAGCCCGGATTCGATCCCAGGTCATACCGACTCTGGGGCTGGTGCTCTTACTCACTGTGCTACCTGGCCGCCCCACTAGGGTTTATTCTTGCTAGTAGTAAAGATGAGCAGAGGTCCATTCCAGGGGTCATGGGTCATTTATTTGTTCCCAGTTCCTCACCTGACAATATCAAGTACAGAAGAAGGGTCCCTTCGTCTCCCTCCCCCATCAGTATAGCTGAAACTGGGTTGGGGAAGGGGAACTCTAGAACTCCTTACCTTCATGGGAGTGGGAGAACCAGATCTGGGAGGTACCAGAGTGGGGGCCCCGATAGGCCTGATCAGAGGGGGAAGAAGTGGGACCACTGGGGTGTGCAGGAGCAGTGGATCCCAGGCTGCTGGTGAGGAAACTGCCCATGAAAGATGAGGCTGGAGGATTCCCCATTAGGCGGCTGCTGGCTGTGGAAAAAGAAAGGGAGGAAAGAGATGAGTGAGGGGTCAGTAGCTCTGTTTAGGGTCACCCCCACAATATGGGCATGAATTCATTCACTGAGAAATTTCTTCTACACCTCTTCTATGCAGAGTACTATGCTAAGAATGGGGGAAGGAGGAGAAAGATAAGAACAATACAATCCCTGCTCTCATGGAGTTTACCTGGCCCAACAGAACAGAAACATTCACCCCAATGGGTACTTGTCTAGTCTGTTGATTTCAATGTTCATGCCAGGTAGAATGGTGTAAAGAACTGGAGATCTGGAGTCAAAGGACCTGAGTTCTCTATGATTTGGGGGCAAGTCACTTGAGACCCATTCTCTGGGCCTCAGTTTTCTCAGATATAAAACGAGATAGTTGGACCAGACAACCTCTAAGGTTCCTTCCACCTCTAAATCTTTAATCCTATAGGATTCATATTCAATCCAACCAAAAGTGTACCATTCATGAAGCACTCTCCATTCATATGTCTGGCACATGCTCTTTCATAACTGTATCCACAGGCCGAGTTCACCCCAGAGCTGACGCACAGGTCTCAGACCTCATCTGGAAAATGGCATCAGTCTATTTTCATCTACCCCAAAACCAAAAGCTAAGGATCTCTCTTTCCTCTTTTTCTGTGTTTATTTACAGTTGCTGGGAATCCATCACATTGCACCAATTATTCTCTCAGGACCCAAATACAACCCTATGCCTAACTCTCTTCCCAGTACCCAGTACCCAGTACCCTTGGTACCACACAGTCTCAAAAACCAGACATGCCTTGATTGCACATGCATAATCTGCATCAAATTTCTTGTCATCTTGAGGAGGGGGGGGGAGGGAAGGAGGGAAAAAAATTTGGAACTCAAAATCTTATAAAAAAATGAATGTTGAAAATTGTTTTTACATGTAATTGGGGAAAAAACCACTTTACATTAACAAAACAAAACACCACCCTGCATCAGACATTCTTAACATGGTCCACAGATGACCCCACCCTGACTCCAACTTCATTTAATTCCTCTATCTGGCCCTATGCAGACACTCACCCTCATACTCTCACCCAGTTCACTATAGTGGAAAACACACTAGACAAGGTGTTGGTGGAACCTGGGGACTAGTCTTGATTTTGTTACTGGTGAGCTGTGTGATTAGGTAATCTGTGCTTTATCATCTGTAAAATGAAAGGGGTTGGGTTTGAAGATCTCTGAAATCTTCTCCAGGTTTAACATTGAAGGGATTCTATGGCTTGATACCCTAGACTAACTTGAGTAATGTTTCCTAGGCCACCCCACTCCATTGTATCTAGACTGGGACCTTTCAGCTGTTCTTGTCTACTCAGTCTGTGGCACCATAAGAGCCATAAGAAAAGGAGAAAGAAACTAGGATACTAGAGAACACTAGAGTGTGTGTGTTAGGAGTTGGGGGGGGGGGGAGGTGGTAAAATGCAATATACCTGGCCTTGAGAGACTCCAGTGAGAGTCAACAATGATATGTAAATACAGAGTTATTTGCACACTGTCTCCCATTAGATTGGGAGTTCCTTGAGGGCAGAGACTAGTTTTGCCAGTCTTTGTATTTCCAGAGTTTAGCACAGTGTCTGGCATATAATATGTTCTTAATAAATATCTGTTGATTGGCATCAGCTAGTTCCCAGTTTCTTTTAGGGAAGTATTATATGCAAATGTACACCTATATTTACAGATTGCCATACTGGCCAGCCAAAAGGCATACTGCTGCTGCTATGGAACTATAACTGCTATCTCCCCTGGGGAACACAGTGGGGCATCTTTTCAGTACAGCTGAAAATAGTATCCCTACCAGCAATGTGCAGCTGTGGGCATATCCCAATGAGCATCGTAATCACACATGTGTGACATGCTCACTCAAGAGAAGGACATGGGGACTCTATGACAGTTTGATCTCACTTGGGTACCCAACTAATCTACATGTATATCAGGGAAGAAGGGCAAAAATGAAGAATGGCCATGTTTCTGCTAACGTTACCATGTGTGGCTCCCTAGGGCTCAGGCCCTCTCTGGCGTAGAGTAAACCATGGTAGTGAACAGCCCTCAGGCTTAGCCTACACTCACTGTCCTACTCCCAGAATAGCTGGCATCAGGCCACCAAGCCATTATCCTGATCATCTCAGTTGACACCACTCAGCCAAGTCCTAAACACTGAAGTCTCAGGAGGGGGAGGCTTCTGGAGACAGTCTCTCCAGGTAGAGGGGAGCTGTAGGCGGCTCTTAACAGCAACTACCCTAATAAGTATCAGTGAGTGGGACAGGAGTGGGCCCATAGGCTTGCCAGGAGCTTTCTGTCTCTAAGTGAGAAGGTATCAGATTCCCAAGAGCAAATGCACAGAAAGCCTGAATGCCTCCCAGACCAAGTGGACTCTACTGATTGGCTTGGCAGGTTTGGCTTCATTACTTTGGCAGAACAGAGATAGTGCCCCTTGGGGCCAGTTCCAGTCTGAAAACCTGATACCTCTGACTGAACAAGCTAGAATGAGGAGTGTGTCTCCCCAAGGGGGGGAGGGTCTTCATCAATGGGGAATGTGGACTGTTGAGGGTAAGTCCTTTCTGAAGGGTCTCACTCTGGGGGCCGTTTATGGAGCCTCTGGGTCTGGGGGCAATGCATTTGCATTTGTGTATGTGTATGGCAAAAGAGAAGGAGAAAGAAAAAGAGAAAGGGGAGAGAAGAAGGAGTGTGAAAGAAGTAGGGAAGGAAAAAGGGAAGTAGAGAGAGAGAAGGAAAGAGGGAGGAAGAGAAAGCAGAGAGGGAAAAGAATATCTTAACTGAATATTTAGCATGTGATTCAACTGATCTATTTAACAATATCTTCAATGTTTCATGCATGTCACACTCTATTATCAGATTTAAATACAACTTGTAGGGATTCTTCTACTTTATTTCTTTTTAAATCAGTTCTGGAGTCACAGCCTTCTTGTAGACAGCAACACACAAATAACTATTTTCCTTTATAGTAGCACCACCCTATAACCTTTAGTGATGGAGATGAGGGACTTTGTTCTCCTCTATGCCCCTACTGGAAGTATCAGGCTTGCTGTCCCTCCTGTCCCCAGTCCTGGAGTGAATGGTTGCAAAAGTCTGGTTCCAGACCATCCGGTTAACTTCTGACAGAAGGCCAGTCCACCTCTCTAAACCTGTGTGTGTGTGTGTGTGTGTGTGTGTGTGTGTATAAAGTGTATATGTATACACATACAGCATGGCATAGTGAATCGTGAGCTGAATAGCTCATAGTGAGCTGAATTCAGTCAGGAAAATCTGAATTCAGATTCTGCCCTTGACATATACTGGCTATGTCATCATAATTTCTAAAAGGAAATTGTATTGAAGATTTTAGTTGTAGGATTATAACTCTAGTCCTGAGCAAATCCCTTAACTTCTTTCAGTACTTTAGGCAACACTTGAAAACTATAAACCACAGAGAAGGGAGAAACCTGCAATGGAAGTGGGAATTTTTCTTTGCCTGGAAATTCTTTATGCCAGTAAAATGACAAGTCTAAGCTTTGCTCCCCTCCCCCACCCTTCCCCTCTTCTATGCCAAGTTATCTCTGTGTGGATGTCTGTCTATGTACACTCATATGCCACTGAGGCACTGTGGTCTATTACATACATGTGTGTGGGTCTTGTTTTCTCTGACTTTCCTACTCTTGAATAACTAGAGCTATGCTGGGCCAAAGGGTAATAAGGCCTTAGACCCAAGGCACCAAGAAGTAATGGAAAGATTAGATTTGGAATCAGGAGATCTGTGTTCTAGTCCTAGTACTAAGACTTTCTAGTTCTATATCCATTAGCAAGTCACCACCTCCTTAGTAGTTTTCTTACCCGAGATGGTGGGTTAAAATCAATGTTTTCTAAAATCCCTTTCAACTCTGGCATCTTCTAATTTGGATGTTCTAGGCTCTCTCTGAAACTGCTCTGCCCTACCTTAAACCCAGCAGACCAGCTTAAGTTTAGGGAGAGGATATCCCCCCCAAAGACCCCTCTTTCTATTGCCATGACACCAAGGACCCTCTTTTGAAAAATAAAATAGAGACCTCCTTTTAATGTACTTCTCCAAGAGTATTCCATTTGGAGTCAGAAGAACCAGTCTGAATATTGACTGTGTGTGAGTTATTATTACTTCTATGACCTTGGGAAAATTGTTTCCCCAATATAAAATTAGGGAGGTTGTACTAGATGATCTGTAAAGTCCCTATGGAGCCCTGCTCTACTAGACACAACCTGAGTCAATGGATTCCCTGATCATTTTCTCAGAACCCTAAACCTGGTTGGCGTCTGTCAATTTAATGCTGAAGCGAAGGCAAGGGAGCAAGGGGAACCAGGGTGCTAAGGCAGAAGCTGGTGTAAGGTATAGACAATGGCCATATTGCCAGAGGGGTCCAGGATACAGAAAGAGGATAAGGAAAAGAGACAAGGGGTGGTTTGGAGTCTGTGTTGGGTGAATCTGGAGGAATGTGAAGGTCAGTGGTCAAGGAGAGGCCGTAGAAAGGGGAGAGGTGCCACCAGCCTAGGGTGGTATAGTTAAAAGGATGTCTCTCCGGATTCTGCCAGCAGAATACAGGCTGACCTCCTGTAATCCAGTTGCACAGGCCAAGGTGAGTCAGGGAAATCATTCCATTGCCTGGGGGTGGGGAATTTATGATGTCTCATCTGGGTCCAGCCCTGAGACCTCAGGAGCTTTTCAGACAGTAGAGTGACTCAAACCTAGAACCTCAGGAGGATGGGAGGAAAGCACAAATATTTGGAAGGGTGGAAGGTTAGGCTGTGAGAATAGACTCCCAGAGAGCCACAACATGTGAGAGCCAAGAGAGTGTGAGACCAAGGGCCTGAGAAATGCTTTGAGATGGTGTGTTCTCATTTGTGGAGGAGTGGGAAGGTAGAATACCATGTGGAAAGATATAATGTCTATCCCATGTGTGCAGGGCAGGATGGGGTTGGGGGGGAGGACAGGGAGGAGCAGCTTCACCCTCTAGTTCCCGAGGCCTCTTACTGACACCACTTACAGAATAAAAATTAGTTTCTGCTGGAAGGTAGGGGTGTGTGTGTGTGTGTGTGTGTGTGTGTGTGTGTGTGTGTGTGTGTGTG
>NW_027187287.1:3256659-3296272 GCF_028583685.1 Petaurus breviceps papuanus
GTGTGTGTGTGTGTGTGTGTGTGTGTGTGTGTGTGTGTGTGTGTGTGCGAGCATGCTGGAATGTTTAACTGTCTCTTACACAGTTGTAAGAGACAGTTAAACATTCCAGCTTCCTGAGGTTAGTATTGACTGTGAGACCGTGAGTGAATGAGGAGAGGGAAGCAAAGGGAAAGTGTGTGTGAGCTGGGCTGGGAGTGTGGGAATATCATGAAATTGTCAGGGAGAGTGTCAGACAGGGTGTGGGGACGGAGGAATGTATGGGAAAATGCATGTGCTGGAGAGTGAAGGTGAAGGGGTGTGTGTGTGTGTGTGTGTGTGTGTGTGTGAGAGAGAGAGATGGAGATGAAGGGGTCTGGGAAGAAAGTAGAGGAAATGTGTACTGGGGGCATCCTGAGGAATCTTGCTGGGAGATCCCAGGGATTTCTTAAGGGTAGAGATGGCTCACGCTGTATACACGCCCATACCACATGTGTTTCCAGCCATGGGTGAAGGATTAGAGAGAGAAAGAAGTATCAGCTTCCTCAAGCTCTGCAGAGACAAGCTGCTCGGGGGTGGAGAACAACGGGAACATGAGGGGAGGGAAATAAAGGGAAAGCCTTGGCCCCTGCTCCCTAGCAACTTCCTCCGTGGGGATGCCTGTGGGATGAGTGTCAGGGATAGCAACTCACAAGCTTCCTGCTTCATCAACTGGGGCTGGGCCCTGAATCCCGGGGGCAGATCCATCCCCCGTCCCTCCCAGGGCAGTCCCTTCCCACCCCTTTTCCACCCAGAGGCAAACACAAGGGCTTGAATCTTGGTGGGAAGCACCAAGTCCAAAGTCAGGACTGGATGGAGGAATTTTTTTTTTTCTCAAGAGTTCAGCCCTGAGAACCCAACACCTTGTGCTCTCCCACACGCGGTAGTCCAACCCCAGGCCTCTGAGACCAGGCCTCTGGCTCAAGATGGAGAGACAGTTCAGTTGGCGGAGAGGCTAGGGATGTGACACCAGCGGGCGGTGGGCAGGGAGCCCAGAGTGGGGGTGGGAGGAGGCGTTTTTCAAAGCACTTTTCAAACTGTTAGAAATACTGACCCCTGGGACTCTCTGGGAAGGGTCAAGAGGAAGGATAGAGGGGGAAATCTAGGTGACAGAAAGACAAAAAAAAAATCAATAAAAATGGAAGGAAGGAATGGAGAAAAGGAAGGAAGGGACTCGAGAGACAGAGCATCTCAACTCCTGCCTCCCCCCTCTACTTTGACTACTGACCTCCCTGGCTTTCTTTAAGTCTTCACTAAAATTGGAAGCCTCCCCTAGCGCCTCTTAATTCCAGTGCCTTTCCCCTGTTGATTATTTCCTATTTATCTTGTATATAGTTTACTTTGTATATATTTGTTAACATGTTGTCTCTTCCAACAGATTGTAAGCTCCTTAAGGGTAAAGACTGTCTTTTCCTCTTTTTGTACCCCTAGCAATTTGCACAATTCCTGGTGTATAGTAGGCACTTAATAAATAGAAGGTTGGAAGAATGGGATGAAGGAAGGGAAGGAGGTAAAGATATAATGCTATGAAAACAGAAACATTCAGAGTCCAGTATAATTAAAGGGTCTTTCCAGAACAGGATCCAACACATAGGAACACATGGACAGACCAGGGATACAAGAACCAGACTAAACCAAAAACTAAATAAAATGAAAAGCCCCCTACTGAATCAGGAGGTGAGTGCTGGTAACATGGGAGTCACGAATGAAGTCTTCCTTATCTGAAAAAGATTTTGGAGGGCCAGATTAGATCACCAAATACAGAAAGCAGTACCCTAGCTAGAAATGTCAACATTTCTAGGGAATCTGGAAAGCTAGCCAAAATCCAGCACCTGGCTGCCACATTTGGCAAGAGACAAGTTCTTCTGAGGTCTTCTCTCTGTTGATCATCTCCAATTTATCCTATACACATATATGTATACTACATACAAACTACATATACTCTGTATCATAAATATCTATACTATGTACAAACAAGACTATACCTATACATGTTATATGTGCTTATGTGTATTAGATATAACTATACACACAAGATGTGTACATATAATGCATGTGTGTACTATGTATCATGGGTGTATGCTAGGCACATGATATACACATGATATATACACACATGATATACACCGAATATCACATATGCACACAGAAGATTTGTGTGTACCTAGCACACACACGATAGACAGTGAAAATCATGTGTACATGGCATACATATAATGATACATTATATATACATAGTATACATGTGTGCATATAAGTTATAAGCACATGTATAGTGTGCACACACAAAAATATTGTATATACATAGCATACATATAACATAGTATACATTGTGTGTAGTAGTGCACATATATATACATACATATATATATGTATATATATATATATATATATATATATATATATATATATATATATACACTCTGTCCCTCCCTCCCTCCTCCCTGCCCGTCTCTCTCCCTCCTTCCCTTTTCTCTCTCTCTCCACCCCCCCATCTCTCTCCCTCCCTTCTCTCTCTCTAGTGTATACATAGTTATTTGCATGCTGTCTCTCCTCCATTGGAAGGTGAGCTCCTTGATAGGAGGGACTTTTATCTTTCTTTCTTTTACCCTTTGCTTAGCACAAGGTATGGCACATGCTAGGTGCTTAATACTTACTGACCAGCTAAGAAAAAGCTTTATCTTTTTCTGGGGTAGCAAGAGAGGACATCTGATATCTTGGCTAAAAGAAGCTGTTCAAAAGCAGCAGAATTGTATGGTGGAAAGAATGTTGGACTTTTGGGTCAGAGGCAGCTAGGTTCAAATCCCAAATTGGACTGTTATTACTCATGCAACACTAGTCAAGTAACATAAATTCTCTACATCTTATTTTCCTCATTCTGTTAAATGGGTATGATAATACTGGTACTATCTATCCCACAGTGTTAGGAGCAGAGTATTCTGTAAGTCTCTCCTTCCAAATCCAGGTAGATCTAGAGAGCCCACCAGGAGGACTGTTAGCTCAGCAAAGTTGTTCCAATTTTTCCAAGTATCAGCTCTAATCCCTCCCTCAAAAAACCCTCTCAAAACCCAAAGGAAAGGTGATGCCCAAGAGAGAAAGACCCTACTGCCTGACCTCAGCCTGTGAGTCCCCAAACCTTGGCAAACACATGAGCCTCTGGCTCATGATCTTACCACAGGAATTTGGAACTTGAGTAAAAGCAGCTCTCTATCAGCACATCCCCTTTCCTAGCACCATCATCTGCCCCCAAACAGTCTGGCCTAACTTGCTTGCAGTCCTTTGGGACCCCTTTCTACAGCCTGTTTCCCAGAAGCCATCATGAAGGGGGAAAACCCAAAGCCCAGGAGAAATGAAGGACACAAAGGAGGGGAATAGTCAGGGGTATGAGGAAGGAAAGACAAGAAGGGGGATTATGTTGATCTCCACTCCCCTCATCCCTGGCCTGGTCAGTTCCTAGTTTCAACCCAGAATATCTTTTGATTAATTGGCAATTTTGAGGTAACCAAAGTAGCTGATTCATAGGGTAGGTAGAGATAGTTAAGAGGAGATCTGAGAGGGAGAATATAGCTAAGGTAAAGGAGGAAGATAAATACTGGCTTCCACCTCCAGCAGGGGTCCCTAATCTATTTTTTGTGCCATCACCATAGCAGCTAGCATTTAGATAACACTTTAAGGTTTGCAGATCACTGTACATATGTTATATCTCATTTGATCACGGACCCCTTTTGCAGTCTGGCAAAGCCTTCTCAAAATAATATTTTTTATAAAATCATAATTCAAGAAAATGCTAAATTTTAGTTGGAAGTTAGTGAAAATAAAGATTTCCTTCTACATTTGGGGTGGAGGAAAGGGGCGTGTATGTGTCTATAGACTCTAAGTTAAAAACCCCTAACCTAAAAGCCTTGTTAACCCTCTCCCAGCTTGTTTGTCCCACATGCTCCCATGCAATCCCCACAAACAATTGATTCTAGTGGGATCTCCTCAGAAAGCCTGAACTGCCAGGGAAAAAAGGTCCGACTGCTGTTAGAAATGACGGAGAGCATCAGCAGCTCCTAACTGTTACCTCAACCAGAGGGAGAGAGGGCTGTAAGACCTGGTGCCCAGCCTGGCTCCTGGCAGAGCTGTGGGATGGGCAAGGGTGACTGCACTCTCCAGTCTGCAACTCTTTCTCTATCCTCCATCCTGTCAGTCATACCAAAAGTCAAACAATGACTTTCCCTAGCTCTTCTTGAAAGCTGGAAGAATCAGATCCAGGACCAGAGCCAGAGTCAGAGACAGAGCTTTCCCCCGGCCAAGCAGAGCCGGGAACTTGGCTTCCGGCTTCTTTCCACTTGGCACCATTCATTCTCTGCTTTGCACTGTGGTTAGCAACACAGAAGGGAACTAAGCAAAGGCCCTGATACAGGGAAGGCTGTTAAAAGTATTGAGGGTAAGCAGGTGATAGAGAATGTCTCAGTGCTGTAATAGGGAAATGGTTTGCCAAGCTAAGCTTCAGAACCAGAGTCAAGGATTCTGGAACCAACCAGTTTAGGTGATGAGGTGAAGTAATTTATCCTCTCTGTACATCGGTTAAATGAAGATAATGCCTGCTCTAAATAATAATACCTTACATCTACAGGATGCCTTACACTATTCAAAGCACTTTTATACTTATTATCGCATAGTCCTAGCCACAACCATGTTGTAAGGTAGGGAACCTGGGCATTATGATCCTCACTTTGACAGGCAATTTTGTATAAGAGAGAGAGAACACTAGCCTGGGAACTGGAAAAGCCTGATTCAAATCCTGCTTCTGCCACTTGTAACTGGGCAATTCATTTACTTGCTTTGAGCCTTGGTTTTATCATCTGTAAAATGGGGGCAATGATACTTGTAGCACACATCTCAAAGTTAGGGTTTTTCAGAGAATTGCACCTTATAAGCTGCAGAGACTACACAAATTGTGAGCAGTTATCAGAGATGGAACAGTTAGGTGGTGCAGAAGATAGCGTTCAAATCCAGCCTCAGCCACTTTATGTGGCCCTGGGCAAATCACTTAACCCTGTTTGCTTCCCTTTCCTCATTTGTAAAATGAGCTGGAGAAGAAAATGACAAACCACTGCGGTATCTTTGTTAAGAAAACCCTAAATAGGGTCATGAAGAGTCAGAATCAGACATGACCAAAAAATGACTGAACAACATCAGAGGTGGGGAAATTAGCTTTACAACAATCACAAGGTTGTAGTGATGACAGATGAGCTTACATAGATGAAAGCCCTTTGAAAAAAAGTAAATTTTGAAATGTAGATAATAATATAATATAGAGTGCTTTAAGTTTTGGAAAGAGCTTTACAAATATCTCATTTTAACCTCACAACAACCTTGGAAGGTAGTAGCTATTATTATCATCTCTATTTTAACAGATGAGGAATCTGAGACACATAAAATATAAATCCTAATCCTCCTCTAAGACATAGAGTAGTTTTCTTTACTCATGACTGTAACCGATGGCTTACTGTACAAGACAGTGGCCTGTGAGATTCAGAGGGTCTCATGTCTCTGTCTTCAAAGCTCTATTGGAAAACAGGATGGAAGAAGAGTTCTCCTTAGTCTGGCATCAAAGTATATGAGACAAGATTCAGGGGAAGAAAGCCCTCCAGAATTAAGATAAGGCCAACTTTAGTGGCCCAGCTGCCTGTATCTGTCAGCCTCATTCCATTATGGAAACCCTAGCGTTTGTTTTCCTAATCTAACACCTTAGACTTATCATAGTCTTGAGAGATTAGTCTCTCAAGAGTTTAGTATGGGTTGAGAGGTAGAGACTGTGGGTGGGAAGTGCTGCATACACTGTTAGATGCAGTCACTCCATCTGCTTGTTTTAATGAACTTTTTATTTGTTGCAAGAAAGGGCTCACCAGAGAAGTATAAAGGGAATCAGGGCTCAGATAAGGAGGGGACTAATTATTATTATTTTTAAGAGGCTGTGGAACAATACAAAAAGGACAGGATTTGTTATTAAGAAGGACCTGGGTTCAAATCCTTTGTGATACTTAATGACAATGGGCAAGTCACTAAACCTCTCCTAGTCCCAGCTTACTTACCCATAAAATGGGGATAATAACACCTCACATGACTGGGGTGAGGTTGAATCAGTTAACATATGTAATTCATTTAACAACAAGGAACAGTACTCAGAACTGAGAAGACAAAGACAAAATGAAAAACAGTCCCCAAGGGGCGGCTAGGTGGTGCAGAGAATAGAGCACCGGCCCTGGAGTCAGGAGGACCTGAGTTCAAATTCGGCCTCAGATACTTAACACAAAAACTGGCCATGTGACCTTGGGCAAGTCACTTAACCCTAACTGCTCTCCAAAAAAAAAAGGAAAGAAAAACAGTCCCCAGCCCCCAAGAATTACATTCTATGTGGTCGTGAACTTTAAAGCAATAAGATCAACTATTATTAATCAGTGGCTAAATACATAATTCCTTGCTCAAAGTAGAAGTTTGATAAATGTTGGTTGAATTGAGCTCAATCCATGGCTGCTATTTCCCTTCCTTGTCCCTTTAACTTCAAGGTTCATCATGTGCCTTCCAGGCACATCTTTCCTCTTCAGGTTGTAGTCACTGTGCCTGTCAGAGCACAAGGGGAAAGGGAAAGGACTGGCTTAGTGCCATATGGGCAGAGGAATAGAAGGTAAGATAGGGATACCTGCCAGTCTCACCAGTGGCCTACTTCCCAATCTCAACCCTACTGACCACCCCATTCCAAGGGACTTCTCCCACCTGGGTTTCTCAGGTACTGTGAACATTTCAAGAAGGTAATGCTTAGATAACCCTAATTAAGGTACTTGTTGACTGGTAAAGTAGGCACTTGGATAAGCCCTCAAGTTGATCAGAGACCCTGAAAACCAAGGAGACCTGAGAGCAAGGAAGAAACCAATTTGGCCAATCAATGGAATCAGCGGTCTTGAAACTGTCATTAGTTGAATCATAGGCTCAAGGTGGCATTGGATTGACTAGCTTTTGAGCAAAGTCTCTAAACATATTCTGCTCCAGTCTTTTAATCACCTCCCCATAACTGAACAGTGCCCCACCCCCAAACTGAAATGAAAGCTACCATATCTGACTTCTGTGGATTTGTTTCAGCAACTCTCCAGCTTCTACTACCCCCAATTCCCACTCCATCAAAGAGTGTTCCCCAGGGAGGAAGGAAATTAGGTGAAGGAAGGTCTGATCCCACAGTCACACAAGATGAGGGAAGAAGCTGCAAGGAGGAACATATAGGAAAAAGAAAGGAGAGAATGTGGGAGGAGGGGTTGGGGAGAGTGAGCAGGAGTTAGGAAAAGAAACAGTGGAAACAAACATTTGTTTTCAGTTAAGTCAGCCACTGAGAGAGCATCCTCCTTTTCTGAAAGCTGTGAAATGGGTTGTTAAAAAAAAATCTCTTAGTGATTCCTGGCTGCAGGCTCCCTGAGAACAGAGCTCCTTCCTTCCTCAAGCTCTGAGAATACACTCCTCAGACTTCTAGTCTGGCAGTCGAACCCTACACACACACACACACACACACACACACACACACACACACACACACACACACACCCCTTGTCCCCACAACCAATACCCTCGTTTCCTGTCCCAAGCCTTCTATTTTTTGCTTCTCCCACAGTGCTTAACCTGCCAGAGCCCTAGCCTCTCACACTTAGAGGACAAGACTGAGGAGGAGGAGGAGGAGGCAGGGGGAAGAGGAAGTTTCCCTCCCAAGCTCCCCTTTCATTCCCTGGGAGCCTCTAGAGGCAGCAGAACACAGGAGACACACCTCAGCAGGGGGAAGTCTCTGGGGAAGCCTTTCAAAGTTACCTCCAGAGCATCCGGCACAGCCTCAGGGAGGAAGGGAGCCAGAGACAAGAGACACAGCCACAAATAACATTAGAGATCCATGGGTGTGAGACGCCAAAAAAAGAGTGAAAATCATTAATTCCACCCTAAATTTTAAAAATTCCACTAAAGAGGGGAGAGGGAAGAGGAAAGGGTCTACATTAGCCCTAGGTGAAAAGTCCCTCATTCTTGAGAGCTCTAAGACAGGTGGGGTTGGTTGGAGTCGGGAGATTGAGGGAAAACAGGGTGGGAGCAGAGTGAGGTGGGGCAGGAGTGAAGCAAGGATCTATCTCATCATTGTCCCACCGCCTAGCACCACAGCTGTGGGATAGGGCAGACAAGAAGCTGCTGTGTGGCTGGGGCTGGGAGCCTCCTGCTGCCACATCCCCTGGCCCACATTTCCAAGGAGATGAATAATTAATTTCTCATTGCAGCCTGGCTCTAAAACTGGGACCATTTAACTCCTTGCAGGGAGTGTCACAGCTGGCCCTTAGAATCTTCCAGTGTGGTCAGTCAGTCAATCAGCGAGCATTTATGAACCATTTTGCTAAGATCCAGGGATATGAAGAAAGGCAAATGCACTGCTACTGCCCTCAAAGAGCTCACATTCGAATGCAGGAGGCAGAAGGAATAGGGAACAGCTGCGGTTTGAGGAATAAGAGGGGAGGGGGTAACAGCCAGACCGTAGCTGGTAAGAAAAGCACTTGAGCGGCTGTGTGAAGGATAGATTGGTGTGGGGGAGAGATGAAAGGCAGGTAGACTAATCAGAAGGCTATTATAAAAGTGTGTTTCTTCAGGTCTAGGGAAACTTGACCATCCTATTTTTATTCATTCTCTCTCTCTCTCTGTCTCTCTCTCTCTCTCTCTCCCTCTCTCTCTCTCTCTCTCCCTCTCTCTCTCTCTCTCTCTCTCTCTCTCACATTCAGTCCTTCTGTGCTCAGTTGCCCAGTTACTGGGTTGATGATGTTTAGGAGGCCAGATTCAGGCTGAGACAAGTGGGGTCAAGGCCTTCTGTTTTTTTGGGGGGCACATCATCAATCCTTCTGCACCAGGAGCTCCTGCCTTGGTGGAGGTTAGCAGTTGGGAACCCACCAAATGAGGATTGGATGATGTGGTGAGCAGTCTGCAGAAGCAGGTTGCAAAGGTGTAATGATCCAACCTTGAGTGCACAGACCTGGTCTGTATTTCATATTTGTATTCCCAATGCCTGCATGTAGTGAGTGTGACCGATAAATGTTTATTGAATTCAAATGACTGAACAGTAGATAGAACCAGTCCTAAAGTTTCCATCCGGTTCATGAAATGGTTGGGATACATGGTACTTATGAAGAGTGAGTAGAGAGTGTTATGCCTCGGTGGGCAGCATCCAGCCCTAGAAGAAGGGAAGAAGTGTGTGAATTCTTAGGGGTACCTGGCACCCAGAATGGTGGGGAGTAAAGGGAGTGGGGTGGGAGGACAAGGAACCAAAGAAGAGATGTCATGGCCTTTGGGAAGAAGACTGATAACAATCAGGGTAGAAGGGGTTGTTAGGCCACAGGATTTAGGGCACAGCAATTTCTACCCATGAGGTGCTGCTTCTATCCAAATTGTTTCCCTCACAAATGGATATTTCTAAGAGTGAAACACAGCAAAAAAAAAAAAAAGGGAGGATGAGGCAAGATCTATAAAAGTAATAACACAAAAACTGATTAGAAGATAGAGCTCAAACCTGGCACTTCAGAAGCTTTAACCCCATGAGGGACACAGAAAGAATAAAAAAGGAACAAATAAAGGTATAGCCCAGGAAAATAAAATTAAGAACAGACCAGAAAAGAAACAATGAAGAGAACAAAGCAAAAACAAACTTCTCAGAGAAAGGTACAGTAAAAGAAAATAAAAATAAGAAGTTGAATGGGAGGGAAAATGTTGATCTTAACACTTAACTGAGCTGGGAAAAAGAAGAGACAAAAGAGGGGGAAAAGAAATACATAAACAAAGAAAAGAAAAATGAGCAATTTAAGTAAAATCCAAGAACTAGGGAACTGGTAGACAAAATGCAGTAGGGGAAAGAAAAAGAATCTATTTCAACAAAAGATAATCTAAGTACTTTAAACAAAGTACTGATTTAAAAAGAAGGGGATTTTTAAAAAAACAATACTAAAGAAATAAATGGAAGAAAACAGAAGTCTAACTATCATAATTTTAAATGTAAAAGGATTAAACAACCCAATAAAATGAAAGAGCAACAGAATGGATAATTGTTGGAGAATTTAGTACTAAATGACTTATGAACACATACATATTTCTTAGTACAACATGGCACCTTTTAAAAAAAAAAAGATCATCTACCAGGACACAGAGAAATTATAAGTACAAAAAAATACTAAGCACATACTTTATAGATCCAACAGTAAAAAATAATAATTAACACCAGAAGCACAAGCAAAAGATACAGATCTAAAAGAAGTTATTCATTTTAGCTTTGAATAATGAGTGGGTCAAAGAACAAATCATAGGAACAATTAATGATTGTGTGAAAGAGAATGAAAAAAAGATGAAATAACATACCAAAATCTGTGGTACACAAATCATTCCTTAGAGAAGACATTATAACCCTGAGAATATATATTAACAAACTTAGTAAAAAAAAAAAAAAGAATATCAATGAACTGAATCCAATTTTTAAGATTATAAAATAAGCAAATCCAATATAAACACAAAAGAGAAATTCTTGAAAATTAAGCATAGAGAAGCTGGGGGGAAAGACTAAAAAACTAATAGACAAAACTGAAAACTGGTTCTTTGGGAACACTATAACAAAACTGATGAATCTTTATAGCGAAGCTGAGTAAAAAGAAGATAGAAGAAAATCAAATGAACAAAATAAACAGTGAATGGGGTAAAATCATAACAGAGAATAAAGGGAATTATCAAGATCTGCTACACACATTTATGTTATCAAAACAGAGAGTTAAAAAGAAATAGAGGATTACTTTTGTTGTTCTGTCATTTCTGTCATGACTGATTCTCTGTGACCTCATTTGGGTTTTTTTTGGCCAAGATACGGGAGTAGTTTGTCATTTCCTACTCTAGCTCATTTTACCGATGAGGAAACTAAAGCATACAGGGTTAAGTGACTTGCTCTGGGCCACACAGCTAGCAAGTGTCTGGGGCTGGACTTGAACTCAGAAAGATAAGTCTTTCTGACTTCAGGGCCAGCATTCTATACACTAAGCTACCTAGCTGCCCAGAGGATTACTTACAAACATATAAAATACACAAATTAAGAGAACACCAAACAGAGATCTTAAATAATCTAATTTCTGAAAAGCAAATTGAAGTAACTGTAAAAGAATTAGCAAACACAGGAGGGACTCTGATCCAGATGAATTTTCATGAGAATTTGATCAAAACTTTTAAAGAAAAATTAATACCAATGTAATGGTGGTAAACTGGCTAAGGAAGTAGGGGGGAGGTCAGTCTTTGGAGTATGAACAGATTCCTTGCCAGGGTCTAGTACAAGTAACCATGTGGAAGCTTGCGGGAAAATGATTTACTAGTAGCCATGATGACTCAGGGGTTTCTACTGTATAATGGGAAACACACCAATAGACTCTCAAGAACTCCAGTACTAAAAGTTCTCTAATTGGTTGCAGAGCCCGAAGAAGTAATGACTCAGGGTTTGCTGAGCCTGAATTACATGTACTGTCCTCTAATCTCTCTGTCTCTATCTCTGTGTATCTCTTTCTCTGCAGAGAGAGATGCACTGAAAGCTGGCTCTTAGAGAAGAGGGAAGGAATTTGAGGGTAGCAACCCAGTCTTCCAAAGCCTCTCTCTTTTGTATTCTCATCTTAAGTGAATAAAAATTCCAGAAGTGCCTAGGTGACCTTGTGAGCTCTGGAAATCCAAAGGTCTCATTTCTAGATTGTCAATATCTTCCTGAAATATGGCTCCCAGAACTGAACACTGTGTTCTAGAAGTGTTAAAGCTAGAGATCAAATCCTATCCAAAGAGATAAAAGAAAGAAGGAAAGGATCCTTACTGTAGAAAAGAACTGGAAAAAAAGGGATGTCCATTGATTGTACAATGGCTGAACAAATTACATCACATAATAGCATATTATTGTGCCTCAAGAAATGACAAATGGGACAAATTCAGAGGAACCTGGGAAGACTTGTACGAACTGATACAGAGGGAAGTGAGCAGAATAAGAACAATGACTACAACATTTTAAAGGGGAACTATGAAAAACTTCAGCACTAAACAATAACCAATCACAGCTCCATAGAATTGATGATGAATCATGCTTTCCACTTCTCAAAAAAGAGGTGATGAACCAGAAGTGTGGAATGAACCACATATTTTCAGACTGTATTTAGTCTTTATGAGAGGTTTTAATTGGGAAGAAGGGCATTTTATGGAAGGTAGTGATTTTTAAAAATTAGGAAAAGAAAACAAAGAGCATCAATGAAACACTGTAACGACAGAAAAGAGCAGTAGAAAGAAGGAGATACAGATAAACAGGGTAGTGTTGGTACTGCCATGTTAAATTTAATATATGCTTAAATATAAGTTGTATCTAACAGAGATTCATGATACCACACAAATCTTTTTCTGTTCTATTATAACAAAATGTTTATTGCTGATGTATGTAAAGTTCATGATAATAAAAAGTAAAATAAAAATACATATAAAATTAAAAGGCTGAGGATTCTGTCTTTCCGGAAGGCAAAGCTGAAGCTAAATAAATTAGGACAAGGTGTCCTAGATCTTTCTCCCAGTACCTTTCCCCATCCTAGTATTTCACATGGGAGTCATTCTTATTCCTTCCTCACTAAGAACTTCCCAAGACACTCTGATCCCTCAGATTTCACCTGGCATTTCTGCCAACAGAAAAAGATGCTGAGTGAGAGTCCCACCCATACCAATTACTGTGAGCCTCAGAGTCAACTGTTAATAGATATTGCTTTGCTCCCAGCATTACCCACCTTTAAAGTCACCTCTTAGGAGGTAAGCCCCAGGGTTCCAGCTTAGTATATGACTGTGTCTCCCACAGATTCCTTTCTATCTGCCTCCCTAAATGCATATACAAGACTTCAGCTATCCTAGCCTTCACCTAACCAAGGACTTCCTTGTTCATTTATCCATGCATTCATTCAAAACATATTTTTAAGCTCCTACTCTATGCTAAGGCATTGAGGGAAATACAATTCAATTTAACAAGCATTTATTAGGTTCCTACTATGTAGCTTGGGATATAATGACAAAAATGAGGTTCTTACCCTTGAGCTAACATTCTATAAAACATGTCACATATCATAGAATTTCTAGTCCAGTAGGAGGGAAGGACATAAATATGAACAACTATAATATATAATATTACGTGATAAGTATACAAGAAAGGTGTGAATGAAATGCAAGGGGGATCAAGGAAGGTCTCAAGAAGGAGATGACATTTCCACTGGGTTGGATGGATAGGAATTTAATAAATGAAGAGGACGAAGGGAAGAAAATCCAAGGTATAGCAACAATGTTGGCAAAGTTGTAGTCGAAGAAATAAGAGGCCACAAGGTTTGTCTTGGGATTGAGAGTTGGAAGGTTTGGTTGAAGCATAGTTGAAGCATAAGTACTATGTATATTATAAATGTTGCTTCTATTTTGTAGATGAGAATATTGTGGCTAGGGTAGAGGAGAGAATGAGTATACCCTTCCATGATTACATAGCTAGTGGGTAGTCAGAAGCAGGATCTGAACTCTAGTTTTAACACATCTGGAATATTGTGTTCAGTTCTGGGAATCATGTTTCAGTAAAATATTGATAAAGTAGGAAACAAATAGAAGAGAGTGACCAGAATATCAAGATACCACCAAATTGTCAGTGGAAGGGACTAGGAAGGTTTAGCCTGCTTTAGGGGACAGGCAATGTGGTATAGTGGATAGAGTACTGGAAGTCAGGAAGAGCTGGGCTCAGATGTCATCTCCGACACAAATTAGAAGAGAAGATATAAGTGATCACTTATTCAGAGAATGGTTGGCCTAGATAGCTTCTGAGGTCCCTTCCAACTCTGAGATTCTGTGAATGCTATACAGTGTATACAGTAGTATAATATAAAATAATACTGGTAGTCAATCAGTCACTCAACCAGAACTGGCTAAAACACCTACTATGTGTTGGGCACTATGCTAGGGGCTGGAGATACAAAAGTGAAAAGTTCCTGCTCCCAAGGAGTTTCCATTCCATTGGAGGAGACAACATTTACATCAATAGGTATGCACGAAGTGACTGAGAGAGAACATTAGGAGTTGGAGAGATAAGGATCAGAAGGTGGTGCTTGAGCTGTGCCTTGAAAAGTAAGGACTCCATAAAGTAGAAGGGAGGAAGAAGTATATTCCAGGAAGGGGGTGGGAGGAGGGGTGGATAGCCAGGACAAAGGCATGGATTTGGAAGATGGAGCGCTATGTGTGAGAAACAGCAAGAAGGCCGATTTGGCTGGGTCATAAAGTATGGGATGGGTAGAAATGTGTAATAAGGCTTGAAAGGTAGGTTGGGGCCAAATTGGGAAGGTCTTTAGAAGCCAGACAGAGGAGTTTTATACTTTATCCTGGAGGCAACAGGGAACCACTGGAGTTTATTCAGTGAGGGAGTGACGTGGTTTGAAAGATGGGAAATCTATCAGATTACTTCACTGACGTAATGAAGACCTAATGGTAGCAGTGGGAACAGAGGCAACAGATAAGAGATACTGTGGAACATTCTGGGCACTTATTCCCTAGGGCATCATCAAATCACCATCAACCTTGGACAGTCATTCTCATGCTGACATGCTTTCTGTCCAACATAGAGACAGAGAGATAAGTCAACAAATGGGACAGGAGAAGGCTGGGACAGGGAAAAGGATGAGGATGGAGAAAGGAAGAGCAATGACTGAGAAAGAGCAGAACTAAGGTGACTGAACAAGAGTTAGAGAAGCTGGGGGAGAGAAAGAAGAGGATCCAAGAGGAAAGAAGAAGAATGAGTCAGAGAATTCTGAGAAGGGGTGTATCCACTCCAGAACACGATGGGAGGTGGGGGTGGGACAAGGGCTGGGGGCGGGGGGGGCGGGAAGAGTGTTGCCTGAAAATATTATCCATTAAATCTAAGAAACCTCTTTAAGTCTTGCCTAGGAACTCCACACAGTAAGCTTGTGTGAAAACCTCCCCAAAAGCCACAGACAGCCCAAAAGGCCAGTTCCTCTCTACCCAGAATAGGAAAAATATTTGGATGTTGGGCCATCACACAAAACAAATATGGAAACATTCGGGATTCAATGCTGGCCCCCTCCCCCCCTAGCCCCACCCTAGGACTCAACAACCAAGAACCCAAAAACTAATAAAAGAAAGGAAAAATTCGGATATAAATCTGGTTTCTATTAAAAGGGTAAATTTAGCCCTGTGGCTGGGGCAGCTGGGGTAGAGCAGCTGAGGCAGGCCATGGGATTAGCCGGGGAAGGGTGAGTCAGAGTCAAGAGTCCTCTCTCTGGGGGTTGGGGGAGAGCGGGAACCAATAGAGATGACTGCCTGGAAGGATGCAGGCAGAGAGAGTTGAGGAATACAAACTACAGAGAGAAGAAAGGCAAGAAAGGGGGAGGACAGAGGAGCCACGATGGCCTCACTTCAAATACTAAAAACTGCATTATACAGCAATTTAAAGTTTGCAAAGGGCTTTGTTTATATGATCACAACAATCTTGTGAGGTAAGTTCCACAAGTATTTTTATCTCCATTTTACTGACGAGCATACTGAGGGCTCAGAGGGGTCAAGTGACTAGCTTGTGTTGGAGCTGACATCTGAACCCAGCCCTTCCTGACTTCCAGTACTCAATCCACTACACCACACTGTCTATTCTCTGGCCTACCCCTAGAATAGGGGTTGGAGAACTGGTTAGAAGATCCAAGGAAGCCACAACACCAGGTGAGCCATGAATTAGGAATAGTCTGGGGTTTGAACTAGTTAGTTTCTGGAGTCTTGCCAGGATCTGCCCAAGAATGCTCCTAACCCCAATTAGTTTTACAGAGGGCTCTGGACTGGTCAAGTTATAAGGCACACAAATTGATAAATGACTTCAGAGCCTCCTTGACTCCCTTCTGCCTCTCTAACATCCTCACACCTTCTCTGGGCCTCAGAGTCTAAGTTCTGCTCTTCCTTACTCAATCTCATATTTGTTCTTTTTCCTTTCCTATCCTCTCTCAGTGCGTCTCACAATTTCTTCAGCAAGACTCTGGCAGTCACCCAAAAACATAGAGGAAGCCATCCACTCGAAGACAACCTTGACAATCCCGGTCCTTCCTAGGGCCTGGCCAGGAGAAGCCACAGCACAGAACTTATCTCTTTTATACTAGGACACTGTGGAAGCAGGAGGCAGAAGTGAGGGAGAGAGGGGACCTAGGGGACAGGAAAGATTACCACAGCCTCTCCCATAGCTTACCTCAGGAAGTGCTCTCTGCCAAACCAAATTATTTCCCCTTTTAGGTTACTTGAGAGAGATTATTATTCCCTGACTGCCAAAGCCAGAACACACATAAGGAGAATGACACAGGGAATCACTATGGATGGCAATGATGGTGGTGGTGATGGTGATGTTCCACTCACTTCAGAGCAGCAGGGCTTCAAGGCAGGATAAGAGCTGAAGCAGAACTAAGGTTTAGAAAACCCTGGAATGGCATCCAGACCAGTCCCAAGGCATGGCTCTGACAGTCTCTCTTCCTCCAGAACTTAATTTCCCCTCTTCCACCCCACAGAAGAGAGAAAGGAGTGTTGGAGTATCAGAGTATCCAAACATTTTAGAGATGAAAAGAACCTCAGTGGTCAGCTAGTCCAATTCATACCTGAAAAATATTCCCTGTTATAATAGACATGTGGTCATCTAGCTTTTGTCAGACAGGAGAAGTAGATGGTACCTAAGGATGGAGCTTAAATCAGTTGCCATCAGCTAGGCAAGTCTGGGAAGGAAAGGCTCGTGAACATAAATCTGAGTGGTAACGCAAGGACCATCTGGGCAGAGAGATTCCTCTTGGGAGCTTTGCTTTCAGATGGAACCTAGGCTACCACCTGTTTAGTTGTATACCTGCATGTTTATGTCATTCTCCAGGCCCCCTTTCCTATCCAAGGTGGGATCTAAGGCTCTTTTCCACTCCTGGCTAGCCTCAATTTTGGTCACCACCCTCATGGAATGAAAATTAATTGTAACATATGCTAGAAAACCCAGAAATGCAAGCTCCTGGTTATAGCCATCATAGAAGCAGCTGTTATTGAATGTCAAAGTTGGAAGCGATCTTCCAGTTGGAACTTGATCTTTCACAGAGGAGACACTGAGGCTTAGAGGGAGAAAGTGGTTTGCTTCTGGTGGCAAAAAGAATCCGTGGCCAAGCTGCAGACATAATTGGGTTGTCTGCCTGACTAAATCCTGTGTTCCTTCTATTACACCTGAAGAGAGGCAATGTGGTGGAAGGGAAAGGACCTTGAATTTGTGGTCGGAAAATCTGATTTAAAATATTGGCTCAGTCACTCACAACTTGTGTGATCTTGGGCAAGTGATAACCTCTCTGGGCCTCAATTTCCTCACATGTAAAATGAGGGGGCTGGAGTAGATGGACTCTGAGATCCCTTCCAACCACAAATCTTTGCTTTTTTTTTCTCTTAAAAAAAAGTATGTGTTTACATACACACACACACACATTTTTTAAGTCAATTTTTTTCAGCTCCAAATTTTCTTCCTCCTACCTTTTCCCACTGAGAAAAAAAGACAGATCAACCTATTAAAAACATATATAGTCAAGCAAAACAAATGTTTTCATGAAAATATGTGACTCAATCTGTACTCTGAGTCCATCATCAGCCCTCAATATGGAGGTGGGCAGTATGTTTTGTCATGAGTCCCCTAGAATATGATCTATGATTTCAAATTACCCTATGACCTAGATTTGCTGGGATCATCCTGATTCACCGAACAGAGAGCACAGTTTCATTAAGGCTTTGCAAAAGAAATATCCCTTGTCAGACAACGTGCTTGGAATTTTTTTTCAGTTTGGAAAATATGGTCCTGCTACCGTACCACATGTACTCACTGTCTTACACACAGGAGACCCAGTACATTAAAACAGCTGTGGCCAGAGATAGCCACACCCATCAGATAGACACGTGGCAATCTGATATATCCCCAAAGTCCAACCAAATTTCATAGCCCCATATGCCCAGTTGGGTTCAAGTCCTCTCCCCATCCCCCACCCCCTCAAAAGGGAGGGGAAATACACACATTCACAATGCCTCATACTTATGGATGAGGAAACCTTAATTCCCCCAGACCACCTAACAGCTCCAGAAATTCCAATTAGTTTCTTTGACAAATAGGGGTAAAGGAATGGGACTCTCCATTTCTCTACCTTTCAATACCATTACTATTTGTTTTCATGACTTGAGGTTTGTGGGGTGAAGCTCTTTGTTCCTTTGTCTTGTAGCTCCTGCACCTTCACCCCAAGCTCAAATCCTCTCATTTCTTTAGTGTCCTCATGAACCTCCCAATGACCTCTCTCCTTATCACCCCGCTAGAATTGGTCTGGGTAGGAAGGAGGCAAAAGAAGGTAGAGAATTCAGAATCCAAAGCTTCTAGACTAGAGGGTACTCCTAGACTCCAGAATGACAAGACAGCTGAAGACGGTGAGGAAACTGAGCCAACATTGACTATCAAAAACAGGATGGGACTTAGAATGGGGCAGATCTCAGTTCTCCAAGTGGACGCCACTCTCTCTTTTTTCAATGTTTCCTTTACTTGTTCCACAGCCAACTCCTACCCTCTACTGAACACAGGGGGGACTGGCCAAAAAAGCTATAAAAGGCTAAGTGCAAGGTTATCCCCACTATGAGAAAAAACATCTCAAGACATTGATTTTCCCATGCCAAAGGATGACATATTGATCACACTTAGAACAATACTGCTTGGTGGCCCCACTGGCCTCTAGGTTCTCTGCCTGCTTGATTGTTCCTTTTCCAGATATTGGACTCTACTTGCTAGTGGATGTAGTCTACTTACTAATAGGTATGTGGAGGGATCAATTTCACTATCCCTCTACTCTTACCTTCAATTACCCTAGGGCCCAGACATTGGCTACTCCTCTTTGAGTACTTCCCTATCTGCAATCTCCAACCATTCTCCATAACCCGAGCTTAAACTCATAATTATCTTATAGGATGATAGCTTTAGAACTGGTAGCAGAGGTGTACTGAAGCCAGTTCTTGACCAGCTGGCTCTTGAGCAAATTGTAAAATTTTGTGTGAGCATTTGCAAAGCAGGGCTTGATTTTTTGTTTTGTTGATTGTCTAGACTTAAAAAAGCAAAGGAGAAAATGTTAAGAATGAAGATTAAACTTTCAAACGTGTCTTGTGTATATCCAAACCCCTACACCAAAGCTGGGTGTTAAACATTCACCAGCATGCTCAAGAGGTGATTTAGGCCAGACTGCTCATTTTACAGAAGAAGAAACTGAGGCCCAGAGATATTAACTATCTGGACCAAGGTCACAGAGGTAGGAAATATCAGAACCAGGCTTTAAACCCAGGTATTCTTATCTCCAAATTTAGCAAACTTCCCATTATACTAAATAGTGAATTGTGATTTATTTTACAGACATCATTTCCCTTGATCCTCACAATAACCCTCTGAGACAGGTGATGTAAGTATTACCCCCATGAGGCTTAGAGAAATTAAGAGAATTTCCCATGCTAACTCTGGGAGATGTGTCAAAGCCAGGGCTTGAGCCCAGGTGGCACCAGTTAGGCAGATTCCTAACTATCTCTGACTCCCACCCCCAGCCCCCAAATCCAAGCTATTGCCAAGACCTGTCCATTTTGACAATTCTCCAATATGCCCCCTTTTCTCTTCTGACACTGCCATCACTCTAGTTCAAGCCTTCAGCATATCATACCTTGAGTACTGTAACAGACTACAAGTGGGTCTACCCGCCTCACTCCAATCCATCCTCCGTTCAGCCATTAAAGTGATTTTCCTAAAATGCCAGTCTGATCATTTCACCCTCCTACTCAGTAAACTCCAGTGGGTTCTTATTGCCTCCAGGAGCAAATCCGAAATGCTCTGTTTGGCATTTAAAGTCCTTCCTAGCCCTTTCTAGTCTTCTTAGACCTCACTCCTTTGACCTGTCCTCAAAGATCCAGGGACACTGGCCTCCTGGCTATTCCATGAACAAGACACTCCATCTCTTTGGTCCAGGCATTTTCTCTGGCTGTCCCTCTTGCCTGGAATGCTCTCTCTCCCCTGCTCCTACTGCTAACATCCCTGACTTCTCTCAAGTCCCAGACTAAAATCCAACCTTTTACAAGAAGCCCTCCCTAACCCCTCTTAATTCCAATTCTTTCGGTCTTTTAATTATTTTCTATTTATCCTGAACTAGCTTGCTTTGTTTATATTTGTTTGCATGTTGTTCCCTCCCCCCCCCCATTAGATTGTAAGCTCCTTGAGGGCAGAGACTGTCTTTTCCTTCTTTTTGTATCCTCAGCACTTAGAGCCTGGCAGTGGGTAAACACTTAAAAAATGTTTATTGAATTGAATTAATAGATTATGAGGCCTGGGGTAAGGGAGAGCTGAGTTTCCCGACTCAGACATTTAACTGTGTTTTCCTCAGCAGGTCACTAAACCTCTCTATGCCTCAGTTTCTTCTTCTGTAAAATGGGGATTAAAAAGCAACTACTCCCCAAGGTTGTTGTGAGGATCAAATGAGATAGTATCTGAAAGTGTTTAACACAGTGCCTGGCACACAGTAAGTGCTTAATTAATGCTTGTTCTTCTCCCTTTTGTGTCTCTTGCTTTCCCACTAGCTCCAACATGATGCCTTCCCTTTGACTCAGATTTCCACTTAGAAGTTTGTCTCAGCTACCAAGCTGAGAGTTAAGTTTATTGCTTTTAATTCTCCTTTTCCTTGCCTCCAGAATAATAAAATCCCTTTTAAAAAATAAGTAAAACCAGAATTTTCTACAATAACCCGAGAAGGGCTGCTTCCTACTATACTGGGGGTGGAGGTGGGTTTCTAATATGGAGACTGCCATATTTGTCAACATATGAAATGTCCCTCTGAAGACCCAGAGTGGAGCTGAGAAGACCCAATGCTCAAACAAAACAGAAAGAGCCAGAAAAAGGAAAGCAATTCGTCAATGAGCAACAAGTATGTGCTGGGGGCTGCAAATAACAAGGGGAAAAGGAAACAGATCCTGCCCTCAAGGCGGTTATCTTCTGGGGGGAGGGAAGTACAAGAATTTAAGGAGGCAGGTTAGGAAGGAGGACACACAAGTAGTTGCCCAAAGTGTGTTATCCCAATACCACCAATATGGCTCTTGGAGGCTAACCAAGGCTTCCAGAAAAAGAGAAGGTTTGTGAAGCCAGTGATTCTGTACAAAGTGAGAGTCATTCCAGGTCATAAAGAATCAATCGGCTCAAACCCTGGTTTCTACTTCATGGCTTGGACACGGTCCTTGTTCCTTCCCCTCTGCCCACCTTGGTGCCTTGCCTTGCCTTCTCATCCATACCTTGCACTCCCCAACATCCCAGCTACCCTCACTATCCTGGGTCAGTGGTTCAGTCCTAGCTTGTGTCCGATGCTGAGGCTAAGTGGGAGTGATTCGGATAGAATATTAGCCTCCAAAGAGGGTTAAGGATACAGCTGAGAAAAAAAAAAAGCAGGACAAGAGACCTATTCTGGGAACCAGCAAAGAGAAAAACAAGAGGCAACCAAGCAACAAAGGGGGAAGAGGGCCGTTTGTGTCTGGAGTAGGTCGAGGAGGGAATCAGAGATCAAAGGAGGGAGATAGGAAAACAATTTGGAACTATGCTAGAAAAGTGACTAAACTGTTCGTACCCTCTGACCTAGTGATACCACAGTTGGGCACTGACCCTAAAGAAATCAAAGATAGAGAGGGAAAGTCCTACACATGCCAAAATATTCTTTGTAAAAAACTGGAAACAAGGCAACTGTCCATTAATTGGGGGAATGACTGGTATATGAGTATAATGAACTATCACTGCAGCCAAAGGAAGGATGAATATGAAGAGAGAGAAAATAAGACAGAGACACATAGTGACAGGAAGAGAGGAGAGAGGGAGAGAAAAGGAAAAAAGAGGAGTGTAGGATTAAGAAAACAGCCAGAGAAATGGCAAGGAAAGCCAGAGACAGAATGAAATGATAGGATCGGAAAGCCTAAGACAAAGGGGGAGACAGAAACCAGCATATGAATAGTGAGAAGAAAGGGGGAGTTAGGGATGAATAAAGATTCTAGGGAGAGTTTCCGTCTGAGCCTTCCAGTTTTTCTCTAAGGCCCAGCCCCCATATCTGTCTGTCCTCTTCTTCCCTGACGGAAAGTAACCCAATCTTAACAACTGGAGGGCCTTGGGCCCAGCACCACTCTAATGCCCGAGTCCCATATGGTACAGTCTTCAAGCCGTCCGAGAAATCTCCCAGTCCAAGATATGCTTGAATATAATCAGCACCTTGAGCCCCTTAAGCATTTATGTAAATGAAGCACCTCCATCCAGTCTGGTCATTAGGGGAAACCATAGCATCAAGGGTAAAGTGGGACAGGAACCCAGAGAGACTTAGAAAAAAGACAAACATGAGAGAATAAAAGAAAGACAAACCCAGAGAGTCTGAGGAAGAGACAAAACTAGGGACTGAGAAAAAAAACAAACCCAGAGAAGGACAGAGACCTAGAAAGAGTGAGGGAGAAATGTAAAGATAAAGATTAGGAGAGACAAACACAGAGAGACTTGGGGAGAGCCGAGCTTACAGACAGCCCTAGAGAGTAAGTAACAGAGACCCCAAGAGAAGCAGAAGCACAGCAACATGGGGACTTGTAAAGAGAAAATAAATTGTAATGAACATGTAAAAGGCAGTAAATGTTTTGTGGGAAATGAGATATGACAGGCAGGGATGGAGGGAAATGGAGAAAATACAGGGATCCAATTAACTTAAAATGCTGTTTATTTTTCAGCAAGATTGCATCACCCTGAGGGGGGGAAAGAGAGCAGAAACCCTGGACCAAAGCTAAACAGCCCTGGGTACAGGGCCCCAGGGACACCCTCTCCTCCCCCTCCCCCAAATCCACACTCAGGAACTTCCCAAGGAACAGTCTGCTGGAGGCAGCGTCCCTTAACTAGAAATATGGGGATTTCTGCAACTCGTTCTTCGTATCCTAGAAGTTTCATAGCTTTCTCGTCCGAATTGCTCTGATTGGGGGAGGATGCCAGAACAATCCCGCCACCTCATTTTATAGTTGAAGTCATTAAGGCACAGAGAGGGTGAATGACTTATCCAATGAAACACAGTATGAGCTCAAAAGCAGAATGCACATACCAGTCCAGGCTTCCCTTTTTAAATCACATCCTAACTAGTTGTCTACACCTCTTGCCTCCCATTCCCTCACCTGTCGTTCACTTTGCGACCCACTGAGATATGGTTTCTGCTTTCATCATTCAGCTGAAACTACTCTCTTCAACGGTACTCATCAAGATCTCCAGACTGCTAAATAGAGAGCCCCTTCTCAGGTCCTCACACCTTACTACACCTTTGGGCAGTATTCATCATCTCCTCCCAGATACTCCCTTGGCTACAAGGTTCCATGCCCTGCTCCTTATTCTCATTTACTGGATTGCTCCAAAAGTTACTCCCCCTGCTGAGGACGCCACCCTCCTTGCGATCACCTAGTTCCAATTCATAGCTACAGGGACTCCCAGACTCTTCCCCAACCCTCATTTCCCTTATTCAGTCAGTTGCCTCATCCATATCCTGCTCAGACAAGTCTCCAGGGCTCTGTTCTGGGTCCTTTTCACTCACTATGTTTCTCATCCTTAGTGATCTCATCAGCTCCCATGGGTTCAATTATCATCTCTATGCAAATGACTCCCAGATCTATAAATCCAATCTTCATCTCTTTCTTGAACTTGTCTCAAATTGCCGACTATCTGATGAAGGCCTCCACTTGGCTTTCATGCTGGCACCTCATACTCAACGGCCTTCTTTCCCAGCTTCAAATTTCTCCTCCCTTCATTCAACTGCCAAGGTGATTTTTCTAAAGCACAGATCTGACTGCCACCCTCTGCTCAAGGAATTCCACAAATATAGAGTCCTTGGTTAAATAACCTTGCCCCTTCCACCTTTCCAGTTTTCTAATGCTTCCCCACCCCCAGAACCACTTGCCCTCTTTCAGTAGCTCAAACAGGAATCCATCTCTAGTCTCTGTGACCTTTACCGTCCCTAATGCCTGGAATGCTCAGCTATGTCATCTTCCTTTAAGGCTCAGCTCAAAGGCCACCTTCTACAAAAGAACTTTTCCTGTCCCTTCCCTCACTCTCCCAGATGCCCATTAATGCTTTCCCCTTTTAAATCAGCTTCCAACTGGGGACGGCTAGGTGGCACAGTGAATAGAGCACTGGCCCTGGGATCAGGAGGACCTGAGTTCAAATCTGGCCTCAGACACTTAACACAAAACTAGCCATGTGACCTTGGGCAAGTCACTTAGCCCAACTGCCCTACCTTCTCCCCTCCAAAAAAACACACAAAAAAAATAGCTTCCAGCTGTTCTGTGTATAGGAACAGCTAGATAGGACAATGGATAGAGTATGCTGTCTGGAGTCAGGAAGACTATCTTTTTGAGTTAAAATCTGGCTTCAGACACTAACTAGCTGTGTGACCCTGAGCAAGTCACTTAACCTTGTTTGCCTCAATTTCTTCATCTGTAAAAATGAGCTGGAGAAGGAAATGGTAAACCACTCCAGTTATCTTTGCCCAAGAGAACCACAAATGGGATCACAAAGATTCAGACACAAATGAGCAACAAAATATTCTGTGTATATATTGCATGTGCCTCATTATTTACTTGATGGCTATCCCCATTAAAATGTATACTCTTTGAGGGAAGAGATTGTGGGGTTTTCCCCCCTTTCCTTTGTATCCACAATGGTTAACACAGTGCTTACACATAGTAAATGCTTAATAAAGCTTGTTGAGTAACAAAATAGAACTTGCTGTTTTTCCCTAGATATCTATGCCTCCTTCCAAATTTTCCTCTTTCTATTGAAGGAACCTCCCTCCTCCTCCTCACTCAGGTTCACAACTTCAGAGTTATTCTATTTTTAGTTTTTAATTTTTTTTGCTTTTTGGAGAGGGGAATGCAGGGCAATTGGGGATAAGTGACTTGCCCAAGATCACAAGGCTAGTGAGTGTTAAATGTCTGAGGTCGCATTTGAACTCAGGTCCTCCTGACTCCAGGGCTGGTGCTCTATTCACTGTGCCACCTAGCTGTGCCCCTTCAGAGATATTCTTAACTCTTACCCTGCCCTCATTTTTCCTTATCCAATCAGCTGCCAAACCTTGTCATTCCTCCACAGTATCTCTTGCAACCCTCCCCTCCTTTTCATCAACTCTCATCCTGGTGCAATGGAAGTAGTCAACCTATGTGGCCCCTCCAAACCCTCATTCAAGCCAATGCTGATCCTCCTAGGCCCCTGTGGGTATGATCTGCACTAAGGAGTCATAAGTGTCTCTCCTCTCTCCTGGAAACTGCCTTCTTTCCTGAAGCTCCTGCCCCTCTGCCATCCTGTTGCTACTTTCTTTACCTCCTTCAGAGGCTACCTAGGTAACTGAACACACACACATACACAAATGGGACAGGGGTGGCTATCTTTCCCCTGGGAGGGTCCCATCCCATGGCTACTCACCTTTGGCCTGCTTACGGCCTCACATTTTCTGGCAGCATTTGCCTTTCCTTCACCTAAATGGACTACATGCACCCTTGAGGGTAGCCCAGGGGCCCATCTTCTACCTCCAGTATTTGCCCAGTGTGACTGGATTCACTTGGGGCTCTGGACATCATTGGGTATATGATTGTGATAGAATCTGTGCTATAAGAAATGATGAGCTGGTTTGATTTTAGAAAAACAGGGACATGAAATAATGAGTGAAATGAGCAGAACCAGAGAACATTATATAACAGTAGCAGCTTACTATTTGAAGAACAATTGTGAATGACTAAGTTATTTTGAGTATTATAAATACTCAAATTAACTATAAAGGAGGTGTGAAGGAAGACGCTATCTACCTCCAGAGAAACAAGTGAAAGGTAGAATTGTATATACTATGGTTTTACACACACTGACACACATGTACACAGACATACGCATGAATGTATATATGTATACTTACATGTATATGTAGTATGATCCGAATATGTGTTTATGTATACTGTATATTACATAGGTATGTGTGTGTATACACATGTAGGTGTATACATACAAATACATATGTCAAACGGTGGCCTTCTCTGGAGTGGGGTGAGGAGGGATATCCTCTCCTTTGGTGCACCTAGTGACTACTATTTCCAGCTATACTATACACATCCCAGGTCCTATCCATGCAAACTTCCCATGGGCAGAGGCCTATCTCTTATTGTGGTATCTGCCACTGCATCTAGAATTCTGTAAAGAAAAATTCACTGAGACCTTCATAGACTGTGAATCAACCCAGAGAGGGAAAAACTTCTACATGGCAGGTAGGGAGGCAGTTTCCAAGAAGTCCAAGAAAACTACAGTCTCTTTCTTTCCTAACATCCAGTCAGAGAGAAATACATACAGTGCCAAGTCACTACCTAGAGCTCAGAGCACTTATCTCGAAGTCTAACCACTCACTCTCAACTCAAAGATACCTTCCTTCACCTCTCTTCAAATTAACAAGCATCAACTATATGCCAGGCATTGTGCTAAGTGCTGGGATACAAAGAAAGGCCAAAAACAAAAACCAAACAAAATCACCACCACCAACAACAAAAATTAAAACTAAAACAACCCAGTGTCTGATAGCAAGGAGTTCACACAAAGTCTGATGGGAGAGACAACATGCAAACAATTGTACAAAAAAAGATACATTAACAGGATGAACTGAAGATAATCAACAGGGTAAAAAGGCATTCGTATTAAGGCGGATGGGGAAAAGCTTCTGGAGAAGGTGGGATTTTAGCTGTTCTAGGCTGATGTGGGTTGTGGGCAGATTCATTCATTCGTTAAGTTTTCACAGAGCCTCTGTTCTGTACAAGGCATAGTGTGCTGCAGTTATAGATACTACAGAAAGGAATAAGACAGGGGTGTGCTGGAGCCAACTCCAACTAGGGAGTCCGTTGTTCAGTGAGTAAATGGAACTCACTGAAATTGCACTATGAATCAAGGCTTGTTTTTTTGTTTAGACTTAAGAATGTGATGGAGAAAACGGTAATAGTGCAGGTTAAACTTTAAAGTGTCATGCTTTTTTTGCCTTTTTTTTTAAAGGATAGCTGATTATTGAACAATTACAAGCATATTTCTGGGTAAAACCCAACTGTTGAGAGTGTGGTTCGGAAAGTTAGGCAGGACCTAATTTTAGGGGCTCTGAACCTTATCTCTACATTACTGTGAGAATCTAGGGGTCCAAATCCTATTTGGAATCCCAAAAAAGCATGAGAGAAGGAACAATATTGGCTCAACCCCCAACCAACTTACCTGGGCCTCCAGTATTGTTCGAGGGTGTTGGAAGGGGTGGAATTCTGACAGTAGCTGGAGGCCTGTCAGCTGGGAGATCTAAAAAGTGAATAATTGCTCATTTTTATCATGCTTTCAGCTCTAGGACCTGGAATGGAGGACTAAGTCTTAGTTGCCAGACTGAGAGTGGGGGGGTAGGTGGGAGAGGGAGATGTTATCAGGAAAAAAAATCCTAGACTAACACTCATGGTTTGAGGGCAATAAGTGAGATTTGTCATCTATCTACCCTGTGCTACAGTCCTAATCCAACCCTTAGCTGAGATCAGGCAGCTGAGGAGTGAGGGCACCAGTCACCGGGAACCAAGCCAACTCAACAGCAGAGTTCTGGGAGGGCTGGACTGAGATCTTCCAAAATAAACACCAGAGAAAAGAAACAAACATCTGAACAAGAGAAAGAGATAAGGACACATGCAGACTCTCTCGTGAACACACCCACATGTTTGTGGTCGCACACACTCGCACAGAACTATACACACAAGCAAATACATTTGTCTAGAAATACACTCTCTCCCACAAATGAAGACTCATGCCTACTCTCTCACAACTATACACAGCTTACCAATATATAAAACCAACTCGGTTAATCGACAAATACTTATAAACACACTCTTTTTCTGTGTCTCTGTCTGTCTGTCCCTGTCTCTCTCTCTCTCTTTCTGTCTCTCATTCCTAGGACAATGCCAAGGATGAGGGCCAGCTTAAGGGCAGAGGCTAGGGTAAATCACACTGTGCTCACCTCCCATCACTGTCCTATCTGTACTTCTTACTGAAACATCACTATTATGGAAATGAAACTAGGATAAATGAACATCCCAGGTCAATTCTTAAGGGGAAAAAGAAGCCCCCTGAAGAGCAACATGTAGCACTGGGGATAACCGTAGAAAGCAAAGACAACTCCTTGTTCTGGTGATAGTTGGGGATTTAGATAGGATTGATAAAGCTAGAATGGAGAATGTTCTTTTAATGGATGAATAATGGAATGCTAGAGTTGGAAGGACCTTACAGATCACAGGGGAAAGAATGCTGGATTTAGAATCAGACCACCTTGATTCAAATCCTGATTCTGCCATGTATCACCTGGGTGATCTTGGGTTAGTCACTTAATCTCCCTGGGCTCTTCAGTTTCCAAATCTGTAAAATGAGTGGATGGGAGTAGAGGACCTTGAAGTTCCCAGATTAGAACCTGGATCTCTTGACTCCCAAGCTGACTTTTATTCATCATACTTGCCCTTAGGTAGATTGCATGAACATGAGCTTCAGTCTTTTTTAAAAAAACAAGTTGAGAGAGTCCCTTCAATCCCCAACTCCTGCTACTGCCCAGACACCAGCAGCTTGGCCTAATAACACAGAGACCCAAAGAAAGCCACTCATTTCCATATGGTCACATCTCCACACACTTAGGTCAACCCCATTCTTTCACTCTTGTCTTGGATCAGACTGGGTCTCTGTCCTCAGACTGCCTGGGATGCTTCTCTGAAAAGAGGGAAGAAAGCCTGCCTAATAAGGGCCCAGCTATTACCACTGAAGACAAGTCCTTGTAGTGCAGACCCACAGACTCTACTCTATCCTTTTTCTGCTTCTTTAGGGAGGGCTACATTGCCTCCCTCTCCTTGTCTCGCCCCCAAGAAAGTCCAAACAGTGCAGTCACCAGACACATGCCCAAATACAGTAAATAAATGTCCTCTCTACTAAGACAAGGTAGAAAGAAAAGAACAAGAGGAAAAGAGTCTCAGAGACATGGACACATTCTCATCCCTTATCCTCTACCTCCTACTCGCTCTATTTTATTCCACTCCAATCCCAACACTAATTAAAACCTCAAACAGGGATGGCTGGTTACTGAGTATCTAAATGGACACTATCAGGGTAGCTAGGTGGCACAGTGAATAGAGCACCAGCCCTGGAGTCAGAAGGACCTGAGTTCAAACCCAGCCTCAGACACTTGACACTTAATTAGTTATGTGACCTTGGGCAAGTCACTGTAATAGTAATGAAATCAGAAGATCCCTTTGTATAACTAAGCTAAGAGGTACTTAGCACCTCATTTTAACTTAAGCCTCTGTTAAAGAAACAGAAAGTATGAACCCCTGTTGCTGATGTAACAGGAAAGGGCTAAACAGGGAACTCCTTTTGCTGATGTAAGAGGAAGGAGCTGAACAGGGAGGAGCTATACCATATTTAAGGAAGAGCACAACCTGGACAGTCAGAATCTCCTGGGGTAAGCATCGTGGAGGTTGGGCTGCTGCTGCTGGACTGAGGACTGAACTGAGAATTGAGAAGAACTGAGAAGAGGAATGAGATTTGAGAACTGAGACAGAATTTCTTAGAGCAAACCATGTGGGGGCTGGATAAAGTGATTTTGATTTTGAGAATGGAGCTTATGGTGCTGGGGATTTCGGAGAGCCAGCCAGAGCTGCCAGAGGAAGCATGACTGTGGTGTCAGTACTTTGTCTGTGGCCCTGTTAAGTTTTCTCTTCCCAGGAACAGAAACTGTGAAGGACTTGAGGTGGAATGGATATTGTAAGCTTCAATATAGAGTGGGAACTGCATGGAGAGCTGGACAAGGAGCTGGGAGCTGTTTGTCTTTGAACTCAGGTGGCAGTTGGCTAGATTTGGGCGGGAGCTGGGACCATGGAAGAGGAGCCATGGAAGCTGAGAGCCTGCCCTGAGTCAAGATGAAAAGACCTCTCTGTGGGTACTGAGTAGTCTGAGTAGTGACTGATGAAATTGTAATTTACTAGTGACCTAGGGGTGGATGGCTTCTGTACTTTCCACTACCCCTTCAGAGGGTACTGAGTAGTGACTATTGAAAGTGTAATTCAATTGCACCCCATGAGTAGAGGGCTTTGACTTTTGTACTTTGTGTCAAGCCTCCTTAAGGATGATTGAATGATTGAGTTACAAAATGATTGTACTTTGTTGAAAACTATGTGACCACTTTGGTGAAAACTATGTGGCCATTTTAGTAAATAAGTTGTTGAGTTTGTGACATGATAAATGTTGTATTTTGATTTTCTGTGATAAGTTGTAACATTGTGAATGCTATACCTTGATTTTCTGTGAATGTTTTGCTCTGATTTGTTATTTGAATAGAGAGTTCACTATACTGTATAATCAGAATCTTGAAAGCTGTTCACAGCAGCAGTACTCTGGAAAGCTGCTCGTGCTTGGCTTTGCAGTCACTTAACCCCAATTGCCCTACCTTCCCCCCTACAAAAAAGCAAAAAAATAAATAAATTAAATAAAAGGACACTATAGTCACATTCTAGGCATGATACACAAGAAAGGCAAGCTAGCCTTTTGGAAGTAGCAAAGCACCCTGAGGGAGAAGTCAGCATGGGTCAGGCAAGTCAAACCATCCCCAACATCTTGACTACCATTCCCTGTGTCCCCAATGCAGATAGCCCAGGACCCTGAGCCAAAGAGCCTTGGGAATAGTATTGCTTCCAGCACAAGGCTCTCTGACATCATACTAGAAAGCAACTGGTGGGGAGGTGCAGGTTGGCCATTGTTTCCATAGGTGTTCCAGTCCCAGATCCTGAAGAAAGTTCTGCCCCAGAGTCCTTGGCACTGTTGAATAGTTAGATGTCAGAAAATAATATGATTTTATCAATGGCAATGATGTTAAAGAAGAAGCATTACCATCTGCCTTGCTGCTGTACTGTAAGGCCCATGGGACCTTCCTATCTGACTTATACCTGAAACCTTCCATATGTCTTATTTCCCCTATTTGAATGTAAGTGTCTGGAGGACAAGGTCTATCTTACTTTTCTATGTATTTGTATCACCAGTGGTTTGCACATGGTAAATGTTGAATAAATGCTTCGTTCATTAAGTCATTCACTCATTCATTCATTCATTCATTCATTCAACATAAACCCCTTCCACCACTATTCTTCCAATCTTCCCAGGTCTATAACGTAAGTCTCATCCTCCACTTCCCACTCTCCCTCACTCCACATATCCAATCAGTTGCCAAATCTTGCCATTTCTTCCCCCACACCATCTCTTGAATACAAACCCTTTCTCTCTTATTTGTACAACCACCATTTTACATCAGACCCACATCACCTCCCTCCTGGACTATTGCAATGGCCTCCTAATTGTTTTTCCTGACTCAAGTCTCTCCCCACACCAATTTATCCTCCCCACAGCTGCCTAAGTGATTTTCCTTAAGTGCAGCCCTAACTATATCACTACTTCCTAAGTCAACAAACTCCTAGATACTCTCTACTGCTTCTGGGATAAAATATAAACTCTGTTTAACTTTCAAAGACCTTCACAAATTGGTCCCACCCTATCTTTCCAATCTCATTCATTACCGCCCTTTCTGAACTTTATAGTCCAGTCAAAATGGCCTTCTCTCTGTTCTTCATAAACAGTACTTCCTATCTAATCTCCATACTTTCCCACTGGCCATTCCCCATGCTGAGAGTAAGCTTCCTCCTCCTTTCCGCTTTATAAAATCCCTGATTTCCTTCTGGATGCAGTGCAAGTACCATCTTTTCCACAAATCTCTCAGTTTCTAATGTCCTCCCTCCCTTGTAGTTATTCATTCATTCTGTAAATATTTATTCTGAATATGTAACTTATGTACATGCTGTCTTCCCCAGAGGAATGTGAGCTTTTTATGAGGAAGAACAGTTTTATTTCTCATCCTTGTATCCCCAGCAACTACCACAAGAGCAAAGGATCACAGGATTCATGTATTTTGAGCTAGAAGGGGCATCAGAGGGTATTTGTCCAACCTTCTCATTTTATATACAAGGAAACATGAAGCTCAGAGAGGCTGTCATTTCTCCAAGGTGACACAGCTAATACACCTCAGAGGCAGAAGTTGAACCCAAGTTTACTTAGCTCCAAGTGCAGAATTTTATCAACTACAGCACACTGCCTCTGATAGAAAGCATTTGATAAATGTTTGTTGATTGATTGATTGATTCCCTCACCCTCTGATCTTAAAGCATATACTGGGTCTTGAAATCATTCCTGACAATGGCCACCCAAGACTAAAAGATCTTATTCCCTTTCTGTGAGAGAGGGAAAAAGAGAGAAGGAAGGAAGAAGGAGATAGTGATGTAAACAGGTAAAAAATGAAAGGAGAGATTATCTCTAAGAGCTATTTCCTTATTTTATTGTAGAATTAAGAACACCATCACTGACCAGTAATGGCTACCTCCCTGTCCCTAATGAAAGTGAACTAAACTTGGAGAAGTCAAAAGCCCTGGGTTCAAATTCATTTATGAGTTGTCTGACCATTGGCAAGTCAATGAACCCTTCTAGCTTCCTCATTGACAAGACAGGAGTAAAGATACACACATTGTCTACCTCACAGTCAGAGGAAAGTGCTTTGTACACCATGAAGATACATGGAAGAAATATAAGTCACTAACATTGGTCCATACAATAATATTACAAGAGGAGGCACTGAGCACCAGCAGGACAAAAGGCAAGAAGTAATGCAGAAGTAAGCCACCTCTCCCAGTTGGTGCTCTGTATTATTCTGAGTATAAAATCAGAGTTAGAGGTCATCTGGTAATCTACTGCAAACTTATCTAGCCCATGTAAGAATATTCTCTATAGGGATGTAGAAAACTGGGACACTAATGCATTGTTGGTGGAGTTGTGAACTGAACCAACCATTCTGAAGAGCAATTTGGACCTATGCCCAAAGGGCTATAGAACTGTTTATATCCTTTGATCCAGCAATTACCACTGCTAGTCTATGTCCCAAAGACATCCAAAAAAGGGAAAAGGACCTATTTGTACAAAAATATTTAGAACAGCTCGTTTTGGTGTAGCTGAAAATTGAAAATCAAAGGGATGCCCATCAACTGGGGAATGATTAAAAAAGTCATGGTATATGATTGTGATGGAATATTTTTATGCTATAATAAATGACAAACAGGATGATCTCAGAAAAACCTGGAAAGACTTACATGCACTGATGCAGAGTGAATCAAACAGAACCAGGAGAGCATTGTACACAGCAACAGCAACAAGGTATGATGAAGAACTGTGAATGACTTAAATATTCTCAGCAATACAATGATCTAAGATAACCCCAAAGAAGTAATGATGAAGCATATTATCCGCCTCCAGAGAAAGAAATGATGTTGTTTTAATACTGACTGAAGCATGTTATTTTTCACTTTCTTTCTTTTTTCCCTTTTATTTAAATCTTCTTGTACAAAATAACCAACATGAAAATGTTTAACATAATTGCACATGAATAGCCTATATCTGATTGCTCACTACCTCAGGGAGGGTGAAGGGGAAGGAGGAAGGGAGAGATAAAATTTGGAACTCAAGACTTTAAATAAAAGTGTTTTAAAAATTAAAAAAAAAAGAATATCCTCTACAATGGTCAGCCATCCTCAGTTTGATAATTACAGTGACAGGAGCTCACTACCTAGTTCCTTCCCTTTGTAAGCTGCTTCCAGTTTTTCTATATTTATCTTGGCAGCACTGATTTAGATATGTTGTTTCCCACATTAGAATGTAAGTTCCTTTAGGACCAGAAATGTCATTCCTCTGGTACCCAATAGGAAAAGGAAAATGAGGTTAATTGGGCATGATATATTCTTAACCCACGATGGCTTCTAGTGATCACCACTTCTCCTGCCAAGTGATCATAAAACCTTTTCTAATGAGTAGATCTATAATTAGTATCAAGCTTTTCTTACTTTTTGAAAATTGGGACATTTTACTATTTTCAATCAGGAAGCATGATATTTAGAGTGTGATCTGGGGGGCCCCCAAGGGCCTTTCAGTGGATCTGTGGGGGCAAAACTTAGTGCATAATAATACTAAGACATAATTTCTAATACAGCAAATATCAATAGATACACATAAAAACCCCTTGAGGAGGTCCTAGATAATTTTTAGAAGTATAAAGGGGTCCTAAGACCAAAAAATTTGAGACCCATTATGGATAAGGCACTGCATTTATATATGGATGTATGATCTGGGCTCAAATCTCATCTCAGATACTTAGTACCTATGATACTCTTGGGCTAGTCATTTAACCTCTCTGGACCTCAGTTTTCTCATCCGTAAAATGGGGGGGGGGGCTGGATTCTGTGTCCTCTAGATTCTGTTCTAATCCTAAATCTATGATCCTATGATTCTGGCATCAATAGTTTTCTATGATTCCTAAAAGCTTCCTGACAATTATTTGTCTGGCATTGAAATCTTAGATTTAGACCTAGAAGGTTCATTAGACATCATCTAGTCGTGCCCCCACACCACTCCCAATTTTGCAGAGGAAATATTCAAACAGAAACAAAAAACTGCCTGTCAGGAATTTTGTAGACATCCTCTGTAGAAGGTCCTTCAACAGCACCTTTGCAAAACAGAAGGGTGCTAACATGGAAAGAGTGCTGTACTTTGAAGCAGAAGATCTGAGCTCGCATCTGGGTTCTACCACAGACTAGCTATCACAGAGTTCTTATGAGGATCAAATGAGATAATGCACTGTGAAAATGCTCTGGAACCATAATCAATACATCCAACGAATGAACTCAAAATTCATCTCAGTTTAGCTTTGATATTAAGCTCACTCCTCCATGCTTATTTGGATTTTCTCCTAAGCTCAGTCATTCCATGATTTTAGGATCTGGGAAGGTAAGGACTAAGGGGAAGAAGTTTTTTCTGTTTGTTTATTTTTTTGGAGGAGGGAAGGCAAGGCAATTGGGGTTTAGTGACTTGCCCAAGGTCACAGCTAGTTAGTGTGTCAAGTATCCGATTTGAATGCAGGTCCTCCCAGGCCAGGGGTCTATTCACTGCACCACCTAGCTGCCCCAGGGAAGAAGTTTTATGGCACAGGGAGATTTGGAGTCAATGAGTCCCTGGGTCAAAATCCTGACCCTGCTACTCGCTACCTGTGTAACCCTTGTTATGTGATTTAACTTTTCCAGGCTTCAGTTTCTTTCTCTGTGTAAAAAAAGTGGGAGTGGGATGGACTAGATAACTTTTAAGTTCCCCTCCAGTTCTAAATCTATAATCCTATGACCTGCTCCCCTACCCCATTTGTATGTCTCATTTTAAAGAATGGCATTATCCAACAGCTTCACTGTATAGGAGGGGTAAACTGATCCCAACAGCAAAAATTCCAGCACAGAATGAAGGGAGTCATTTCCCAAAAGCTAGAAATAGATCTTTGGGATCATAAGATCACTGATTAATTGATTGATTTTGCAGTTAGGTCTTTCTCTCTAGCCCAGACTGTGCAGCATCCTCTCACAGGCTTACCCCACTGCTAGATCAGCACAGAAACTTTGATCCGCTTCATTTCTGACCTGGACTGGCTCACCCCCTCCCACTTCCACCCCCATTCCCAGAGAGTCTCATCATATTAGGGCCAGATTGGTGGGAACACCTGGACTGAACACAAGCTATTCACTAACTTTGGTTTTGCTAATAGCAAGGACTACAGGCCTCAGACAGGAGATCTTTAATGTAATCTAGTCAAATCCCCTCAGTTTTACTTTTATGGAAGGTTAAGTGACTTGCCCATGGATCTAAATGTAATAGATGGCAGTGCTGAGATTTGAACCCACTCCTCTGGACTTCAAATTCAGCACACTCCCCATTCCATCTTTCAATATGGCTTTGACTTGGTGACTCATTACCCTTTCCCCACAAAACAACAATAACCAAACAACATGCTTCCCATTGTTGAGGAATGAACCTGTCCAAGGTGAACCTTTTCAAATCAGATTCCCTGCCCATTCACCTACACTTTCCCTCCTCCTCCTCCTTCCTGGCCAATTCAAAGAGGCCAGATCTCAGCTGGTGCCCCTGACTTCTTGTTGCGGCATCTCTCCACCTCCCACCTCAAACCCAAAGTGGGGACACATAGTCCTCCCCAATGCTGCACCTTACCGACTGGTAGGTGATCAAGGGAACACACAACTATTTCACTCTAACTAGCTCACCCCAGACCAGGCTTCACCTCCCATGCAGCCATACACAGGACACCCAGCTCAGGTATCTTGCTACCTACCCTATTCTTTATCTTCCCCCACCTTCCACTTCTTACACTTGCTCTAGGTAAATTATTTAAAGTCAATACTGCCACTGCTTCTGGGAAGGTTGTGAAAGTCTACTCTCCTGTGGCTCCACTCCCAGTCCCCCTGACTACCAGACCAAAAAACTGTCCTCCACCCACACCACTGACTCACAGTGCTGTAAACTCCCCTGTTAGAATATAAAACTCTTTGAGGTCCGTGGACTGTTTCACTTTTATATTTGTAGCCTCAGAATCTAACAGTGCCTGACATATAGTAAACATTTAATAAAAATTTGTTGATGGATTGATCTAGGGTTTAAAGCCACACCTTTCTCCAGATGTGTGGAGAACTACTAGTACAGCCTACATACACAAGTTCTAGACAAATATGCTTACAAATACGTAGTTTCATGTGTGATTATCTTTTTTATTATACTGCATTTTAGAAATGCTTGTTTTATTTTAAAAATTAAATTGTTTTTTAAAAGGACAAATAAGCTTGCTACTTGTGTGACCTTGGGTAAGTCATTTAACCTCCAAGGGCTTCAGTTACCTCATCTGTAAAATGGTGTGTGTGTGTGTGTGTGTGTGTGTGTGTTACATGGCCTCTGCCCTAGACATGATCTTATGAAATAGATAATTATAAATGCAGCTTTGTTGATCAATTTGACTTGCAGCATATAGGTGTGTATAAGGGAAGAATGGTATGTGAGTTCCACTACTACTCCCTCAGATAGAATCACAAAATATGACATCACACATGATGAGCTTTTAAGTTATAAACAATATGGGTCTACATCCTGTCATCCCTTTATGAAGTTTGAATACCTTTGGTTCAAGAAAGGAATCCAGTTATTGGCTAAGCAAACACATCACCTAGATGTGTAATCTAGGGGTTGGGGAGCATTTAAGTAGCTCGGTAAAATTTGGCAGTTCAAAATTTGAAGAATATTGATTCCAGAATACTTTGTGAAGGAGATCCATGCAAGCTTATCCCTAATTTGGTACAAGTACAAAGGCAGGCTGAGGTCCAAAATCCTTCTAGTCACCGTAGAAGATCCTTTATGTCTGAGTCTCAGACCCTTGATTCCCACTAAAAATTGTTCTCCTATAAGCTACCCAAACCCTAACAAGGATGGTCTCCCTCCCACCTCTGTTTCTGCATAAAGAACTTTCCTGAATCAGATTTTCCCCTTCTAAGACCATGGTCCAAGATAAGAGTTCAAGTGAGGCTTCCCATCTCCTGCTTTTTACTTAATCCCATTCATGTTTTCTGAACCAGGTTCTCTGAAGTTTCTTTACAACTCTGCCCCTCCAAATTCCCTATACTAACTAAAACTATAGTGTAGTCGAAAGACCATTGAGTCAGGAAACCTGAACTGAAGTCGTAGGTCCATCACTTACTGCTTTGGAATCCTTAGTCGTTACCTAACTTTCTGAGTCTCAAATTCCTCATCTGTCAAAGGGAGATGGAGATGACCTTGAAAGATAGCTAAGGAGGGCAAATAAGATAAAGGATGTAAAAGGCATTTGTAAAAGGTGGGATCCAGGCAGGCAAAGGAGGGACTGATAATGCCCCTTATTACTCAGCTACTCTCCCATCCATCTAGTTCATTCAGATGTTAGGTTTCCTAAGCAATCCACCAGATTAATAAAGAGTTCCAGTTAACACTCCTAGAACTACTTTTCTAGTCAAAAACATTAGCATACCCAAAATCCATTAACATTTAGATTACTTTGACCTCTGGAGAGACTGGGGTTACTTAGTCCAGGTCCAGGATGTTGGTGGAGGTAAAGGGCATTGCTTTTATTCCCTACAAACCAAAAGTCCTACAAAACCAAGTCATAGTATTGTTCACTGTTAACTCTATGCCTCAGAAAGGCAACAATGGTAGATGATCCAAATTCATGTGTAATCCAAAATTTATTTTCTATTTGGCTTGACTGTGAATTCTTTTGATGCAAATTCAGTTTCTCAATTTTGTTTTCCTTAGATTGATATTAAAATGAGTTTGCATTCACTGAAGAAACACTGACTGAAAGAAGCTGTAAAGTATGCTGGAGGGCAGAGAGAAGTTGTCCTAGGAAATGATTTCACTGTTTCCTCGCCCATAAATTCAATCCACTTGGATTGAATTGACCAGGGTATTTTTTTAAGACAAGCCAACGTGGAGAGAGCTGACTAATAGATTGTTTCTCCCAAATCAGTCCAATTCTATTCAACAGATATTTATCAACTACTGCCCTGTGCTAGATGTGTGCCCTGTTATGAGGGGAATAGGAAGACGTAAAGGGAAGGGAATAAGCATTCATTCATTACCTACTCTGTGCTAAACACTTTTCAAATATTATCTCATATGATTTGTACCTTCAAGGATCTTATGGTCTAGTAATAGTAATACATAAATAGCTACAGTACAAGGCAGAATGAATTAAATGTCATAAGACTTATAAACAAACTCCTTTTGGAGTTGGTGGGGAGGAGAGGAACATAACTGATCTGGGTTCTTTCCAGTGGAGAGGAGTTAAAGAGGACTCATTCTATCTACTTTACAGATAAAGAAAGTGAGGTCCATCATGACTTGTACAAGATGCTCTTTTTTTTTCCCAAATGCTTTATTAACTTCTGATTTACATCATTCATTTCCACCAGATTTTGAGTTACAAATTTTCTCCCCGTTTTTCCCCTACCCACCACCCCAGAATAGCAGTCCCACAGGATATCTCCTCCTCCAATCTGCTCTCTCCCATATTTTCTCCCATACCCCTGTCGACTTTTCCAGTGGATCTCTATGCCCCAGTGCCTGTATATCTTATTTCCCAATTACATGTAATAGTATTAATAATAGTGTATATAGATATATATGTATATATGTATATTTGCTTTTAAAACTTTGAATTCCAGATTCATTCCCTTCCTCCCTTGTCACCCACCCTTACTGGGAAGATAAGCAGTTCAGTATAGGTTGCAGATGTGTGGCTAGTGCAAAACAATAACATAGTAGATATATTGTAAAAGACTGACTATATTTCCCCCCCCTCCTATCCCAATTCCCACTTGTTCTATTCCCTACTTTGATCCCATCCCTTTTCAGAAGTGGGTGCTCCAACTTCCCTCTCCCCCCAGCCTGCCCTCCCTTCCATCATCCCCC
>NW_027187287.1:3296282-3309779 GCF_028583685.1 Petaurus breviceps papuanus
TCTGTTTAACAGCACCTTGATTTCTCATAAAGTCATTAGCTTCCATTTGCTCCAATCTGATTCTGAAGCAATGATTCTCCTCGTTGAGCTTTTGAGATTCTTTTTCCATCTGGCAAATTCGGCTTTTTAAGGCATTCTTCTCCTCATTGCCTTTTTGAGCCTCTTTTGCCATTTGAGTTAGTCTGTTTTTTAAGCTGTGATTTTCCTCAGTCAGGCTGTTGAATCTCATTTTGTAATTTTCTTGCATTGTTCTCATTTCTCTTCCCAATTTTTCCTCCACTTCTCTTATCTGCTTCTTAAGGTCCTCTATGGCGTGAGACCAGCTCATATTTTCTTTTGAAGCTTTTGGTGCAGGAGTTCTGACTTCACTATCTTCCTCCTGTTTCATGCTTTGCTCCTTTTTGTCCCCCAAATAGGAGTCTAATGTTGGAATCTTCTGTCTGCTTTGTTTCCTTTGCCTGGTCACGTTGCCACTCAATTACTTGACTTTTGAGCTTTTTGCCACAGTAGGACTCTGCCACCAGACAGGGGAGCTTCATACCAAAGACTGGGGTTTTCTCAGCTGCCAGAGATATTAGTTGGGTGTCCCTTGCTGAAGCCTCCACATGCTCTGGCAAGCTGGACACATACCCCAGGACCTCCACCCTAGACTACAATCCAGATCCAAGCAGGTTAAAGCAAGAGCGATTACCCCTCAGACTGGTCGCTTGGTCCCCCTACCCTCTGCAGGCTAGGGGCTGAAGCTGCCAAGTGGCTATGGCTGGATGGCCTCGGCTCCTCAGTAGCTTCTCGCCCTGGGGGCAAAAGCAGACGCACTCCCAACTACTGGGTCCCAAAGTCCATATTGCACTGACCTCTCACTTTGTCCTTCACATCTATGTGTTGATAATTCTGGAGACGGCCACAGCTGCTGGTGATCTGGAGTCCCTTCAGCCGGCAACTGGTCAGGCCTGGACTGGGCTCGGGTCCCACCAAAGAGTGCTTTGCTGGCCATTTTTTGCAGGCCTGCGGGCTGTCCTCAGCAGGAGATTAGCTTCTCTGTGTCATTTTGTGGGTTCTGTATCTCCAAAGTTTGTTCAGAGTCCCCTTTTATGTGAATTGGGGAAGGTGGAAGCCGGAGCCATGAAGAGGTCCTGCTTCTACTCCTTGAAAAGTGCTTTTTACCAAGTAATTGATGGATGCCAGGGACTAAGTGACAGATGATACAATGTGGGAAGTGGGAAGCAAAACCAACATCATATTAAGTCCAAACCCCTGATTGTTATTGTTTGTTGTTGAAAGAATGAATGAACGGAACATTTAGTGAGGGTTTTTTTTTTTTTTGCTAAAACTGGTGATAAGATAGAAAAATAAGACAATCCTTGTTCTCAAGGAATTCACATGTTAATGGCAGTGATTACAGCTGTGGAAAATTTCAGCTGCAAGTAAGATGGAAAAGGTTCCATGGTCCTTAGGATACAGTAGCAAAGTAGACAGTAATGCTTCTTCTTAAATGTCATTGCTGTTGATAAAATCATATTAGTGTTTGGCACTGAACCACTGACAGTGCTAAGGAGTATGAGGGCAAGAACTTTCTTTTCTGGGTCTTCAGGAACTATGGCTAGAGGACCAGCAGGAACCATTGCCAGGCTTTGTATATACAAGGGTTGCTTCCTAAGATGATGGCTGAAGGCACTGGGTTGGGAGCATTTCTTTTCCCAAGGCTTTTGGGTTTAGGATTCTGGGGTGGCTCCATTGGCATCTATGGGGAGATGGTGGTCAAGGCAGTAGTGGCAATTTGACTCTCCTGGAAAATGCTGCCTCCTGTCTTTCCTTCAGGGTGTCCTTCTGCTATGCTGGCTTGCCTACTATGATTAATTATTATATGGACCTATGATTTTACTAGTACAGGGAACATGAAAAAAATCTGCGTGAAGCACCACAATGTTAAGTGATTTGCCCAGGGCAATACAGCCAATTTGTGTCAAAGGTTAGTGTTTTATCCATACTTTCAGACCACTATTCTATTAAAATCATTGAACAATATTTCTCCTTCTGAAGATATAGGATAGATTTAAAACTAAAAGAGACCTTGGAGCTCATTTGGTCCAATCCTCTTCATTTTCCAAATGAAGACACTGAGGTCCAGAGAGGGGAGGGACCATCAAGGATCGTAAAGGTATCAAGTTTCTGAGCCAGGATTTAAGCCCAGGTCCTCTGAGGGCAGACCATCTGCTTATAGCAACTTTTCCATCTCCTGCTTGCATCTTCTACCATTCCCTCTAAACTGTTAGTATTCTTCCCCTCCTCAAAAAAATTGTTTATATACTTAACTATTTATAAGTTGTATCTACCTAGTATAACATACAATCCCCAAAGACAAAGGTTTTTCTTTCTTTCTTTACATCCTAGCACATGCACATAGAACACAGCAGGAGTCATCAGATGTTTATGGGAATGTAAATGGAAAAAAATCAGCAACAACAAAATCGAAACTGAATTCTACGAAATTCTAAAGATCAAGTGTGGCCCCAAAGAAGACATAAAAGAATACACTGTCCTGCCTTCTTCACAGAGGTGGGGAACTATAGGATTAGAACTATAGGATATAGAACATGATCATATAATGACAGAATTGGTTGATATTTTTGCTGAACCCTTTACTTTGTTATAAGGGATGGCTCTCTGGGAGTGATGGGAAAGAAAATAAATTAGAAAACAAAAGTGAAGTTAAAAAAATTAATAAAAATTTAAATTAAAAAATATCTATTAGATTGGATTGGATTAGATTGGGAAAAGATGTTTCCCCCTTGCTTAATTCAAAACCTGGCTCATAATTTTTCTTACTTTGCATTATAAGCAGTGGAGAAATATTAGAAGCTTTCTCAATAAATTCAAAGCAAAGATGATATTTTCCTGATACTTGTTTATAAAGAACTAGAAACACTAGTGATACAAATAGGACAAGAGAAAGTAATTAAAGTCATAAACATATGCAAAGAGAAGACAAAAACTATCTCTATTTGCCAAAAACATTACTTAGAAAACCCTAGAAAAGCTGCAAAGTAACTGAGACAATCGCTTTAGTAAAGTATCAAGGTACAGAATAAACCCAGAAAAATTAACAATGTTTCTCTATAGCGATAACAAAATCCCTGAGAACAGTAATAGAAAGGGAAGTCCCTTTCAAATTAACTACATAATATCTTTGAGTCAGTTGACCAAGATATACTCAAGACTTTCGTAGATACAATCAAGAACACTCTTTAAGGGAATACATAATGGATCTAGTCTGCCCTCTCTGACTCATAGCCTGCCCATGCTGATATAACCCCCATGAAGAAGCTAAGGGTGCCAGAGAAGGAGGCTTTGGCAGATCTGTCCTGCTCCTCCCTGCTACAACCCAGTCCACCCCATCTTCCAGATTCAAAATGAACTATATGTGGGGAGATGGGGGGGGATGGTGGATAGTACTAACAGCTTCATCAAAGACACTGACAAGAAACACTTGGCACTCCATTGAGAGGAGGCTGGACCCACACAGGCTATTAGCAAAACACTGGTCAATGTGTTAACTACGAGTTACATCAAATTGTGGAGAATATTTATGTGGGTAAAAAATATGGCAGTATTCCTGCATGAATTTTGGTTTTCCTTTTTCTGATCATAATCTTACCTCTTCCTACTTTGAATTCCTTATAACCCATTGTTTGTCCTCACCGTGACTTCCAATCCTTTCATCTCTCAGCACTATTTAAGGTGACCCTTGACCTGGATATATTTCTCTTCCCTTCCCAATCTTGACACTTTGGCAAACCAGTTCAACCTGAGACTATCCTGTACTCTTGATTGCCTTATTGCCTTGTGTCCCTGTCCTATCATCAATCATGCCCCCACCAAAATTCAACACTGGCTTACTCTTACCATCTGCTTCCTCTACCCCTATTCACCTGCTGCTGAATAAAATAGGAGGAAATGGTGAAACGGTGCCGAGTCCATTAAAAATTTATGCTAATTTTAACTAGGCATTCACTACAGCATAGTAATGCTATTACTCCTTCCTAATTGATTCCCTATCCCACTCACCACATAAGCTATTCCAAACCTTTTCTTTTCTCCTGAAGCCTCCAATAATAAGACCTACCTTTTCACTCACTCTCTCTACTGAAATCTGTCCTTGCCTTGTACTTCATTGAAAACACTGAGGTTATTGGCCAAGAGCTCACTCTCATCTCATGTCTCCCTGACATTGTCCTCTACTCTCTCTTCCTCCAGTCTAGTGCCTGATGATAAGGTGACCCTTCAACTTACCAAGGCCAAACCTTCTATGGTGGGGACCTGGGGTCCATTGGATCTGTGGGTAGATTGCAGATCTGTGAACTTAAGATGGGAAAATATAATATAACATGTTATATAATATGTCACATATCATCTAACAACATTATAATATATTTTCACTAACCTTTGGTTGCCTTTGTAATGCTATGTATTTTTTTTGATATTATGCTGGGTTTTTTTTACCTTTTCTGGTTCCATAGGTTTACCCAGACTGCCAAAGGGTACATGACAAACACAAAGTTTAAGAACTCCTGCTCCACATGTACACTTAGTCCTGTCTCCTCCCACCTTTCTCCAGAAGTTTGATCCCCACCATCATCCCTAATCTACCTGTAATATCTATCTCTAATATTCAATCTAATAATTATAATAATTCAATCTAATAATCTATATTCATTCTCTCCCCATCTACTGTCCCCTTCCTTGCTGTGTACAAGCACAACACGCTATTTGCATCCCTGAGAAATTCTCACTTGATAGCTATCATTCAACACCTCTCCTCCCTTTTTCAGATATTTTGACTGAGAAAGCTATCTTCTACTTCCTCTCCTTTAAAGTTTCTGCAATCTGACTTTATCATTCAACTGAAATTGCTTTCTTCAAAGTTACCAATGATCTCCTGATTGCCAAATCTCCTAGCCTTTTCTCAATCCTTATCCTTCTTGACCTCCTTCTTACTTCCTGAGCCTCTTTGTAGCTTGCTCTATTGATCACCTTCTCTTCCTGCCTACTCCCTCTTCTCCAGGTTTTCATGACACTGCTTTCTTGGTTCTATCTATGTCTGGCCGCTCTTTCTCATTCTCTTTTGCTGGATTCATGTCATGCCCACTAATCTCAGATTTTCCCCAAGGTTCTGTCCTGGGTCTTTTTTGTTTCCCCTTCTATACTATCTTACTTATTGATTTCATCAGCTCTCATGGTTTTATCTCTTTGAAGATATTTCTCAGATCTGTTGATATAGCCCTATTTTATCTCCTGAGCTCCAGTCCCACATCACCAACTGTCTGTTAGGTATCTCAAACTGAATGTCCCATAGGCATCTCAAACTCAACATGTCCAAAACAGAACTCATTATCTTTCCCCAAAAAACTCATCCTTCTTCCAAACTTCTCTATTATTGCTGAGGTCACCATCATTCTTCTGATCATTTACATTCAAAATCTCAATGTCATCCTCAACTCCTTTCTCTCACTAGCCCCAAATATCCAGTTGCTGCAGCCTGTAATTTATTTCTCTATAACACCTCTCACTCATGTCCCCTTCTTTCCACTCACATAGCACCACTCTATTTCAAGCCTTCATAATCTCTCACCTGGACTACTGTAATAGCACCCTAATTGTGTTCCTTACCTCAAGTCTCTCCTCACTCCAATCTAACCTCCAGAGTGGCCTAAATAGTTTTCCTCAAGTATAGTTCTGACCATGTCATGCTCCTACCCAATAAACACTAGTGGCTCCCTCTTACTTCCAAGCTCAAATATAAAATACTTCGGCATTTTAAGATCTTCACAAACTGCCCCCTTTCTACCTTTTCAAATTTTTTTATATATGCTCTCCGTATATTCCTTGATCTAGCCACACTAGTCTTTTTTTTACATTTCTAGTCTAAAGACTGGAAAATATATTTGTAGATTTTGTATATTTCCAACTCCATTTCCAGGCTCTGTGCCTTTGCATTGTCTGTTCTTCATACCTGGTATGCCAATCCCATCCTAATCCTCCTTTAAGACTCAGCTCAAGTGCTCCCCCCTCCAGGAGACTTTTCCTGGTCCATCTTTTCCTAGTGCCATCCCTTCTAGGTTTCCCTTCCACCTTCTCTCTGCTTATCTTGCGTGTTCTGATTTATAGAAGTTGTCTCCCTAATTAGGATACAGTTCTCTACCCTCAAGTTTTGACTTTTCTCTTGTATCCATGGCTCTTAGTGCACTGCCTGGTGCATAATAAAAACTTAACAAATGTTTGTTCGTTTATTGTTATCTCAGGAGAAAATGTGGTCTTTCTAGAAGAAACAAACATGGAGAAAGAATGTGACACTGTGACACTCCCTTCCAGTAAGTATCTATTGAGGAAAACCAGAAAGACAAAAGAAGGAGCAGGAGGTGAAGCAGTCGGCAGAAAAGCTGCAAATTCAAATGCTTAAGGACTGGGGTCTCTCTATTCCCCTTACAGATCCTCCGGGTGAGTGTTAGGTAAGCATTGCTCTCCTAGGGAATAGGATCTGTCACTAAGGTTTATGCAATGTAAATTACATATATACATTGGATTGGAGATTGGAGCGTTGGGAAATGGTTTTTATTTTGGAATCTTAGTTTTACAATTGATCCATGAAGAAATCTAGTGACCTTATAAATTTTTATAAAGACCATTATTTAAATAGTTATGGATTCCCCCTATCCCGCCCCCCACCATGTATGGAACCAGCAACTACTTCCATTAGGCCATGTAGAAAAACTCTTCATTCAGTTGTAAATAAACTATGTGTCTCAAAACTATATAAAAAAGATAGAAAACTTAAATTGAAGTCACTGTTCATGACTGGTCTGTATGTGCCAATATAATAAAAATAACAATACTATTTAAAGTAATTGGCAAATTTAGTGCTACACCAAACTACCAAGGGGATACTTTATAATACTAGGCAAATAATAACAAAATTCTTAAGAAAGCACAAAATATCTAGAATCTCAAGGGAAATAATGAAAAAAAAAAGTAGAAATGAAAGGGGAATAGCAATTCCAGAATTCATCATCAAAACTATTTAGCAAATGTCTAAAAATAGAAAATCAAATCAATGGAACTTAACTAAAGAAGAATCAGAAGCAATTATCATTATTAATGGTAACAATAATAATATTTATATAGCACCTTAAGGTTTATAAAGCTCTTTATATATAACATCTCCTTTGAACTTCACAAAAACCCTGTGAATTATTGTAATTCCCACTGACAGACAAGGAAACTATGACTGAAAGAGACTGATTAACTCAGGATCACACAGCTATTAAGAGTCTGAAGCAGGATTCAAACTTGAAATTCTTTTCAGTGTAACAACTAACTGCCTCAAGTGAACTCAATAAGGCATTGTTTGAAAATTGGAGAACATCATATTGGAGAACTTGGGGAAGGACTGCCTATTCAACAAAAATTGCTGAAAAAATTACAAAGAAGTCTGGCAGAAATTAGTTTTTGACCATCATCTTAAACCACCCATTTATAATAAACTCAAAGTGAATACTCAACCTCAATAATAAAGTTCACATCACTTAAAAAGAAATGAAAGAGAATCAGATCCAGGAGCTTTCACAACTATAGCTAATAGGAGAATTCCTAACCGAATAAGGGAAAGAGGCAATCACAAAAGATAAATTAGATAATTAAGATTACATAAAATTAAAAATGCTTAAAAAAAACACAACAGGGGTGGCTAGTTGGCACAGTGAATAGAGCACTGGCCCTGGAGTCCAGAGGACCTGAGTTCAAATCCGACCTCAGACACTTAACACAAAAACTAGAGTCATTTAACCCCAATTGCCCTCCAAAAAGAAAAGTAAAAAAAAAAAAAAACAACAGCTGGGTTTCCCTAAATTCCCTGGTCTGGAAGTACAGCAACTACTCATGGCTTCTATCCCATGAGGGGGGGTGGGAGGGGGTACAGAGAGAATGTCCCGAAAACTCACTCTATTTGGTTCAATAACTGAGCTCAAGGGATTCCCTAGTTGCGTTGTCCTCCCAATAGATGGGATTATAGGCAAACATCATGTACAACTTTTGTACAAATAAAAACGAACAGAAGTAGGAAAAGAATACAATTGTTGATTATCAAATGAGATGATATGTGTAAAGCACTTTGAAAGTATGAAAAGCACTATACAAATGTTAGAAATTATTGCTAATTGCTCTATGTTTCTATCAGAAGAAAAATCTTTTACATCAACTATCTCTAATAAGGGTCTTATATCCAAGATATATAGAAACCAACACAAATATACATAGCAGAGTTGATCAAGGGAATCCTTAATCCCCCAATTCACTTGATGAAATTACAAGGCATACACCTTTGTCAGAAAGGGGCACATCCATCAATTAGGAGATAGCTAAACAATTTATGATATATTAATGTAGTAAAATGTTATTTTGACATTAAAATGATGAAGGGAATGGTTTCAAAGAAACCTGGAAAGACTTGAATGAACTACTACAGAAATGAACAGAAAGAGGAGAAAATGTATTAAAATAACAATATGTTAAAGAAAAACAATTTTGAAAGCCTTAAGAACTCTGACCAATATAATACCCAACCACAGTTCCAGCACCTCAGGACAAAGGTGATAGACTCAGTGTGCAGAATAAGAAATGCATTTTGAGGTGAGGATAATATAGGAATGTGTTTTGCTTGACTATGTGTATTTTTTATTTAGATTTTGTTTTTCGTTTTTTCAATGGGAGGAGGTGGAAGGGAAAGGGAGGATAGTGATAGGGTCATCAATGAAAGAGAGAGGGAGGAAAGGAGGGCCATTGAAGTATTTTTAAAAATACATAGAACAGAAAGAAGGCCAGAAGGAAACACAGATAAGCAGATGACTTTAAAAGTTAGATGTCAAAATTATTATATTATTAAAGTCAAAAGCAAGCTGTGCATAATAAAGATTTGCAATTTCATGTACAATCTTTTTTTCTGGTCTACTTTGTATTTGGAGATGCTCATTTTATTTGGTGATTTTAAAGTATGAAATAAAAAAATAAAATAAGATAAAAAAGAAAGGGGAACCTCCTAAGAAACTGGACGTGCACCAGGCTCCCTTGCTGAAGGACAAAGCATACTCCCTTGCTGGGATGACACTGTACTGCTGTATCCCCTGTACATAGGACAATGCCTCGCATATAATAAACAAATATTTCTTGAATTGAACTGAACTCTTTTAACACTGAATGGAGCAAAGAAGAGAGTGAGGAAATTTGCGGTCAGAGGATCTGTGTTCAAACTCCAACTCTGCCACTTGCTACTTAGGTTCTTAGGTAAGTCACTGAACTTCCATGAACCAGTTGGTCTAGACAACCTCAAAGCTGCCTTCTAGCTCTAAATCTCTACTCCTGTGAAAGATCAGGACACGGAAGGAGCACTGTTTGGAAGCAGTGGGTCTGGGTTTGCACCTTTCACTGTGTGATTTTAGATAAGTCATGTGAACTTTTTAAGCCTCAGTTTCCTCATCTGTAATATGAGAAAGTGTTCTACAAGTTTCCTTTCTGCTCTACACCCTATGAACTATGATTCCTATGACCTTTAAGCTTCCCCACTTGCTCATCCTTACAGCTCCTATTTTGCCAAAAGAGTGGGCAGAGTGAGTCCCTCCACCTCTCTCTATTCTTTTAGTCCATCAGCTTCCTTCAAGCTTCATTTACCTCCCTCCTAGACTATTCTCCCATAGTCAGTCATTTTAACACTGCCCTTACTAAAATCCCTCCCTTGAACTCCAATGTTATTATTGTTCAGTTGTGTTTTTGAGTCATGTCCAACCAACTCTGTGACCCCATTTAGGGTTGTCTTGGAAGAGACACTAGGAAATGTATTTCCTTCTTCAGCTCATTTACAGATGAGGAACTGAGGGAAACAGGATTAAGTGACTTGTCCAGGATCACACAGTCAGGAAGTATTTGAAGTCACATTTGAACTCATGAAGATGAGTCTTCCTGACTTAAAGCCTGAGACTCTCTCCACTTTGCCACCTAGCTGCCCTGGACTCCAATAAGTTCCGACCAATCTTCTGAATGAATCAAATTGATCATCTCCTAGTCTATCCTCGGCTGCTGAACAAAAATGGGGAGTGACAGTGTCACAACACTGACTGAACCCAAGGTCAATGCTATCTACCCCACATGGGACACTCCTTGTGCTACTAAAGACTTTTTGTTCCTTTTTGGTTGAATTCTCTATCTCACCTATTTTACTAAGAAAAGGACTAGATTTTGGAGTCAGAGGACCTACATTTGAATCCAATAGGACCTTAGACAAATTGTTTACTTTCAATGGATCTCAGTTTCTTCATCTGAAAAACAGGGGGAAGGGCTGAATTAAGAATTAAGATGATTCCTACAACCTTAGCTAACTCCAGCTGTCTGATCCTAGGATACCAGAAATAACAATAGCCCTCTATTTCAAATGCTTATGTTCCTATCTAGGAACAAAGTGGGTGCCTATTAACTGGAAAATGGTTAAATGAAATGTATCATAGAAATGCAAAAGAACATTATTACATAGCAAGAAAGAAAGAATAGAGCACCTGGGTCTGGAGTCAGAAAGAACTTATTTCAAATCCGGCTTCAGACACTTACTAGCTGGGTGACCCTGGGCAAGTCACTTAACCCTGTTTGCCTCAGTTTTCTCATCTGTAAAATGAGCTGGAGAAAGAAATGGCAAACTACTCCAATACCAAGAAAACCCTAAATGGGGTCACAAAGAGTCAGACACAACTGAAATGTCTGAACAAGAACCAAAAAAAAAATACCTGAAATTTTGGAAGACTTATGAACTTTTGCATAGAGAAATAAGCATAATGAAAATAGACAATGACTAAAATAGAAGTCAAATTCTGAGTAATTAAAAAACCAATGATGGTGATGAAAAACAGAAAATGAAACATACAGCCTTCCTTTCGGTAGAGAAGTGAGATGTTGCTAGGGCGCACTGTTGCATACATTGTCAAATTCAATTCTGTATTGAGTGGGGGTTTTTTGTTTGTTTTTCTTGTTGCAAGGGAGGGTTTGATCTGTACACAGAAGTGGGTTTTTTTGTTTGTTTCAAGAAATGACTATAATGTAAAGACAAAGAACGTTAATTTTTTTTAAATGTGTATGTTAAAGTTTAAAACTTGAAATCAGTAAATGTAATATAGTAAAGCTTAAAACTACCTAAGACTTTTGGGACATCCTGTATTTGGGTGTGTGTGAGGCGTGTATACACATATAGGTATATAAATGATATCTTCACTTGTCTTCTCTTCCCTACCTACATGTGACCTTGGGCAAGTCATTGCCTCTTCTCTGAGCCTCAGCTTCTACCTCTATAAAATGACAGGTGGTTTCTAATGCCCTTGTCAGCTATAAATCTTTCTATGCTTCTCTTTCTGAGTCTCTGATTCTCCTGACTTAGAAAGATTCTCCTCTCTTTCTTTACAAGGCTGATTTCTCCAACGATCCTCTTGATTAGGATCATAAATTTAGATCAGGAAGGGATCTTAGAGGTCATGGAATCCAACCCCTTCATTTTATAGATCAGGAAACTGAAGTCCCGAAAGGTTTCAGTGACTTCCCCAGGGTCACATGGCTGGTGTCTGAAGTACAAATCAAATTCATCTTCCTAAGTCTTGCAAGACCAGCACTCCATCAACTATGCCCTGGTGCTTCTCTCAGACTCAAAAGAAGAACTGTTCCTGAGGTCTGGATCACCATTTGGGCTGTGAGGGACCTTAGAGGTCATAGAGATCTACCCCCTGCTTTTATTTTTTAAAGTTTTATTGATGAGCTTTGTTTTTGTGTTACAAATATTTCTAGATTATCCCCACATATCTCTTTTAACAAACTAAAACAATTAAGCAAAACTAACAAAGTAGTGACCTCCTCTGAAAATACATTCAACATTCTACTTCTGTAGAATGTTTTTTAGTAGGATTTTATTCCATAGGAAGAAAGAGGCATTCTATTTTTAAGTGTTTTTTTAATGAAACTAAATCTATTTTCTCTCCCTCCTACACACTGCCTACCCGCTCCCATTGGAAAAAAAAAAGAAAAACAAAATTTCTTGTAACAAATATGCACAATCAAGCAAAACAAATTCCTTTCTTGGCTGTATACAAATACAATATATGTCATTCTAACCTTAAATCCATCACCTCTAAAACAGGAAGCAAATAGCAAGTTTTATCATTAGTCTTGAATAGTCATTTCATTGATCATTACTTTCAGTTTCCAAAGGTGTTTGTTATTGTTATTGTTAAAGGGTCCTCTTCATTTCATGCTTCATTAGTTTATAAAAGTCTTCAAAATAAATTGTGGGTTTTTAAAAATATAGATCTCATAATCTTCTGGTTCTGTTCCCTTCACACTGCATCAGTTCATCTGTCTTTCCACATCTCTTTGAAATTACCTACTTCTTCATTTCCTCCAGCATAATAGTATTCCATCACATTCATAAACCACAATTTATTTAACCATTCCTCAATTTTGGGGTCATCCCTTTAGTTTCCAGGTTTTTTTGCCAACACACACAAATCTGCTATAAATGTTTTTGTACATATAGGACCTTTTCCTATTTCTTTGATCTCTTTTTTGACCTCTAACTAGCTCAAAGGGCATAGGCTATTTCATCTTTCACATAGAATTTCAAAATGCTTTCCAGAATGGTTGTATCTATTCACAGGTTCAGTAACAGTGTATCAGTGGTCCTGCTTTCTGCTTCACCTGCCCACATCATTTTATAGATGAGAAAACTACAGCTCAGAAGTTAAGTGACTTGTCCAAAATCACACAGATAAGTAAGCAGCAAAGTCAGAATTTGAACATAGGCTCTTTCACTCCAAATCTAGCATTTTTTCCACTATAATGCTGACTTAGGAAAGAGAGTGTATAATATACTCAGAGTCAGAAGAGACCTAGGTTTAAGTACTAAGTTTATCAGGATTGTGATTTATTTGAGACAAGACTAGCTGTATCATGATAGGCAAGTCACAGCCTCATTGAGACTCAATCTCTTCATCTGTAAAATGAAGATAATAACACCTGTGGCACCTACTTCATATGATTGCTGTAGAGAGAAAATGTTTATGAAGCACTGTTTTTTTATAAAGTGCTAAATAAATAGCAAATCTTCTATGGCCATCTGGACTGTTCTCCATCATTCCTATATTAACCCAACAAAGATGTATCAAGTTTTTACTGTGTATTGTGGTAGGGAATGTAACTATCCCCTCTTTCTTGCTTGTTAAATCTGTCCCCTACAGGCTTCTTCCCCTCAACTCACAACATGCTCATGCCTCTAGGAAAAAGAAGGGAAGAAGAAGGAAGGAAAAGAGAAAGAAAGGAAAGAAAGGAAAGAAAGGAAAGAAAGAAAGAAAGAAAGAAAGAAAGAAAGAAAGAAAGAAAGAAAGAAAGAAAGAAAGAAAGAAAGAAAGAAAGAAAGAAAGAAAG
>NW_027187287.1:3309789-3328410 GCF_028583685.1 Petaurus breviceps papuanus
GAAGGAAGGAAGGAAGGAAGGAAGGAAGGAAGGAAGGAAGGAAGGAAACAAAGAACTTTCCCTTATGTCCTCAGCCTACCATCCCATGTTTTCTTTTTTCTTTCACAGTCAAACTTCAACAAAGAATAATTTACACTCACTACCTCCCTTTTTTCACCTCCCACTCATTCCTTGAAATCTGGTTTCTGTCCTCATCACTCTACTGAAATTGCTCTAAGGTCACCAGTGACCTCTTAATTAACAAATCCAATGGATTTTCTCAGTTTTCATTCTCCAGAACCTCCTTGCAGCTTTTGATACTGACAACAACCCCTTCCTTCTTAAAAAAAAATTCCCCTTTGTTTTGCCAGACATCCTCCTGGCTATTCTCCCACATCTTTGACCATTCCCTATCTGTCTTAAATTGGTACCTTCTTCTCTTCTTTGGATAAAATTTGCCTTCAACCTTGAATTCTTCTCCTCTTGATCTATGCCTCTTTCTTCCTATGGAATAAAATCCTACTAAAATAAAGTTCCAGCTCTTTGGGTTGGCATTCAAGACCTACATTTTTGCCCCGATCCATATTTCTAACTTTGTCTATTTTCTACCACTGCCGTACCCAAACCTTATAAAGACAGCTTACCTGCCCCCATCTCTGAACCTCTGGCCATGCTGTTCTCTTTGCCTAGAATACCCTCCTGTCTTCACCTACAAAAACTCCAGTCATCCTTCAGATTCCAGTTCAAATTGTCATGTCCTTCATGAAGTCCCCCAAGTTACCCTAGCAAGAGTGAGCCCTTCCCCATGAACCTTCCTGGCATTTTGTACCTAGTCCTTATTTGTGCCTGTCTTATTGTCCTTGCTAGATTGTAAATTCCTTGATGATGAGACTTAAATACCTTTGTATTTCCCACAGTGCTTTGCCAACAGTGAATATGCAATAAATTTTTGATGAATAAATGAATGAATGAGTTAATGAATGAATGGTAAAATAGGAATGTGCCAGATCCTTGCTGAGCCCCTCTGCCCTTGGGTTTTATGCTGAGTGAAGCAAAAATACCTTAAGCCTCTGGAAGCCCAAATTTCAGCAAAGAAACTCCTTAGAGCACTGAGATCTAGCAGAAAAAGTCACCACGTGTGATGGAACAGCAATTGGTGAAGCTCTAGCCTGGCTGGATGACATTATGGCCTGGTAATGAGAAATCTTTTCAGTTCCAGACAGGTTCTATACTGGTAGCCCTGGATACCCTCCAGAGGAGGATAATCCAGTGTAGATATCACTGGAGAAGGAAAGAGAAATGATGCCAAATTCTCTCCCTCTGGGTTCTTCTTCCCTCCCTTACCCACTTATTCCCCCGCTAACTTCTCAGTATGTGCCATTATTTCCTATTTATTGTTTAGCACAAAAATGTAAACTTCTTTCTCAGTCTCATGTTGTGTGTCACACATAGCCCTATCAACAACCTTAACACTTCTGGAAATGACAGATGCTGAGCAGGTAAAACCACACAGAGAGTCATTGCGGGGGGTGTCCTCTTGCAGGAAGAGGACAGGAATTCCCTCCTCTCACACCCCCTTCTCCAGCTTTTTTTCCTGGCTTTCATCAAACCAAAGTAAGAATGCTGCTCCATCCCTTCCTGCTCTTCCTTGCCCCACCCCCAGTCATGAGATACCCCAGACTTCTCTACATCTTCTTTCCTTCACAGCCATTTTCATAATCTATTCGGTAACAATTCTGAGGAAAGGAAGAGACCTGAGATAATATGGTTAATGGAAAAAACTGACTCTGGAGCCAGAAAACTTTAATTTTAATCCTGGATCTCCTGCTTATTACCTATATAGCAGTGCACAAGATCCTTCACCTTTCTATACATTATGTCCCCTCTCTGTAAAATAAAAGGTTTGTACTGGAGAATCTTTAAGATTGCTTCCACTTCTAAATTCTATGATCCATTGTTTCTCCAACCCCCCCGCCAAAGTATTTTCAGGAAAGGAGAGAAGAGAAGAGAGAGAAAAGAGGAGAGGAAGTGCTTAAGAGAAAGAAGAGAAGAGAGACTGCATTTGTATACTTTGTCAGGCAACTACCACCTAGCTACAACCAGAATGTGCAGAGAACATAGCAAGGACAAACTTGCCCCAAATCTGGGTTCTCTAGGAAGCTGAGTGCTATTGGTTTCAGAAGCATTAAAAGAGGAACTCTGGACTTGGAATGGAGGTTAAAGAATGCAGTTTAGATATAGACCTTGTTTTAAAGAGAAGAGTCTGGAGATGAAAGGTGGACTGAGGAAGGAGAACCATTTTTCTGATGCAAAGTTCACAAAACTATAAATTTAGAAACAGAAAATACCTTAGAAGTCATATAATCTAACCCTCTCCTTTTATATCAGGAAAGAGGTAAAACCACTTGCCCAAAGTCACATGGGTTATAAGTGGAAGAACAAGGATTTGACTCTAGATATGACAAACTTTCCATTCTACCATTCTTCTTTCCTCTTCCTTCCCAGCTTAATTTCCTCCAGGGTCTAGCAAATATTTCCAAAGGTCTATGATTTCATCCCATCTTTTCAGATTAAATTCCATTCACACCTCTCTAATAGAGCTTACAAATTCTTGTGGACCCCCCCCCCAATATCCATCACCTTATGGGCAATAAATAATTTGGTGATAGAAGTTTCCGAAAGCTGACCATTTTACTAACACCAGTAACTTTGCCTGGCAATTAATGAAGAGACATTTAAGACAAAGCAGGGAGGGTGGTGCTAAACCCAAAGGCAACACTTTTCCCACTTAAAACCTTACCTATAGAGACCCTTGGGGAAAAGAGATAATCTACAAAATTTAAAGATGACACTCAGCCCATAACATCAACAAGTTCAGGTGTATATATGTACAGAAAGGTAAGCAGGTTAAAAACAAAACAAAACAAAACAAAACTAGAACCATCTGACCTCTGACTAAACTAATTTACAATGTTGCAGGAGAAAAAAGGTGATTACTCACACAGCCAGATGTAGTTCCTGATGAATTATATTTAATGTTGCTATGTAATTGCAACCTACGTTCTTAGGTATATTGTATAAATTACAGGTTTCATCATGCAATGGGTTATTGTTTGTTTTATTGATACGTGTTTTTATTCCCATATACTATTATACATACCATGTTTCCCCGATAATAAGACACTGTCTTATTAATTTTTTTGGACAGAAAAACACCAGAGGGCTTATTTTCAGGGGAGGGCTTATTTTAATGAACATTGACAGCAATTTTAATAAACAGGTAAATGTGAACAAAAAAAATGTACCTTTATTCAATAAGCAAACCACTGGGGAAGAACAGGATGACGCGCTCACTGCTGCAGCTCTGATTGGATGCAGCTTGGAGTGCGGCGTGCGTTTCACGGGGGAGAGGGGGAACGGTGCATACAGAGGGTACCGTAATGTAGCGTGTAGCACAGGGGATCACCTTCACTACAGTAGCAATCTCAATAGGGCTTATTTTCAGGGGAGGGCTTATTTTAGAGGAATCTTACACAGTAAGGGGAGGGCTTATTTTCGGGATAGGTCTTATTATCGGGGAAACACGGTATATTGTTATTATAACTTATTATGTTATTCTGACTAATGTTCCAATGTTTCCCCCCCTCCTCCTTTGCACACAGTGCAAGTATTAGCATATTTGGGGATATACCATTACTATGGATTTTATATGATTTTTTAAAATCATTTTTTAAATGATTTTTCAGGGACTGAAAAATTACCACTCATAGGGAGAAATAAGACCCCCAGTTTCAACTCCCTCCCACAGAGACTATGGATACTGTTACTTTTTCTTTAAAAGGGAGTAGACTCTGAGGGGAGATAAAGTGTTACTGTCATTCCGGAAGGAATTAATTATTGTGGCTCAAAAGAGATGGTCTAAGGTACCAGCAGAAAGCCTGAGAGACTGAGTGAATCTGAAGAGGGATTTTTGGAGAACCAAGTTTAACTTGGGCTATGAAGGAGATACGATGTGGAGAGGATATCCTGAAGAGAATTGTTAAGAGAATTTACCACACTATGAAAACTAAATTCTTGAGCTATCATTTCAGTGTCTGAGAAGGAGTTAGCATCTGCAGTTACAGGCTGTGATCTTTTTCATGTCAGAGCTGATATACTGTTAAAATATTTAAATGTCTGTGTTTTTTTACCTTGTTAATGAATTGTAAAGACATCAACTTTAATGTTATTGAAGCCTATGAGAGCAGAGGGTTGAAAAAAAAGGAAGGCATAAATGTGTGTATACACATATATACATATATGGAAATTTCAATACAAACTAGTGATTATAGGATAGAATACCCATAGTACCATAGGACAAGAGATCTGGAAGAACCTTAGAGGTCACCTGGCCAAGCCCCTCATGTTACAGATAAGATGCCACAAAGATGATGAAGTATAGCTAATGTTGCTTTGTTATTGCAACCTTTATTTTGTATAGATTGCTTATTTCACTATTCAATGAGCTATTTCTATTGTTTGTTACATCAATACAGGCAGCGTTATACATGTATTATTCTATATACTTATTGTTGCTACTGCTGCATTTTTCTTCTTGCCTGTACTACTAACATGCACATGTACATACTGTATGTATAAATTACATGTAATATGTATGTCTTATAAATGATTTTCACTGTTATGTGTTTATTATACATGATATTAATGTTGATTTGATGTAACCCAATGATTTTTTTTTTGGAGGGGGGGAAGGCAAGGCAATTGGGGTTAAGTAACTTGCCCAAGGTCATGCAGCTACTAAGTGTGTCAAGTGTCTGAGGCCGGATTTGAACTTAGGTCCTCCTGACTCCAGGGCCGGTGCTCTATTCATTGTGCCACCTACCTGCCCCAATCCAATGATTTTTAAGAGATTGAAACATTTTGGGCATGGGGGAAAAAGGTAACCCTAGTTTAAATGGCCTTCCCTACAGAAAATACAGATACTGTTATTATGTCTTTAAGAGAAAATAAAACATTGGGGAGTTAGTTTAACTGTTGTATAGAAACAGTTAACTGTCATGGTCTAGACTTTGTATGAAGCACAAAGAGAAGGTCCTTTCTTCAAGGATGAAACAAGTTAATCGTCATGGAGAAAGAGTCTGAAGAGACATTTGAGAGGAATGAGTTTAACTCTTTTTCTGTGGTGAAGACATATGGAGAAGAAACTTATAAGTGCCATCCTTAGAGAGCAGAAAATTGTTAAGACTTTGTTTTCAGCACTGAGGAAGAGTCAGCAGTGGATGATAGGTGACTGGTGGTGATCTTTCTCATAAAGCAACTAGTGATTCAACAACCAATCTATCCAAGAAGGGCTCTAAGAGGGTTGGGCCTCAAATAGTAGGTATTGCTTTTTCAGTTTTTATCGATAAATTGTTTTGAAACATCATAGCCCAAATGAATGCCCCCACAATACACAATTGTGGGTAGGATTTCCATAGGTGAAGATAAAGGGTAAAATGTTCCTGGTAGGAAGATGGTAAGCAAAAGCACACAGGGCAGGGAAGATGAAAATGTCATTGAATTTGACTCCTGGAAGGAACCTGTAGAGATTGTGTTTCAGGGAACTATGAGCAGATCAGTTTGTTTGGAGCAGAGAGTTCAGCAGAAGAGTAGTAGGAGGTCATTATATTAGATAGTTTAGATGGCCTTGAATTCCAGGTTAATGAATTTAAATATTATCCAGTAGGCAATTGAGGAGAGAGGCCTGGAGCTAAATGATTTGGAGAGTTTTAAGGAGTAGAATGACATAAGCAGAGCCACACTTTAGGAAAATTAAAGTGGTGGCAGCATATTGGGAGGATTAGAGAGAGCAGAGGAAAAAGACTAACATGCAGAAAACAGTTAGAAGGTGATTACAATTGTTTTGTCAGAGAGGTAGGGGACTACAAGGGAAGAATGTTGAACATACTGTCAGAAATGGTCTCTGTACCCCTTGTTAGTGCTTAACGGTTTTTCTTTGATATAATGGAAGGTTTAATTAGGAGGAAAGAGGAGGGGTATGTCTAAAAATGTGATGTGAAAATCAAAAGTATCAGTAAAACTTTTTTTAACTGTCTAAGTATGAGAAGATAAGACAATGGAAATAAAAGAAAGTAGCGGGTGAGAGATATTTTAATATTTGCTAGACTGGGGAGATGGGTGATGCGACCTAGGAAAGAAGCTGGTGAGACCAGAGTTTTTTCTTCTTTTTCCTTCTGCTTCTACCTCCTTCCTCCCTGTCTTTCTTTGGCAGCCCTACCCAGTAACCTGTGAGGCAGATACATACTGGGCTGTTGGCTTAAGGAGAAGTGGAGTCCATTTGGCTTCCTTGCTACCTGAAGTATAAAAAGACTCTGACAAGTGGGAATCGGTGTCAGAGGATATACCTGAGTTCATGACTTAGCTTGACTCATTGCTATGGTGACAGGAGGAGAATATATCCTTTTTTAGAAGCTATATTCTTTTAATTTCCTATTATTAGTAAAGTCTTCTTTATTGAACTTTGTGGTCCACAAGTGGCCTGTTCCATTTTAAACCCCCAACCTGAATCATTGGACCAGCCTAACTTTAGCCTAGTTCAATATACTATGGATCAATAAAACCCATCCCAACTACTGGAAAACAATCCAAAGCTCATGCATACATGCTTATATATCTAAATTCACATATAAATATTGTACACCACATACATTTGATATACTCATATGTGCATGTTACATATATGTAATTTTTACATGTGCATGGTCAAAGCACAATCCATGCTACTAGTAAGTCAGTAGGGGTGTTATTTTATATGTCCATACTTTTTTTTTATATGGAGACATATTTGGGCATTTACTGATCATCAAATAAAAGGTATTTATATTTATAAATTATATTTATATTGAAAGCTGAACTCATTGTCTCCTCACCTAAACATTTGTGTAAATAGCACCACTGTTTTGCCCTTATTTACAGTTCTTTTCTCTCCTCTTCCAAATCCAACCTCTTGGCTCATTGGGTTTCTTGACATTTCACTACCACTACCATATTCTAGGCCTTCATCATTTCATAATTAGATCACTTCAACAGCCCTCTAGATGATTCTTCTGATTCTGGTACCTCCTTGCTACAACTGAATCTAGAGAAGGCTGCTTAAATAATCAAACTCAGATACTGCTTTCATTATTAGCACATTCCCCTCCTAAACTGACCTACAACGGCTCTCTTCGCCTGTAGGATCAAATTTAAGTTCTTTTGCCAGGCCTTCATTCATTGCTTCCTCCCAACCCTTTCGATCTCCAATCTTCCTAATCTTTTATCTTCTCTGTCCAATAAAGTCCTTCTATTTAGCTTCTACATGCATTAATTCCTTCAACAAACATATATTGGAAGCCAGCTATTCTTGAGACACTTTGCTGGCTGCTGGCAGGCTGAGGAGAGATGGGTGCCTGCTCTGGAAAAGCTTACATTCTACTTGGAGGGCTGAGACACAGACACATGACAATTTAATTAGCCACAAAAACAATTTAGGATAAGTTCTAGGACAAAGGCGGGTTTTCTTTCCTCATCACCCCCTATTCAATAAACTCCAGTGGCTTACTATCATCTCCTGGATAAAATATAAATGTTTAAATTTGGCATTCAAAGTCATTCACCATCTGTCACACTCCCCTCCCTAACAACCTTTAGAAGCTTCTTACACCTTTACTCTCCCCCCATGCATTCTTTGATCAGTGACCATGGTCTCCTTGCAGTGCCTCAAACAAGATGCTGTCTCTCCTCTCCAGGCACTTTCACTGACTTTCTCCTATGTCTGCAATACTCTATCCCCTCATTTCTGCCTCGTGGCTTCCTTCAAGTCCCAGCCAAAATCCTACCTTCTAGAGGAAGCCTTTCCTGATTCCCCCTTAATTCTAATTTTCTTCTATGATTGTCTTCAATTTATCCTTGAGATATGTTGTTTGTACATAGTCCTTTTCATGTCATAGCCTCTAAGAGTTCCTTAAGACTAGGGATTGTCTTCTGCCTCTCAGTGTCTCCAGCACTTAGCACAATGTCAGGCACATAGTAGGTGCTTAACAAATGTTTATTGATTGGTTGGATTGACCTTTATTGATTGGCTGACATTTTGCATAGCGTAGCACTGGATGTAAAATGCAATAGGTACTCGAATGAATCAAATTAATTGCATGCCTCTTGATCCTCTACCTCCCCTGCATCCCCCCTCTTCCCCACCCCCACCCCCAAGGTTAAATGAAATGGGCTGCTTATGTAGTCTTAAGAATACTGTAAAGAAAACAGTATGGATTCTTTATTAAATAGGCAGAAGGAATAAGGGGGGAGGGGGAGCAGGAAGGAAACCAACCCACCTGTCTATCCCTTCCCCCCTCCCCCAGGCCAGAATGAAAAATGCTTCCTGGTTGATCCCAATCTGGAATTTAATCCATCAGGACAGCTGCAGCGATAGCCAGCTGATGCAAGTCCACATCACAACTTGGACACTAAAGGCTTATGTCTCATAGGCCAGGAGCTTGATTGAAGTACAGCATTTACCATAATAACTGAGGGATAGGGTTTCTGAACAATCTCATACCACCAATGAGATGTACATGCTGATCAGCTCCAATCAGCTCCTTATGCATAAATTTTCCACAGCAGCTTACTTGCAACAGGGCAATGGAAGGTAGAAAGTATTATTATATATTACAACAAAGAGAGGGGTCCCATGCATTGACAAATATTCTTGCATGATCTAAATGGCATATTATCTCATAAAAATGTCAGAGTGGCAGAAAGTTAGAGCTAAACATGAAGTTCTAAGCATGCAAGCACACCACACCTGCAGGCACTTTTCAGAGACTGAGCTCCAGGTTTTATTTTTATTTCTACACATTTTATTCCAGTTATATTTTTGAGGTTCAGAGACGTTGATGGTGGTGAGGGAAGTCTGGGGTGGGGAATGTTCCTTTGATACATGGGGTTCTAGGGTAAATACTACATCTGCTGGGAAAGGGTGATTCCTCTGCATGTTGAAACTTTTCTACAATGTGGTGACCATGAGACTTTTTTTTTAATCATACACCTTAGCTCTCCACCTGAGAACTATTTCCTTCAAAGTAGTCACCTTCGATACTTATTCCACTGATGCTGTCATTGTTCAGAACACGTCTGGAACTTCTCTATGGGAAATGCCTTCAGAGCCCAGGGTACATTCTTTTGAATATCCTCTGTGGTGGAAACTATTAATCCATTGAGGGTAGATTTGATTTTTGGAAACAGCCAAGAATCATAAGGAGCCAAGTCTGGTAAATTAAGTGGAGTTATCAAAATGGAATATCATTTTGAGTCAGAAATGAGATGTGACCATAAAGCAATGAAGCTGCTTTTCTAAGGTGGCTTATAAACTGGCTCAAAAGGAGATTCCCATAGAGGAATTCAATGAATATTTGAGCAAAAGCCGTCATCTTTGGGATATATCTAGCCTCCCAAGGCAACTGCTTTGAAGAATACAACACATCATTTGGATATGTAAGTACTGGGGGATGTGTGAAAAAATATATATGTAATAAATATACATAATATATACTTGTTACTTTGTAGTTTTACCTTAGAGGGACAGAAATACAGAATATGAAAGGGCCTGTATCCAAATCATTACTTTGAATACTGAGATGGAAGGAGTATTTTGTATTTGATGGTAGCTTCTATTAATACATGGTACTGAAGTTGTTATTAGTGGCTCCAGAGTCAAAATGCCCTGTCCAGCTAGCACAAGGAAGGATTGAATAAAAAGAATCCCAGAGCCTTGAGACAAATCAATCAGTACCATCTTGCTTAGAGCAAACAGGTTTTCCTGATGGCACTGACTGGGCTCTTTAACTAGACCTCAGGCATTTCTAGCCCTAGGAATATGAACTTTTGCCCTATCCCCATCAGGACCTTGGAGTTCAAGGCATTCTGGGAACTGTAGGCTTTTGGGTTTTTGTTTTTTTTTTTTTTGAGATTCCCGGAAACCTTAGTGGTCTTTCTGGAAGGCTGCTGAGTAGGAGAGACACCAAGATGAACAGAAGACAAAGCAGAAATCCAACAGAATTATCCAAAGCAGGTCTCTTTGGATCTAAGGATCTCTGAGCATTTAAGAATCCTTGAGAACTGGCTAATAGTATTAATTGAGGACTTCTGTTGAACAAAATAAATTTTTAAAAAATATGTTCTAGTCTTGACAAAAAAACACACCAACCAATCATGAGATCATAGAGCTTGGGAAGACAGCTTCAGTGAGTGGCATTGGTTATTTATTTCAGGCACACATACCAATGTCTTTTATTGTGGTTGGGTAATTTGGAAACCCTAACCCAGAGAATTCCTCCCAGACAGACCAACATTATCACCAAATTTGTTCCAACATCACATTTCTATCATGTTCTTTGGTCACATTTCCTCTACTACCACTATCACTGTAGCCCATCCTTGGAAGCCAAGGTGTGTGCAGGAGGTTAGGGGAGGGTCAAAGAAGGAAATTGAAAAGGAAGAAGAATGATGAGTTCCGGGAAGTGGCCCCATTGGCCCAGACTATTCAAAAGGGGCAAAAAGCCATTAAATGCTGGGGTTTCAGGGAGAGGATAATCCAAAGCACTGTACATTCATATTATTTACATGTACAACCTGCTCCAGTGATACGTTAGTTGACAGTATACGTGCTATCAACTTGCTGAAGTGTATCTTACTCACTCTTAACGGTACACCATTTATCAATTTAAAATAATCATTTTACTTTTTATTCTTTTTCTTTCTTCTCTCCCCCACAGCTGTGATTCACCTTCAAGCTGGTCTTTCCTCTATGGCCAGCCCCTCCACACCTTCCACCCCCAGGTGCCCACAAAACTGAGGGGCGAGGGGGGGAAATCTAATGTCCTGGGTTCCAAGGAAGCCACTAACAATGGATTTTGATTCTCGATCAGGTCCAAAGTGGTGTTCTGTTCCCACCCCTAACATCCAGTACAAACCTACTAACCTCCAAGAAATGACAAACTCCAGAAACCCCACCAATTAAATTTAAACTCATGAAAAGCTCGGTGGCTAGTAAATTATTATTTTTATTAGCTTGAACCAAGTTCTAGTAAGAGAGAGTCAACTTACTCCCATGAATGGTTCTTTAACTCCTTAATTTATTTAACTCTGTGCTCTTTGCCAAAGCCTGGAATATTTTTAGCTCATTCTGTTGTTGGATTTGGCTTTTTTATGTGTGTTTCTGAGGGGTATTTTTAGCTTAATACATGTTATTCTAACAGCCTCCTATGCATTTCATTCTGCCTATGCTGGCTGTGTTGTCCCCTGTCTCGAAGCAAGATGAAGGAGATTTCTAAGAATAACTGGTGTACCTTTTTTTTCCAGGGGAGATGTGCTATTTGCTCAGCGATTCTCTCAGCCTCTCTCCCTAATTTGCCTTATTATTCACGTGACCTGGATATTCCTATAGAAAAATTCGGCATCTCCTTATAGAAATAATTAGAGATGATGGCAGTGTGATCCCCACTGGTAAAAACCACATTCCAAAAATGAGCTTTGATTTCAGAGAGAGAGAGAACACCCACCGAAGCCTTGCATAACAATGTTCTGCCTGGCAGTTCAGGGCACCAAGCTCCTGGCTGGCAGTTCCTGCCTGTTTTCCCCGCATTTGCTTTGATGTCTCTTGCTCCTTGTCATTGAGAAAGAAAGATGGTTGGATTCTTTGGGAAAGCAGCCTTTGAAAAGTAACTCTTTTCACACCTATTTAATGTTGGTAACTGTTGCAGAAACACTCCTCTGTGTCAGAGAGTTAATGAGGTATTTACTAAAATGTATTTTTTTTCCTTTAAAAAAACACATAAGAAGAGAGGGGCAGGCCTTTATGAGGGTCTTTTCACACCAGGAAATGATCTTTCTTACAGAATTTTATGAGAACCGCAATCTACTGAAAGCTCTATTAGCACTTGAGAAGTTTCCATTTCTCTCACCATTTAGGGATCTCTCCACCCTGGTTTACCCCCAAAATAAAAGGGTTTGGGGGGTGGGGAGGGAATGCCATGTTTTGACTTTTGGTGTAAGATCCAATCACTGACACCAGCCCCCTCTCAATCTTCAGAAGCAATCCATTGTCATTTATACCCAAAGGAAATGAGAAAGAAAAGAAATTGGAGGGGCTTCTAGGTGGCGCAGTGAATAGAGCATGGGCCCTGAAGTCAGGAGTACCTGAGTTCAAATCCAGCCTCAGACACTTAACACACAAAAAAAATAGCCTTGTAACGTTGCACAAGTCACTTAACTCCAATTGCCCTCAAAAAAGCAAAAAAGAAAAGAAAAGGAATTGGAGGAGAGGGGGAGGGAAGAGAGAGGAAGAGGAGGAATCAGAAAGTCATCTGTTATATCTGTACATAGAAATCAAAGTGGAGATTAACTCCTCACCCCAGATTGTAGATAGCATTCAAGTGTTGACTAGTAGTCACACTAGGTGACCTCTGAGACCCTTACCAATTCCCCACTTCCTACTCCCAAACCAAAAAAGCTAGGTCTCAATTCCAGGTGAATTTCCAATTTTCAAGTGAATTACAGAAATAATCAATTGCTTGGTTTCTCCAGTTTGTCTTAGCACCAAGAAGGAAAAAGAAGAAAAAGGAAGACAGAAGAGATAAACCACAGCATCATAAAGGAATACATATATATGTATATGTAAATATAAATTGTTATATTTGGAGTTTTACCCAAGATATAACTATCTCTCCTGACTAAATATCCAGCATGATGTGGAAATCCCAATTGCTTGACAAAGAGTAGGCTGATGAAAAATCTTGGGTTGGTTCATTGTTGATTCTCTTTCTTCCCCCACCCCCCACCCCCCTAACTTTCACAGCTTTGACTCTGGACCATCTGTATTAGAGACAAATTCTAACACTGCACTAAAAATAATGATACCAAACATTTTAATTGCACCTTTTTGTGACAAGGTTACTATAACAGCACTTTACCATAAAATCCTACAGCTCGATTATAAAACTATCAGCACTTTCATTTTAAGAAAAAACAATTGGAGGGGTGGCTAGGTGTTGAAGTGAGTAAGAGTGCTGGCCCCTGAGTTGGGAGAACCCAGAATCAGTTCAGGCCTCAGACACTTACCCACACAAAATAACTGGCCATGTAACCTTGGGCAAGTTACTTAACCCCAATTGCTTAAAAAAAAAAAAAAGAAAGAAAGAAAAAACAATTGGAAAAGCATTCTAAGCCTGACTTCCCTTTCAAAGTCTCCTGCAGCTGATTAAAAAACACACACACACACACACACACACACAAAACCAACAACACTATATGCAAAAGAGGAGAGAACAGCTCTCTCTCCTTAGAGAGAGAAATCTATAGCAAGAGAATTCCACAGCAGAGAGACTAAGAACCCAATCTATTGCCAATGGAATCTAACTGGATTGAACAGGACACAATGGGCAGCTGTGAAAATGCAGCTCTCTTAAAAGATCGGTTAGAATCTATCTCCCTCAATAGATCATTTAATGCCCATCTTACAATTGGACAAATGGGGGGGGGGGTAGCATAATTTGCCTTGTTCTCCTTTATCAGGCATTCTTCCTTGATGGAAGGATCCATACTGAGACCTAAGAACAGGTCTATATAATATCCAAACAATCAACTAAAAAGAGAAAAATTCAGTTTTTTTGGAGAACATGATAGTATGGTGGAAAGAAGAGCCTGGGAGCTAGAATGCCTCTATCCCAGTTCTGCTACTTAATTATTTTGGCTTGACCTAGGGCAAATCAACTCACCTATTTGGCCTTCAGCTTCTTCTTCCTTCATAAAATGCGGTAAAATGTAAACATTTGCCTTGCCTGATTCATAATGGTTGTAGTAAACTTCAAATGAGAGAATGCATTTAAAGTGCTATAGGAGTATGTTACCATTAAGGTGCATGGTGTTCTGTTTTATTTTTTTTTTTTTTAGAAAATGCCTTTTTCTTTAAAAAAAAAAAAGACAACCTTGTTTTCATTGTTTAGATGTAGTCCAAGGCAATTTACATTGATTTATTGGTTTTATTTTTCCCCCAAAATGTAATTTGACTAGATTTTTTAGAAGTTCATCTACCTGGTGTAGTGGCTTTCACTTTTGTCTAATACTATCCCCTATATCAACAACAAAAAAAAATGGTCTTCAAACCACTTTCAGAAGGAATTGTCTATACTAGCCAGTTTTCAGCTTCCATATTTACCAGAGAATGTCTCCTGTCACAAAAGTTCTAAATAGCCAAGTATCTTCTACCTGTTTTTGTCACTCTGAAACCTTCCTTTGGGCTAGTAGGGGAAAGAAGAAAATGACTGGGTGAGTGGGGAGGGTCAGGACAGAGTTCAGATCAAATGAGCTCTTGGTCTTTTTTGAAGCCTTCAACTTATCCCTGAGGAAACCCCCTGGGTTCCCTCCATTGGAACCAGATGTAATGGGGGGGGGGATTTTGTTGGGGGAGGGGATAGAGAGGGTTGAATGTGTGGGGTAAAGGAAGCAAAATAGCTAAAGGAGTTCAGGGCCTAGACTTGTCCCATTCTTAATATCTTTTTGCTGTCTATATTCAAAATGAGAACTTGGAATTATCAAATGGTAAACATTAGTACACCGAGATCTATAGTTACCTAGAGTGCAGGTTCAATTTCCATCCCTCTCCCCCTTTGGCTCTCATCTTCCTGAGAGACTTTTCTACAGTCCTGAATGACCAAAAAGAGGAGTTTCAAGCTGAGCATTGGCCCAATGGAAGCTGTGAGATATTGAATATGAAGGGGAGTGGGAGGTGAGAGGGAGTTGGGGAGGCATTAATTACCTGATCTCATTCAAAAATTGGCACCATCCCCACATAGCCTCATCTGTAGGGGAAGGCTGTTAGGCTTGTGGTCAGTCCCCAGCCTGTCTCTGCATTATAATTAAATACTCAGAGTCAAGATCCCAACCATAATTTATTTAACACTCATTTTTGATTCAATTTTACCTGCCCAGGCTAAAGAGCACTGGAATGTTTGGGAAAGAATTCTAGTCACCTAGAATGTTTGGGGAGGCATATCCTTCAGGCCTAGACACCTAGGGCTTGAGGGGCCTTTGCTCAGAGGGAACTTTAGGCTGTTCAGAAAAGATTTAGAGGCTAGGAGATCAAAGTTCTGCTGCTTTCTGTGTGATGACCATATTCAAGGGATCCTCTAAGGAACACCTTGAATTAAGAAAGTAGGGAAAGAGATATTTAATAAAAATAGAGGTAGGGGAAGAAAACATAAAATCAACAATTACACAACCAATTTTTTCTTTTCTTCCTCAGTTTTACATATAAAGGAAGGGAAATAAGGGGGGAAAACAAAAAAGGAAAAAAAATCAGAGAAAAGAGAGGTCAAATTTGGATCAGGAAATACTTGAATGGAAAAAGGCTGCAGATATAGGTTGTAATTATATAAAACAGCATGTTTGAAAGTGTCAAGATCACTGTGTTTGTTAGTGGCACTTTTGGGGATCTCACCATGCTATAAATGCTAAAAGCCCATTAGTAATTATGCAATTTTGTGTGTATGTTTTTCTTTTTAGGAAATTTATAGTCTTCTTTTTGAGTGCACTCCCAACTGACAACTTTCCTTCCAGCCTTGTCTGTGCTATCCTTTTTAATCCACATACTAATTGTAATCCCATTAAAGCAGATATAATTTTATTAGTATTCACAGTTCATCAAGCTAGCAATAATAACTGTTACTGCCTAATTTTTAAAACTGCAAAAAAAAGTCATGTTTAAAGCTAACTATAAACAAAGCCCAGCCAACCTGCATGATCCAAGAGCTAAACCACCTGATTACAGATCCACAGGCATCTCTTCCCAACAAGAGGTGACACATCAGTAATCTAATTCCCTTTCTCCAACATATAAAGTTAGATAATGACAACTCCACAACAAAATTTTCCCACTTTTTTCTACCTCAACATTATTTTCAAAATAATTAAATGTAAATCACAGGGAGAGAAAGGAATCTCCAACTTCACCAGTCTAAAGATTACTTTCCTAAGGACAGGAATAAAATAGTCAGGGGGCCATACACTGATGTAGAGGAAGGTGAATTCAGAAACTCCACAAGGTTCAGCAAATCAAACCTGATATTTTTTCAAAGTTTTCAAGTTTCTCCCTCAACCTTCAGCTTTCCTCCCCTTTACATTTTCAAGGGACCAACACCCAGCTTTATAGAAAAAGCCAAAACCAGAGGAGAGTTCTATTTCTCCCTTTCTAACAAATTCACAATACTGAGTCAAAATACTAAATGCAGAGGTCTTAAGGAAGCACACTCAGAATAACCACATTCCACCCAACTGTCTTTGGGGCCACAATGACCCCACAGATCCCTAGATGCTGAGGGTCATGCTCTCCTCCCTCTACCCCCACTTCCCAACACATGCAGCCCCAAACCCCTTTAACTAACAGATTTTTTTTTTTCTGAAAGGGTGCCTGTGAGTTCCCCGGGCCCTTTTGCTAGCCACGCTTTGTATGTCTTTAGCAGGATACCAGAGGCACTTGTTAAAGCTAATGCATCCCCTGCAAACCCATTCTCACCCTGACACTTCAAGGCTTTATATAGAAACAGGATTTTCTAGTCTTACACCAGCAGCCCCTATTAACACTAACCCTGTGCACACAACTGCCCCTAATCTGAAAAGGCCACTCTGAGTTCGACGCTGCTCCTTCCCCCCCCCCTTCCCCAAGCAAGAACAGCCGTTTTGTTCCACCAGAAAGCGCCTCCTTGTCCCAGCACCAGAATATCTTAAAGATGTTAATGCAGAAAAGAGGTTTCAACGGAATTTATTTTCTTTTGGAGGAGGAGTAGGGAGGAGGAGAAGTAGGAGGGAATCTTTATTTTTAGCTCCTTCTGCGGCTGTTCCTCTGAGTCCCAAGTGTACCCCGGCTCTAAAGGTCTATTCTATTCTCCCTGATAATAGTATGGAGAAGAATCAGATAACTGGGCCAGTGGAGCACAGAGCAAAATTCGGCTGGACCAAAACATTCCGAGACCACCAAAACCTTCGCCCATTTGTTTATAAGTCCCAAACTAGAAAATCCTCTAAACAGGAAAAAAAAAATTAATGAAATAAAATTAAACCAGTCTCCTAGATTAGAAAAAAAAATTTCTAGATCATCTCCAAATACACTCAAGTTTTTATTCGCTTCCCCCGACATCCCTTAGCCCTTAGAAAGTCTCCGTGGAAGAGAGCAAGAGAACCCAGAAATCCAGGGTAGTCAGCTCCCTGACACAGTGGCAGCCTCCAGGCAGAGGCCTCGGCAGCCTCCTCGCAGAGGCCTCGGCAGCCTCCTCAGCCTCCTGCCCGGGACTGCCCCAGAATTCCAGTACTTGGAAGAAGGACCCCTCCCTACAGTCCTGCCCCGAGGCTAGGGCTGGGTGGGCAGGAAGGACACTAACCTGTGTGCGTGGCCATGGGTAGAGGCGACTGGAAGTACTTGCCCGGCGGGAAGTGAGCCGGGTGCTGGACTGCGGGGCCTGCCGGGGCTAGGCGCGAGGCGGCGGCGGCTGCTGCGCTGCGATGGCCCAGGCTTCCGCGCTCAGAGAGGAGATGCGACGGCGGAGCGAAGTCCCGGCCATCCATGCCGGGGAGCCGGCAGCGGCGACTCCGGCCCCTAGCCAGCCGCCGCCGCCGCTGCCCTCCCCGCTCCGCCTACTCCTCCCCCCACTGCCGCTGAGGCTCCTCCGCTGGACTCGGAGTTCTAAGCGGCGGTAGCAGTAGCCCCGAGCGGCAGCAGCAGCCAGCCGGGAGCGCTGGTGGAAGAAGCAGAGGAGCAAAAAGAAACTGAATCCGAGGCCGAGTGAAACGGTGTTTGGGGGCAAGAAGGAAAGATGATCCTGGTGAGAGTAATGTGTTTTAAAAAAAATAATAAAAACAAAATAAAACTGATAATTAAACGATAACAGTAACAGGCAAAGCAGCCAAGAAGAGATCCGGAGTTAGGGACTAAATCCTTCAGCGGGTCAGCCGACTGGGGTCCTCTCGGGCTGGCCAGGTGCAGTTCCTGCGATCGGAGCTCATAGTCTGTGGAGTGAAGGAGAAAGATACTGTGATTCCGGCTCCGGGGTCCCCTGCGGCGCCCCCGCGCCTCCTCCCAACCCGGGCTTTTTCAAAGTGACCCTACAGTCAGACGGGATGTCCAGGGCATCGAGGTACCAGAATAGAGGGAGGAGTTAGTGGGGAGAGGCGAGGTGCATGTACAGAAAGTCACTGGGACAGATACTGAATTACTCCTACGGATGGACACATGAAAACACTAATATCGGTGGCCCATCGAGACACACAGACACGCAAACACATAGGGACATACACCCACACAAAGATCATAGAGATAATGAACACACACTCTCTCTCATAAATTAATGAAATCTTACAATGTCATCCCTCTCTCCAACCCCCTCCTCCTTTCTCTCCTCACTCTAGCTTGGGTTCCTTGTCCCTGGTTCGAAGATGTTTCTCACTTGGACAATGAAAACCCAAATCTATGAAGCCGTTCTTTCTCTTCTCCATCTCCATCTCCATCTCCTCTTCATCTCTCTCTCTCTCTCTCTCTCTCTCTCTCTCTCTCTCTCTCTC
>NW_027187287.1:3328510-3346949 GCF_028583685.1 Petaurus breviceps papuanus
CCCCATTTCCTCCCTCTCCCCCCCCCAGGTGTCTCCAGTAAAATGCAATTCTGTTCACACTTGTTTTTTAGCCCCCTCCCAGTTTTACTGCATCCCTCTTAACCGAATAACCATGCTAATTAAGCGAGTAATTTTATTGATTGTAACTCAAGAGGTTGCTTAAAAAAGGGGGGCTCTTTTTCTTCCGTCTTCTTCAACCATAACAGATTTGTACCCCATTCTTTTGAACCTAGGAACACCCTCAGTTGCTCCCCTACTTCTCCCCCGCCCATACACTTACCTTTGGTAACAGGGAGCTCCCAAAGCCCTCAAATCCCCAATTCATTTTCTGCTCCCCACCCCCACTGGCTACTAGCAAGAACCGCAGTGATCAATCCATCTCAAACTACCTCCTTTCTTTCTGGCACCTAGGGGCCCACGACCCAGGAATCTAGTGAAAGATTGGGATGTATTTTAGTGTAAATGATTTTAACTCATTTTTTCCTATTGAATAAATGAAAGGTGTTTTCTCTAGGTCCCCCCCCTTTCGATTCCCTCTTCCCTCAAAAGAATAAAGGAGACAGAAATCCAGGTTAAAGGATTGGGGGAGGGAGGTGCTCCAAGGACCAGATACTGGCCTTTTTGAAGGATCCATCCAGCAACTGACTTTCTCCCTTCAAAATCCCAAGCTGTGAGAATGGGTGTGGGGGTGGGTGAGAAGGTTAAAACTGCATCTCTTTTCTAGAATGTCTTGGTCCTTCCAGAGACAGATGAAGGGGAAAGAAAAATCCTCGGCCAGCGGCCCCTGCCGTTTCCCTTTGCATTTCAGTTGGGGATTCCCACTCCCAGGGTTGAGCACCCAGACTCAGACCAAACAGTTATGTAAGCGGCTTGCTTTGCAGGCTCTGCAGCTCACACACTGGCCTTTGGCTCCTGCCCACTTCTCACAACGCCAGACCGACAGCAAATCTTCCCTTCCACACCTGGGAAAAGAGGGGTCTCGGGCCAAGTCAGCCCCTCTCTACTGTCACTTGCTCCTGATTTCAAGTTTAGGAGCAGTGTATAATAATCACTCTGCCACCATCCTTTTTTACCCAAAACCTCTCCTATCTTCCCCCTCCCTCTATATTTTCAAGTTGAATTGTAGTCCCTCCCATTAAGACAAAATCTGAATCGATTACTGAAGCCCGGATGAGGCAAAGAGAAGAGACAATCTATATCGTGTACATATATATGTATTATTATATATTTATATGTGGAAGTTCCTGCCTCCTAGGCTTCTTTCTCAGCACTCGTTCATTTTCTGTATTTTTCCTTTCTTCACTGCATTTTTTTAACGTTTAATACCACATCTAACAAAAGGAGACAATAATGGACTCAATATTCTTAATAGTGAATATAACAGAAAGCCTTATGGGTTGTGTTTTTACCACCCCACCGTGACAACAAAGTGATTAAGATGTTTTTCATTTCGTGAATACCATTTAAAATTGCTATATTTAATGCTCTGAGTTCTACAATATCTTATTTGCAAGTAATTTTGTGTCTGATTTAATCTATAACCGAAAACTTAATGTATTAAGTGAATACATATTTGTTCAGCTGATAAGCTTTTTTCATATTTACACGAGGAGCTTTTGCATTGTAAATACAAGGGGACTACACAATGAGTTCTCTTTGTCTTACAACTTCACACAAAGGGGCTAGGGGCTCCCCTCCCCCTCCCCCTCTCTGGTGGAGAGCCCGAGTTATCTCCCTCGATCTAACAAATATTTCCTAGTCCTCGGAGGCGCTGGTAGGGGGGCAGAGTGGGGGAAGAGAAGGAAAAGAACATTTGAAAACCCCTAATGGAGAAGTGAAGATCTCCGAGTTAGGCCTACTAGCCTAACTACTACTCAGAAGCAAACTGTCCACGCAGGAAGTGAGGGATGAGGGCGGCTACAGGGCAGACCTTAGAGTGAAGAAGAGGGAGAAATCAAGAGAGAAAGGGAAATCGCTAGTTTCAAAAATCCGAGACTGGAATGGAAGAGGTTGCAGAGACGGTATAGCCCACACAGAGAAAGACACAGACAAAAAAAAAAAATCTGAGAACAAGTACAAGAATATTAAGATTTCTGGACACTGCGCTGATCACTTCTTTCTCGTTGTCACTCTCTTCTTAAAGCAAATCGAGGGTAAATTACCCTTATGTTTAGGATTACTTCATTATGCATTTTTATTTTTTCCTATCAGAGGCAAAGCCGCTTTACCTGGATTCTTCCTGGGAGCTAAGGCTCGGATTCATTCAACCCCAGAGTTTGTTACGTTTCCCCCGGGGAAGGATTGGGAGAACGATCCAAGCAGCCACTGCCCGATCCCCCGATGGCCTAGAAGTGACTCTCTACCACCCACTGGAATCCAGAAGCCTCCCTCCACCCTATGCCGGCCTTGCTCCAGAGGTAAAAACCTGTGCTAGCAGTTGGTAGATAGTCTCCAGCTATCTACCACTTCAAGCTGTGCCCAGCCAGAGAATTCCCTTCTGCCACACCACTTTCCAACCGTCTCTACTATGTGTATTCCAGGGAAGGTGACTGAGAGCTCTGAATTGAGCAAGCAGTACCTCCATTAAGAATCAAGGCCAGTACCCCTTTCCTGACGAGCCGGTTGGAGTGAATCGAGAACGAAAAGGGAGAATCGGTGTAAAAACCCGAAGGAGTTGTGAAAGAAATAGGAAGGAAAGAACAAGAGCTAACTTTGTTTCTGTGAAAGGGACACAGGTCCCCGGTCCTTGTAAGGCGGTAAAATGAGAAAATATATTTTAAGTAAGCCACCAAAAGCGGATTAAAAGAACGGGGGGAAACACAAAGCCCTGGCGGCTGCAGAATGAAAAAACGTGGGCCCAGCAGAGCCCAGCTCAAGCTGCCGCCTTTCTTCGGCAACCCTGCCCAGAAATGATGGTTTGTTTTATCTCTGAGCTCCAGAGAAGCATTCAGGGGCCCTTCGGGTCCTAGCTGGTCCCTGAGTCAGAACCCGACTCCCTTCTTGTAGTCGCCAAGCCGAGCATGGTCGTAGTTAAGAACACAGGTTGTGATTTTTAAAATAAACGCACACAGTTGCTCAAATTCGAAAAAAAAAATATTTTTTTTCAACAAAAAACTTTCTCCCGGTTCACCAAGACCGATTCTTCTCGCCTGTCCCCCTCTTTTCTCCAAGAGTGCATCCAGTTTAGGCCCTGGGCCCTGACTGTCTGTTTTTAGAGTCGCAGAGTACTAGCGAAGCGGAGCAGCAGAGAGAAGAGTTAACTCGGGGCTGGCGGAGGCGGCCCGAGGAAGCAGCAGGCCGCTACCTGCACTACCTCTCGACCGCCCCGGGGAAAAGGCTAGGCTACCGAGGAGGGTGCAAACTTTGTCCCGTCTTCTGCGCTTCCACAGCCCTGGTGTGGAGGAGTTGTTCCCGGGTCTCCTCCTGTCCTACTTTTCCTCCCCCAGAAGTCCCGAGGCCGAGGGAACCCAAGCCTCCAGAACCCGCTCACAGCGAATTACAAAAGCAGCCCTATCTTCTCCCGCCCAGGGTTGTGCAGCGCGGAAGCTGCAGGGTTCCAGAGAAAACAAAAGAAAATGGAAAGCGCGAAGACAATATCCTCCCTCTCCCTTCCTTTCCTTCTCAAGAAATAGAACCCCCTTCCCCGCAGCAGACCAGGTAGTCCCCTTTCTCTCCCCAGGATCCCCAGCTTGAAAAACCCCAGACCGAGGGCTCGCGCTACCAGTCTTCAAGCTGCAGTTTCAGACCCCGAGGGGTGAAAAAAGAGACACAATTTAAAAGCTGTGCATATTCCAGCCCGAAAACAGTTCGAATTCGGCACCTTCCCTCTCGCCCCCTTACAACTCCACCCAGACTAAGAGAAATCTTTCTCTAATTTTCTCAAGAGAAAAGTGAAAATTAAAAGATTAACTCCCTCCCTCCAAAAAGAAAAAAAATAACCTGACCCCTTCCCATTTCCCGCTGAAGGGTAGAAATTTGCGTTCCTATTTTTCCTGCAGATTTTTTTCTCCTCCTATGGAAATCTTTCTTCAGAAATAAGGCACCGGTACCAAGGCAAGCAGTGGTTCGCTCTCCACCTTCCCACAGACTGTGCAGTTTAGCGTCCCCACAATCACCTTCCTTGCACGCAAAGGTCTTACAATGAATCTTTTTCCTAGTAGTGGTAGTAGCCGGCAAAACATAAAAAGCTGAGATTGCTGGGGGGGAGGGGGGGTGCCGAGGGTAGATAGAAGTTGGGGTGGAGGGAAGGAGGGCTTTTTTTTCCCGTTCAGCTAATAGTGGGCACAAATTTCCAGGGAATCTGGGGATCCGTTTACTGTCGACATTAAAAATAATCCCTAGACCAATAGTGGTCTGACGAAACTCTGTCCTTTTTCTTTATTATTTATTTTTAAATTAGAGGTGTACAACGAGGCAACAACCGCTCATAGTAAAGCAAGGACGCAGTATGGGGGGGGGGGAATTTTAAACTATACGATTCTTGATAGGAAAAAAATACCTTGCTGTCGATATTATATATACACATACACACGTATATATGTATATATTATGTAATATATTTCTTCCATCTCGACAAAAAAAACTGCTCGACATTATAACGAATTATTTTTAAAGAAATATTTTAAAATCACAACCCTGACTTTCTCCTTTAAAAAAATAAATTCCCAAAGAAAAATAATAATAATAAAAAAGACAAAAATTTTAAAAATGAAAGCAATTTCAATTACTTACTGGAGGCTGTTCCCTGGATACAAATGAATGCAATACAATTAAATCAGTAAATGTGACTTTGTTTTGTATTCCTATTGGTATTTTCAATGTGCTGACTGTCGCACTGTAAATGCGCCGCTTCCACAACAACGACTATATAGCAAGCCCATCCAGAGCGGCTCTCAAACCCTGCAGCTCAGTCCTGAAAGCAACTCTCCCTGCATACTAATAAGCTCGTGCCACTCACCCAAGATGGGCCAGCTAGCTGATTGGTTGTGCGGCCCTCCACTGTAATAAGCTCGTGCCACTCACTCGGCGTAAACAGGCCTCCCAATAGGCTGGCGCCGGGCCAAGGAGCTGCCAATCAGAGAGCAGCAGGGCTACTACTGAGCCCAATGGCGCCTAATTCAAGCGGTGCAACTGCGCAGCTTCTCTGCGCATATCAGTACTTGGCTGAATGAGAATGTGGAGTAGCGAGAGGGAGGAGGTGGAAATGTGTGAGCGTGGAGGCGACTGGGGACCCTGAATTTTTTTTTTTGTCTTCATAATTTTACGGCGGCCGGAATATTGAACTGGTGTTCTATGGGAAACTCAGAGAAGAAACCACATCATCTTTTAAGGCAGCAAACGTTGCAATGGAGTGTGTGTGTGTGTGTGTGTGTGTGTGTGTGTGTGGTGCGCGCGTAGTAGGTAAAGCTGTTCTGATGAATCTTCGAATTGATAGGCCTGGACTAAAAGCAGAGCTGTTTTCTAAGGCTGTCACACAAGAAACAAAACTGAAGAAGGGCAGCCTCTCGATACCATGAAGAGCAGACGCCCAGGGACGCTAACCCCTGGACTGAGAAGCAGGACCTGCACTTGATTCCATCTCCTCCCCCATCCCACCCTAACTCGACCTGGCCTACATTCCTCTCTAGTTTTCCCTAGAGGACCTCCATCTCCAGAGGGTTACATCCCCCTGGATCATATATAAGGTTACTTTATTCCTTTTCAGGCAGATGGTGGATTTGTCTCTCCACTTCCCTTCCCTCCCCCCCCCCCCCTTCTTTCAACCAAAGGGACCGCAAACAAAATGGAAACCTGGGAATAATTGCCAAGAGGGAAGATTATGTTTTTCTCAACTAGAACCAAAAAGTTAAGATCTAAACAATGTTATAATGATTTGAGGGGTCTTTTGCTAATGTGCAAAAACCATGCATTGTGTTTCTACATACCCAATTCCTTGGACATAATCCCATAAATTCCCCCTTTTAAGGGGGAGGAGAAGCCCTATGGAACAATTTTCTTAATCTTAATCAGAAACAACTTTCCATATATCCCCTGAAATTAATGCAATGCACTAAGACTTTTGGGACACTGCACAATAATTAGTATTTGGTTCCCAGTCCCGATATTGATTCTTCGAGTAGTGGTGATAGTTTACAGAGCTGGATTATTTTCTCTTCTCTCTGCTTGAGAATCTCTGCTCCCCCTCTAGAAATTTTTTTAAATTAGAAGCTACACAACATAAACCCACATGCAATGGAAAGTCTCTATATTTTTTCATTAGCTCTGGGCACAAAAGGGTTAAACACAAACGGGGGGGGGGGGTGTTTCCCCCCTGATTTCTCCTCCAACCCTCCCCCCACCCCCGCTCAGTCCCTAGCTCTTTTTCCTCCCCTCCCTTCTCCTCTGGGATGTTTGGGATTGGTTGGCAGTGTGCCAGCTTGCTGTCAATCACCGAGTGTAAACAGGGCGCTGATTGGCTGTTGTCCAGTCCGCACTGGGCTGCCTGAAAAAAGCAATTACTGGCCCGGCAGTTTCAAGGCAGCCCCTCGCCGCTGGATAAAAGGAGATAAGTTAGGGACGGTTTCCAGGATCCCCGAGGGTCGACCCCCACCGGCCCCAGAGCCGAGGAGTAGAGAGCGAGCGGATCAAAGAGAATCCAGAGAGAGAAAGGGGAAGCAGGCTGAATGCCACAAACTGATTTCTATACATTTATTTATTTTATTAAGCGAGTGAAATGGGTGGGGGAGAGGAAGAGCCATGTGGGAGGGCCCAGGGCTTGGGGTACGGGCTGGGATTCTGGGGACTCCCCCTCAATAATGAAACTAGGACCGCACGGGGAGGAGGGGTGAAGTTTCAAAATTGGGGAAAAGAGAAACCCTGGATGGCGGGGTTGCTGCTTAACTCTCCCCCCCCTCCCTTCCCTTGGGTCCCAGGGGATGCGGGGGTTTCGGAGAAGGAGGATAAAAGGAGACTGAGAAACAGTGAGTGAGGATCTCAGGCGATCGGCTTCAGAGTCTACCCCCCCTCCCCCCGGGCGCTAAACCCGAGGGGTCCGAACTGGCCCCGGGGCGAGGAGGTAAGCGCTGGAGAGTGCAGTGATGGAAGGGAATTGGGAAGAAACTTGTCTTCTGCTAGCCCCGAAAAATTTGCGGAAAGGGTTGTCGGACACAACTGGAAAGGAGGTTGGGAACTGCAATCGAACATCCCAAGGGAGAGGGGGAGCGGGGAAGATGGATTGTGCAGGAGACAGGAGACCTGGCCTCCCAGAGGAGACTACCGGGCACTCCCAACCCCTCTTCTCATGCCCCGGCGATCAAGGATACGGGCCGAGGCAGCAGAACTATGGCAGAAGGAGAGAGTCCCCAAGAATAGAGCGGTTGCCTCAAGGCGGAAAGGTTTTTACTGGCGTTTAAGAAAGTCCCGGCTCCAGCGACTGCTAAGAGGAAAAAATTAGAAGGCTGTAGCCCGTGGGGCGCGGGACTGGGTGTGAGTGGCAGGAGAGTTTGGTTTCTTCAGATTAAATTTGTTTGTTTGTTTGTTTGTTTGACTGGGGGGTAGTGTTTGCTATTGTGTGTTTGTGCTAAATCGCCTGATGGATTGGAAATGCGGAATAAATAAATCCCCATAAAGCGCCCACGAGATCCGATTAGCGCACGGCTATTCATTAGGCTGGGAGATGATTGAATGAGGTCCTGTTAGGCACAGCCTAACGGGGGTAACGGGATGAGCACCGGGGCCGAGACCCTAGGATGGAGGAAGCTGGAAAATCCAGGCCAAGCCTGAGAAGACTTTGGGGTTTAGGGAGAGGTGAATTGACCTCAGAAATTTGAGATCTGGAAGAAGGGTGAGGATTCCAAATTCGAAAGGAGATGAATGGAAGAAAAAAGAGACGCCCTAAAGGATTGAACGTTGGGGTGGGAGGTGGCACAGTCGATTTTCCCGTCTTAATGCAACCTTCTCTTGCCCTCAATCTCAATATTTTATGAAGTATCCAGAAATTAATATCTGCACAGGAGTATATTTTCTACGGATGGGGGGCGGGGGGAGGGAATATCCTCACACACAGTTCCCGGAAACATCCAAGGAAAAGTTCAATCATACAGCCCTGATTCCCTTGTCCCTGGCCGACATTTGGTGTTGCTTGGCTCACTGACACCACTGCATCAGAGGCAAGAGACACCTCCCTCCTTCTCCTCCCCCTCTCTCTTGCCTGCTTTGCACCCTTAGGCTGGGTCTGTTTACGCTACCGACCCGGGTGCAGCGGAGAGATGAGCGAGAAAGTTGCTTCTACCCAAGGCAGCGTGAAGAGATGCTTTTACAGGAAGTGACAAGAGAAAACCTGGAAGGACTGGGAACGAATACATTAAATACCTAGATCAAGTCTCTGGGAAAACTAAGGCTCACAAAATCAGACCAGAAAAGCTAGAGAAACCCAGTCCCTGTATCCTCCAACCCTACCCCCCCCCCGAATTTTCCAGTTTGCAACGGGCTCTCGTCACACGTAGGATCATCCCTGTCCACGAAATCGTCCCAGGAACAATTCCACGTAAACTGTTGCAGTGAAAGACGAAATGAGAAAAGGAACGAAGAGAAATTACAAGACTAGGGCCCTAGATTTACCTAATATCTTTATACACAATACACTGATTTCTCAGTGACTAGGGTCCTAGACCCTAAACTTCCTCTGATGAGACTGTTGCAGCTTTAGTCCAACCATATCACTTATCCCTTCCCCTTTTCCTCTTCTCCTTGAGCTCTTCACCTCCCTTTTCTCCCTCTGCCTTCCCCTCCCCACCAGAAAACCTAAATCATGAATCTGATCCCAAAGATGCCCATTCGGATTTGAAAACAGAAGAAAAATGGGTGCTGCTTAAATATAAAAGCAAACATCTTTTAGGCAATGTGTACTTCATACACAAATTCGTTCTCTTTTTCTGTAAAGGGAGGCACAGAACTGAGGATCGGAAAGGACTCGACCTTTTCTTAAAACATCTGCTTTCCCCCTCCTTTTTATTACTCTTATTCTCCTAGGCTAATTATCCGAGTTCTTACTCAGTTTGCTCTTGTTAACACATCCTGCCCCCCCCCAATCATTGAGGTTATAGTGTCTGATTTTTTCAAAATAAGACTACATTTTTTAAAAGGAGAGGAGCATAAGGGGAAGATACACAAAATAACTCCACCTAATACAACCGTAGAGGAAAAATTTCCAGTCTGATGGTTTTTTAGAGTTGTCTGCTAAGAAAATTCAGTAAATTATCAGAATCTTTTAAGAAAAAAACTTTGGGCCTTGCTTGCTCCCGGAAGCGGGCTCAAGCCTCTGTCCCTCTCTTTGCTGCCCTTTGTCTGAAGGGAGGGGAGGGGATGGGAGCCCCTCGCTTTTCCGGTGGCTGACTGACCCTCCCCTTGGTCCTGGAACAGGCAATACATCCAAGGGCCAGGAGGGGCTTTTGCAGCTCTCAGCCCCCCAGTAGTTGGGGGGAAGGAGCCTGGGCGCTTAAAGAATTGTCCAGGAACCCTGGAGCGTGGCTGATGGACCCTCCCCCCACCCAGCGGTGCCCCAGTCACGGGTTTAAGACTATAAGGGGGCTAGAAAATGCCCCACTACTAAGGGAGGAGGACTAGGGAATGAAAACACAGCACAAAGGAAAAGAGATGATGGGGAGGAGGCTGAGGACCTGAGGAGCAGTGGGAAAACCTCATGGGGGGTGGGGCAGGGAGGCCTGCAAAAGCTAAGATATACATAAGTTTAATACTCTGCTTCCATAGGATTTGTGGGTTCCCTCCAAATTTCAAGGGATCGCTTCTTGAATATAGTGCAAGATCAATACTAGCCAATTCTATTGTAGGGTTGCTTGGGGACAGGGGAGGTTCAACTCCTTAAAAAAAAAAACTCAAAACTTAGCAGGTTTTCTTTCCTATTATCCCAGCCCCAGACCCCCTTCCCACCCACATAAACATTTCGAATAAACAAAAACTTACTCCTTCCCTTCCCAATCTTCAAGGTAAATGCTTATGGACATGGATGGGCAAGGATAAAAAACCTGCACTGATCTTGCTGCCTTTTAATTTTTTTTTCCTTTTACTGCTAGCCCTTACATCTCCCTGTCTACTTTTCTTCTTCCTCCGCCTCCTGTTCCTCCTCCTCCACCATCTCTTCTGCTCACTTAAAAAAAAAAAAAAACAACCCTAGGATTAAAAAAAAAATTGTTTCAAAACAGTTGTTACAACAAATAGCTAGAGACAGGGCCTGTTGTATACAGCGAGGTTGCTGGCAGATGCCCAGCCCAGAAGAAGCGGTCCGCCTTACCCAGTTACACTGCACTACCAAAATAAGATCCTTTATTCCGCTCTCAGAAAGATGCAAGGTTCGGGCTAGCCCAGAAAAGCCCTGGCTAGGAATAGGTTTGGATGACTATATTATCGGCTCCGGGATAGCCTTCCGGTTTTCTTACCTTTCCCCCCCGCCCCATCCCCACGCCCCACTTCTGCTGTCCAAATCTAACAAATTCTTTTAATTTTACAGGAACACGATGTTGATATCTGTAGACTTTCGCCTTCTATAGAGAAAGGTGTATGGGGGAAGTAGGGGGGGAAAAGGATTGAAGAAAAGGGTGCAGATAATAAGGCTGGGGGAGGTAAATATTTACACTTGAGAGTCTGGGTCTGAGCTATCTCCTTCATTTTTACAAATGAAAGGAAAGGCGCCTAGAAGTCTCCTTCCGCGTTCACCTCCGGGAGCCCCCTCTCCCCAGGTCAGCTCCAGCTAATAGGGAAGCCTGGGCAGGTTCGATTCTTCCCAACCCGGAAAACCCAGATAAGCAACTATATACATGACTTTCTCTATCCCATCTTCTTCATGGGGCCTTCTCTCCTCTTTTTTTCTTCTTTTTCTCTCTCTCCTCCCTCACTCATACCCGAAGGTTTCCTAGACTGAATATTTTATTTTTTATATTTTAGGCCTCGTTAGATGTCCAGTTATTTTTTTTTCCTAAGACCCTGGTGGCGGAAGCTGGGAGAGACCTAGGTCGGCCCTAAAGTCCTCGAACCTCCTTTGATATAACTGGAAATCGTGGCAAGGTATAAAACTTCTCTTTACCCAGAATTGGCCTGCTATTGGGTCACATCTTGTTACATCCTCTAACTCTGGAGATGGGTCAGGGAGCCAGATAACCCCTCACCGCTTCATATTAACAGTCATGTACTTAGACACAGATATACACAGTCATACCGATTCGTTCTCACAACCCAGTGGTGCAGGCTCTACCATACACACCTTTCCATGTACACACAAGCTCATTAATACTGTCATACATAGTGTCACACACAGTACTCGAGTCACAAACATCCACCCACGGTGTCCCACCCAGAGTCCAGTTAGACAGACGCCTTCCCTCTGTCTGAGACACAGTAACATTCATTCCCCTAAGAAATACACCGGGGAGCACAGTCTTCACCTACTGTCTGCATTCACCCCTTTCAACACCTCTCCCCTTCACCGGGCTCCCAACATACACACACAACTTCCAACTTCCCTCTCCTTCCCCTACTGTTGGTTAGTCTAAGCTTGGAGCTTCGCTTTGAGAACGTGTGTCTGGCCACCAGCATCTTCCCACAGTGGAAGCACCCTCAGAGTGGGGGAGGAGGGGGAGGGAAAAGACTCCAGAGGGTTTGTTGTGGGAGGAGGGAATGAAAGTAAAGGAAGGGTCAGAACGCTAGAGAGGAATCTAGAGTAGAAAGGGGAAGTAGAGATCGAATCCTAGAAGAGTATGATCTATTCCACTCGAGTCTGAGATTCTTTGCTGAGTGCCTGGAGGCCTCGGGCGAGTCTGGCCGCATAAGCATGCTCCATCCCATTAGAAAACACCAAGAAAATAATATCCGACAAAACCAACCACTAAGGGTGGTTGGTGGTAGGGGTGTCCTGCTAGTTACACAAAATTGTGAATTAACCCAGTGCACTAAATAAGCGCCTAATAAGAGCCGGATAGATGCAAATCTACTCGGGTAATTGTATGTTGGGTGTCTTTGACTAAAGAGATTGTTGGTGCCTCTCCATTGTTCAGAGAGCCATTAGTCAAAGAGCAAATTAGAAACAATTTCTTGACTACGAAAAATGACTCAATTCTTCCCAGGGAAGGCTAGATGGCGAGAGAAAGAAGCCATTGCTAGCCTTTCGCTAATCTCTTCCGCAGCCACCTGGGAGTGCCTCAATTCAAACAAGCATTCAATGACCCCAAATTTGAAGGGAGTAAGGTAAGGGTGAAGGAATCCCCCCCCCCCCCCCGCTAAACCCCCTCCCCCTTCCGTATACACACTTGACTTGTGGTTTGGGCTTTGACTGACTGATTGGGCAGAGATCCAAAGAAGGAGATGGAGCAGACATTTCTTGTCCCTTAGACCCCATAGGAGAAACTCAGATTCCCATAGCTCTTTGTGAAAGCATCGGGGACAATTTTCCCGTGAATGATTCTGGAAGTTTGCATTCTTCCAAGGTAAAGTAGGACAAAGTCAAAGAAATAAAAATGAAAACAAATACAATCCTGAAGGAATGCCCAATGACAACCTAAAGAATTTGGATCCCCAGAATTTAGCCTTTGACAATGTTGTCCCACACATACACACACACACACACACACACACACACACATGTTCTAGGTCCTTCTTCTGATACTAACAAAAATCAACAGGGAACTGAGTTCATGAAGAAGAGACCCTTGTTGAACTTGCTGATGACTGGAATACATTTTTATTATATTATTCTTTTCACCAGAGTTGTAAGAACAGTGTACTGGAGGCCAGGTCTCCAAAAATTCAGCAGACCATGATTTCTCAGATGTGTACTCTGTAGAACTGCCTGGAAGATAGATGCTTGGGCCTGGGTAAATTGTGCTTAAATGGGGGCAGAGAACCCCAATGAGTAAAGATGAAGTTATCCCAAATATCTAGAAGTTTGGGGGGATATGGCAGGTAGGATGAGGTTTGGTAGGTCTATGTTTCAGGTGCTGCCCAGGAACAACTTCAAGAATCTAAGGTGGTTCTCCCTCAGGCCACACCTATAAGAGTAGAGGTGAAAAGTCCCCAGTAAATTCCTAGGTTTTTTTCCAAACAGTTGTAGATATGTGTGTGGGGGGGGGGGCAGTTCTCAACATAGCTTAAGTTCTGTTTCAGCATGTTTATCCAAAACAGAGGAGAGGAAGGGGGTAAAAATCTCAGCTATGCCATCAGTAGGAGCCCCTGAAGGGAGAGTGTGACCCTTGACCCTTGCCTGCCCCTGAGGTTGCAGGCTACAACAGACCAAAGGAAAAGAGAAACCATCCCTTTCATGAATTGCCCCAGGGAAACACCTCAGCCTCCAGTTGCCCTAATGAACAATCCAATTCGGAATAGATCGGAGCTCGAAGCTTCATCCTTTCATTACTTGCCAGGGTAGGATAGGCCCTTAGGCAGAGGCCTTAAGGCCTCCACAGACCTCTTCCTGGAGTTTTGTCTGAGATGGGAATTTCTCTGCAGTCGTTCCGGCCTTGTTCAAGATTTGAGTTTAGAACTGAAATAGGAGAGAAGTTGCTGGCATCAGAACAGGAAGGAATACAGAATCAAGGAACAGAATAAAAAAGTATATTGCAGTAGAACCCCAAGGGAGTTTTAATCTGTCCAAAAGGATGCCAACCCACATATGTGCAGCCACACATAGAACACAGATTATGCCTTTCCTTTAGCTTACTCTCTCCATTCAATCTGAAAGTTCTCAGGTTAGAACCTGGGCTTTCTGCTATACTTTCTATCCTATGTTCCTTACCCAACCCCCAGAGCACTGCATTGGTTCCCTGGGGATCAAAAACTCCATATCTCTTGAAAGCAGGAGCTCTCTGCTAAGAATGGAGAGAAAAAGTGTTGGAATTCATCCTATGACCTGTACACACACACACACACACACACACACACATATATTTTTGTAGGTTAACACAATCAGACCCACATATGCATAAATACAGACACATCTGTCCATACATATTAAGGCAGTGTAAACAGAAGATTCAGACATTGTGAGGTGGATTGGAGTTGTAGGAATAGCATTGAGATGAAGACTTGGAGTCAAACAAGTATATTTTCTCTTTTTTTCCCCTATAAGGATGATGCATAATTTTAAATTTTATTGTTAATTCACTCCAACCAAATCAGGAGTCTGCTTTCTCCCCCTCCCCAGCTCAATGAATAATGCTTTGTTAAATGTGGGGTCCTAATTTGTAGCTAAATACATCCCAGTGTATTCACATGGATAGCATAATTCAGTATGCTTGTTGTGGGAGGTTATCAATGAGAAAACCCATCTGGATTAAATTCAAGTGATTTTAATAAAGAGACAAATCCATTCCAGTACCACACTGACTTAAAAAAAAATTAGGGTCATTATGATTGTTATTGTTGTTATTAAAGGGAAGAAAAAGGGCAATAGGGAGACTAACAGAATCATTATGATAAGAGGGAAGGTACTAAGAAAGGAGAATTTCAGAGTCCAGATTGCTGGGAACTCCAGAAATTAAAATCTGGTGGTCTGGAACACTCCTCCTACCTTTCTTTATTTCCTCTCAACTCCCCCTTCCACCCCAGTTCTAGCCACTGCCCTCAGTTAAATTTCCCTCTTTTCCTCAAGGGGAATAGGAAGAAGATTGTACAATCCAAATTTGTACAATCCAAATGAGGTCACTAATGGAAAGAAGAAATCAATGCTTGGTCCTGGCGGATCCACTTCTCTGGCCCCCAACATATACTCTCCCACAACCTCAGGGGCCAGTCCCTGCTCCAATTTAGAAGGCTCTGTCCTCTGTGGAATCTGGTAGGATGACATTAGGGGTGGGCGGTTTTCAAGAGATCAATAAAGAGTCTTAGAAGCAGCAAAAGTATTTTTTTGAAGGGATGATGTAGATGTGGAAATAATATTTGCAAAGCACTTATAAGCACAGTGCTTGGCACATATATGGCACATAATATATGCTTATTCCCTTCCCTTCTCTTCCCTTATGGAACCAGTTTAGACTCAGTTTGTAGGAAATACAGTATGTAGGATATATGTAGGGGGGCACACGTGTGTATATGTGCACATATGCTATGCTAGAATAGTAGAGAGCTGGCCTCCTAGTCAGAAAGAATAGGTTCAAGCTTGCTTCTTTTACAATCTGGCTATGTGACCCTGGACAAGATGCCACCTCTTAGTACTCCCAGGAAACACTCTAAGATTAAAGATGACCTGCATCAGCAGAAAAAAGTTCCTCAGCAAGAGCCAATGAAATCAAAGGTACATTTTTTAAAGTCAGTATTTGTATGCATATATATATATATTATACACATGCATTTTTCACTGACAGACAATAGGGCATCATGACAATTGGAAAGACCTGGGTTCAGGTCCAATCTCTGGTATATGTGTGACCATGGGCTAATCATTAAGTCCCTTAAGAGTTGCTGACTTTGGATACAGTGGAAGGAATTTCCACACCTGAAGGTGCCAGTATCTATAAAAATCATTAGTCTATTAGACGAAGCTACTGAAGAGAGGTCTCAGGCCTTCCAGAAAAAAAGTAGAATGGCATTCCCTGAATTCCCTAGTAAAGTTCATCTCCAGTTAAAGAACTACATTAGAGGCAAGCAGACAGCAAGCTTCACTTCCCTGAGTACCAGCTTATTTGTAAGACTATGTATCATGTGTCTAGAATTAGGAAAAGTAGTGGATAGGTGGGAAGAGTGGCCTTGGGGAGGAGTCAAAATTATTTCTCCCCAAGGATTCTGGGCTATTACACCTAAGGGTTCAAGGAACCTACCTACATGGCTGAGCTAGGAAAGAAAGAGAACACACTTCCTCTGGTTTCTTGGTTGTTATGTCTCCAATTTTTTGTAGCGGTCTCCAGGCCTGGTCCTCACTCCTAAACAGAACCATACTAGAACCAACAGGGGAAAGTTGTACTTCGTGCTCAACAGCACTGTGACACAAGACTCATAGCAAGGAATCCCACCCCAGAAAAGAAAGGAAAAAAAAGGAGGAAGGAAGAAAGAAAGAAAAAAAGAAAGAAGGAAAGAAAGATCAAAGAAGGAAAGCAAATAATTCCCAGAGTTTGGAGATACCTGCCTGGCATTACAACACTCCCTTCTAGGTCCCCCCACCTCCACCCTTGTCTTGTCAATCCCAACTCTCAGGTGAAGGGGAAAAGATGACTAAACCTCCCAGAGAAGGACAGGGAAATGCAGAGAGGGAAAATGTCAGATATCACCCTCTCCCATCACTTCCATTTTTCCTTTCCTCCAGGATTTGGAAGAGCTCGCTGCAAACTTTTTTCCCCTCCTACTCCATCGTATCACACCCCCATCCTCCTCCTTTTCCAGGAATTGGAAAAGTTCCCTCCCCCTCGGGATCCCCCACTGTGAGGAGCCAGCCTGGCCGCAGTCTCTCCCCAACCTGACCCAGCCTCTTGTACAACCCCGACCCCAGAGTGCAAAACTGGGGGAATAGGACTGAGGGGGAGAGGGCGGGGAGGAGAGACAACAGGAGCTCTGGGCCAGAGAAAGAAAAGTCCGCCGCAAGTTCCTCCTTACTTTTGATTCTGAAACACAAAATGAGACGCACGAGGAAACACATGCAGAGCATGCTCCTTATCTCTGCCAGCACGCACGCACACACACGCGCGCGCGCACGCTCGCTCGCTCTCTCTCTCTCTCTCTCTCTCTCTCTCTCTCCCTCTCTCTCTCCCCCTCTCTCCCCCTCCCTCCCTCTCTCCCTTTCCCTGTCCGTAAAATCGTCGGTCGCCCACGGACTCCCCAAATTCTGCCTGTCCAGATGGCGATCCTCCACTTTCCACCCCCGCCACACTGCGAGGCTCAGGCGCCTGTGGGCTCCCACTCCGGCGGGGGATATGGGGAATATTGCGGCGAGGGCAGAAGCAGCCACCTCGGGGGCCCAGTTAGCACCAGCGCGCGGGCCTCCCTTCCCAAGACAGGGATCCCACTGTGCAAGCAGAGCTCCACGCGGCACACACACACACACACACACACACACACACACACACCCTCTCCATTCTTACATCAGACGTCCAGGCGAAGCCAGTCCCGCGTTGGGAGGATTTTCTTTCCCCCTCATGTCCCAATTTTTCAGTAGCTCAAATACATCACTGCCCTTTGAACTTCTGTACACCAGGGTCAGGAGTAGGAGTGCAATGGAGGAGAATGCCCTCTCTCCCTTTAGCCCCTTTAAGAAGTAAAGCACAGCTCAGGGTAACGGGGTTGAACCAAAGCAGCTAAGTCACAAACCCGCTTCATCTCCGAGGCTCCTTTTTGCGTTTTCTACCCAAATCCAGGGGAAAGGGGGAGAATAGATAAGCAATAGGTTCCAGAACCAGCAAAACAACTGTATGTTTTAGACCCATTTCTTTTACTCCGAGAGAATGGAATACTAGGGACCCCTCACTCTACCCACCTTACCCCACCCCCACCCACAACCTCTTTTCATCTCCCAGATAGAGAAGACAGGGTCAGAACTGCTCCAGCCACTGGGGCCTGTAAGTGCACACCTCCGGTTTCTTTTTCTCTGAGCTGAAATGTGGAGCCAGCAAAAAAGGCAGTCACCACTTCTTTTGCAAACAGCCAAGTCAATACCTTTGAAATCATTTAATGACTTTTCTTCCTCAATAGTGCAAATATACTTTCTATTCGACACGAATTCACCAAGCTTTGCTGCCAAATGACTGCAATTCTTTTCAGGCAATGGGAATAAGAAGGCAGAGATTCACCCTCGGCTCGAAAACTCGCTTGAAAGGGATATTCCCCCATAATCTTCCCCCTCCTGTCAAGTCCGCGGGAGATGGGGTGGAGGGATAGTATGGTGCGGCTTGGCTGCCGTGGGGGAAAGGTGAGAACCATGGTTCCCAGTTTCCACCGCCTCTGGTTGCTTTTGTTTCTGGACTGGGATATCTGGTCCAGATGCTGATCCAAATATTGGGGAACCGAGGAACCTGTTAAGGTCAACCAGCTATTCCTTGGAACCAAGGTTTCATGTTTAAAATAGAAGGAAAATGGATCCAACCTCTAGTCTATATTATTTTAAAGCTTTCCTTTAATCCTAGGTCGGTAACCAAGAGACAAAATGCAGGAGAGAAATGAGCTCTTATGTTTATCCATTCCACATTTTTGCCTTTATTGTTATTATTTATAATGTGTGAAATGCCAAGATGGAAAATCTTTACCAAATCAGGGAACGAATTCCCAAAGCCTTCCTGATGCCCCGGTGCAAATTTGGAGGACTTTTCCATCCCTTGGGATGTAGTGGCTGAATACATACATGCATACTCACACATATACATACATACATATATATACTCTTATGTTTTCAAAAATAGTCTTCATAGTACATGCAAAAGACTTCTGAGGTAGGAGGGTAAAAAACCCAAACAAATAAAAAACAACCTCAGGCAGT
>NW_027187287.1:3347349-3355472 GCF_028583685.1 Petaurus breviceps papuanus
TATATATATATATATATATATATATATATATATTTTTTTTTTTTTAAATCCCATGGTGTGTGTGAGGGGAACAAACGTGTTTAGTGAAAAGAAAAACTCTCTGAGAACCTAACAGTCTAGCCTTGAAGAATGGATAGAGTCCGTGGGCTCGGCTGTAAAAAAATTTCAGGGGAGAGATCGGTGGGTGGGGTGGAGAAGAACAGGAAAGTGATGGGGGTGGGGGGTGGGGAAGAAGATGGAGGGTGTGCTCTTTTTTTTTTTCTGGAAAAGATCAGATCTGGTGAAAAGGGTTTGAGCAAACTTTAAGGTAAGCTCAGAGCAAGCCAGCCACCTCTGCCTGCATTGAACCCGCTGCGGGTAGCAGCTTCAGCGGCCAGGGATACGGAATGAGGTGGTGATGCGTAAAGCTGAGTCTGAAACCCTGCTCCGGGTCCCCACCGCGTTCCATGCAGCTTCAGTCTTCCGAGCAGTAGCGGGGAAAAGGCCGTGTGTAATTTCTTCGTGCGAGAAGGGCTTTGGAGAGGAGAAACACTGAAGGTGGTGGAGAGGGAAGAGAGCTTGGAGGGGGGGATTTCCCCACCCCATCTCCACAAGGAAAACCCCCTACATCGCAGGAGCGGCCACGCGGCAGAGAACGAAAGAAGAAATGCCAAGCCGCCCCAATTCAAATCAAAGCCACCTACCGGGATTGGCGGTCCACTCAGAGGAATCAAGGTCCTGGCGGAATCTCCCGGGGGGAGATGGCCTCTCCGGACCCGAATGCCGGGTCGGGGCGGGGGGTCGGGAGGGGGTGGTTGCTGCACCGCACCAAACACCTCGAAGACTTGTCCTGGAGGAAGGATCCACCCCCTCCCCCTAGTAAAGTGGGAGTTGCTCTGGATCTCCTCTCGAGCAGGGAATTTGAAAAGATAACTTTTTTTTTAATCGAGATATGAGATTTTATTTTATTTTTATTTCAATCCTCCCGATGCTGCGGCTCCTGCGTCCCCTACCTGCTAGCGCCGAGTAAATCCCATTCCATTAGAGCAGGGAGGCGACCAGGCGCTCCATAACCACAAATTTATGGCATGGGTGACGTGCTTCCCTCTCCCACAATGGGGCCCGGTGACATTAAACAGAAAATTGATGAGAGAGAAGCGAAATCTAATCTCTTTTCCACCTCTACGCCATTTCTTCTTGCGTTTTATGGTTGGGGGCTAGTTAGGGGGAGGGGAGCTGGGAAGGAAGAGAGACATCGCTGAGTTCGCGGCACAAGGTTATTCCTTCTTAATTCATTTTTCCTTTCACGGGAGGTGCGGGGCAGGGGAAAGGGGGGAGGGGTGCGCCTTGCTTTAGCCCCCAAGTGGCCGTCATATGATCTCTGTGTATTTTCAAGCGGAATTGCGGCTCCCTTTTTGCGCTACCCATTCCGAGAGAAATGTGGAGGACGTGAGGGTAGAAGTGGGGGAAAAGCACTCTACCCTATAGGAAAAATCCCGGTGGGGGGAGGGGAGGATTGGGAGGGAGATGTAGCGAGGAAGAAAGAGACAACGGCTATCTGTGTCGTGCCCAATTGCGGCCATTGCATCCCTCCCTCCCCCTTTCCCTTCCACTATCCCAACCCCCAGCCCAACCCTTGGGAATGATCCGCCTTTCCCCCAATCCCCTTTTGATTGCACGGCCGCTTTCCGGCACCGAATGGCTCCTGCCCCAGTCTCCAGGACTAGAAGCTTGAGAATGGGGTAGGAGGGCAGGAACCTTTAAGAAACTTCCAGTACCTGGTCGAAACTCGGTTTTGCAGAGAACTCAGCATATTACCGCACAGTGGCCCCGGGGCGGAGACCCAGAGGCTCCAGAACATCCCCAAAAGTCCCCTCCGCCCATTGCCCAAAATCTTGCAAAAATAAATAAATAAAATGACCACACGAGACACTCTTGGAAGTGCTTGCCAAACAGCAGCAGCGCTTTACTGCCCCGCGACCCGCCTCGCTTTACCTTCGCCTGGCAGCACATCACTGTACGGCGCTTCCCCGTTTTGCACCCGGCGGTTCCTGGCACAGGCCCAGGGACAGGGAGAGCCGGCGTAGCTTGGAGTTCGCTCTTAAAGGCGCCACACCGCTGTGGCCCTCGCAGTCTCTGCCTCCCTCCATTATCTTCTCCCCACCTCCTCCCTCCAGTAGTCTTTTGTCCTCGTTGCCAGAAAGGTCACTGCCTGGAGACCGCTGAGCCCGGGAAAGAGACGAAGGAACCCAGCGATGCAGCACTAGGGCGGGATCCCGACGGGCGTGCGCGAGTTAAAACACACACACACACACACACTAACTCTCCAGCGAGATCTCACTGAGCTGGCAAAAATTTCCTCTCCCTCTTCTCTTGATCTCCATCAAGTCTCTTCTTCCTCAGACCCAGGACCACACCCTCAGCCTTGTGAGGTTCCGCAGGCCCATGGAGCCAGGGCAAGCAATGAATTAAAGTTATTCAACTATCCAGGCCAGACTCTCTGTCTCATGTTGACAATCTGAGCAAAAAAACAATCCCAGCAACAACAAGGACAACGGCAATGAAAAGTCACAAAATCTTTTCTTTGGTTATTTAAGACAAAGATGTAATGAGTTGGGGCATCCAGATTTTAAGTATATATATTCTGGTAGCTGCAAAATTATGTTTCATTTTAATCCTTAGCAAAACTCTAGAATATATCATTAGATTTTTTTCTTTCTCTTATCAACTTGAAAACAGGCAATCACTTAGGAACTAGCAAGGGTTCACTAATATAAAGTTATGTCAAGCTAACCTCATTTCCTTTCTTGATAGCACTATCAAAAAGAATAAGGAAACAACTAGAGACAAAATGTCTACTGATTTTAGGAGAACATTTTACAAAATCTCTTATGAAATCTGTGGATAATGTCACAATGTAGTTTGAATAATAAATTAGGGATTCTTGGATGGTTGAACCACTTTACCCATATTCTTAGTGGAATGCCACAGGACTCTGACTTTGACTTCATTTATATAGCTTACTTTTCCAAACATTATCTCATAGGATTCTGACAAAGGTGTTATCTGATTTTCCAGATGAAGAAACTGAGACTTTTGTAAATGAAGACTCCAGGACTGGAGCCCAGAGAGTCTAGTTCCTGGTACCCTGTTTTTCCTTCTGTCCTATACTGCTGTTCTCTTCAGCAGCTGGTTTTTGTTTGTTTTTTGGAGGGAGAAAGGCAAAGAAATTGGGGTTAAATGACTTGCCCAAAGTCACACAACTAGTTAAGTGTCGTGTTTGAACTCAGGTCCTCCTTACTCCGGGGCTGGTGCTCTATTCACTGCACCAACAAGCTGACCGTTGGTTCAGCAGTTTTATCAAAGATTTTTATGAAGATGTATAAAATATTATTATGAAATTGTTGTTTACACGAAGCTGAAAGGAAGAGCTAATATTTTGAATGACAGAATCAATATTCAGACATATCTTGGCAGGCTGAAACAATATGAAACTTAAAGAGAATAAATGTAAGGTCCTGGATTGAGCTTTAAAAAAATCAATTGTACTAGTACCGGGTGGCTTAACTACAATTTCCATTTAAAAAAAAAAACAGGTTTGGATTTTTTAAAAACTGGCTCATGAAACATTAGTGTGACCTGAATGGGCTAATCTAGAAGTACAGAGTGCTGACCCAGCATGGCTGTAGCCCTACTGTGTTCTAAACTGGTCAGCCCACGTGAAAGATGGAAAATTAGAGTTCCTCTTGAGGAAGGAAAAAGTCATCAAACAAGCGTTTGTTAAGTACCTATATGGCAGCTACTGTGCTAAACACTAGGGATCCAAAGAAAGACAAAGGATAGTTCCTGCCCTTAAGGAGTGCAGAGTTTAATGGGGAGACAACATGAAAACTATGTACAAATATACAGGATAAATTGCATATAATGAACAGAGGGAAGAGGGATTAAGAATTAAGAAGGATTAGAAAAGCATTGAGGGGATCAGAAAAGGCTTCTTATAGAAGGTAGGAAAAATCCGGAGGCAGAGATGAGGAGGAAGAGAATTCCAGGCAGGAGAGATAGCCAGAGAAAGTGTCTGAGTCTGGAGATGTCTTGTTTGAAGAAAGAGTCCAAGGTCACTGGATCACAGACTACATGGGGGTCAGTAAGGTGTAAGAAACACAGGAAAAGTGGCAGGAGTTCTGGTTATGAAGGGCTCAGAATGCCAAAAAGAGGGTCTTATATTCTGGAGGTAATAGGAAGCCACTGGAGTTGCTTAAAAAAGTGGGACTGTCATGGTCATATGTACACTTTAGGAAAATTAAGTGGAGAGTAGACTGAACTAGAGAGTATAGGCAGGGTAGCCAACCAAAAGTTCAGGCATGAAGAGATGAAGGCCTGTGTCAAGGTGATGAACTGTGTCAGTGGAGAAGAGGGAGTATAATACATTCGATAGACCTTGGCAACAGATTAGATATTGATGAGGGTGAAGGGTGAGAGAATGAGGCATCAAAAATGATACCTAGGTTTCAAGCTTGAGAGGATGGTGGTAACCTGAAAACCAGTAGCAAAATTTGGAAGGATCAGTAGCAGAGGAAGGAGACAAGTTTAGTTTTGGATATGTTAAATTTAAGATGTCTACAGGACGTCCAATTTAAGATGTCCAATAGGCAATTGGAGATGGGAAAGCTGGAGGTTAGGAGTGAGACTAGGGCTGGATAAGTAGATCTCAGAATCATCAGCCTAGAAATAATTGAATCGATACCTTCTTCTGGGCCCAGGATAGAGCTCCAAGGGACATCCACAGTTCCTGGGTGCAATTTGGATGAAAATCCATCAAAGGAAATGTGAGAAGGAGGGTCAGACAAGGTTGGAAGAGTACTAGGGTAGTGTCATGGAAACCTGGAGAGAAGAGAATATCAAGGAGAAGAAGGCGATCAACAGTGTCAAAGGTCACAGAGAGGTCAAGAAGGATGAGGGTTGAAAAAAAAGACCATTAGATTTAGCAATTAAGAGATCATTGGATGGTGATGAAAGAAAAATGGAAAGAACTGGGAAGATTTAACTCAGAGAAGACTTGGGAGTAGAACATAGGAATAGGACGACATAATAGCTCTCATTAAATATATAAAGAGATGTCCCCCAAAAGACAGATTAGATTTATCCTGTATAGAAGGCAGAAGGACCAATAAATAGGATCTATATATGGAGACAGGCTTCTGCCAATTTTAAGGAAAAATTAGCAATTAAAGATAATTTAAAAAACCGCAACATTTCTTGAAATAGTCATGCTATGTCAATGGCATTTTTCAATCAGAGACTGCATGACCACCAGTCTTGGATATTTTAGAGGGGATTGCTGGATTGAGTGGGATGTCAGTGTAGATGAGAGGTAGCATGTTGAATTAAGAAAAGAAATGAATTGCGAGGTAGAGGTCTGGGGTTCTTGTCCTGATTCTACTATGCAACCTTGGACAAGACATTTCACCTTCTGGATCTCCTACCCTGAATGTCCACCATCCCCCCATGCCTCATCATGTGGTCCCCTGGGATTACATGCCCCATCCCCATATTAAAATAGAAGAAAGATGGAGCCTACTTTAAGTCTAGGTTATTTTTAAACATTTCATAGCAGCCCAAACCTGAAACCTGGGGGTGGAGAAAAAAAAATTTTCATTTGGCTTTACATTTTTGTCTTTACTGTTATGATTAAAGTGCAAAAAATACAAAGGTTTTTCCAGAGCAGACAACTAACTCTCAAAGTTTTCTCTTCATCTAGGTACATTATAGCTAGCTTTAGCTCCATGAGGAAGAGATCTTGGAAAATAATTTGGCCTACCTTTCTTATTTTACAGATAAGAAAGCTGAGACCTTTAGAGCTGCCTAATGATTTGCCCAAAGGTCAGAGAGAAGATAGCAGAGGCATTAGAGAACAAAAGTCTTCTGGTTACAGATTCAGTGCTATCACCCATTGGACAATTTTCCTACCTTTAGTTTAGGTGTGGTATTTATAAGAAACTTCATATTCCTTAGCTGAGCAACCAGGTCCCGTTCTGGGTTAAAAAAACAAAACAAAACAAAATTAGCCCTCAGAAAGAAGTTTGTAATTTTAGATTGGTAAGGACCTTAGAAATCATCTAGTTCAAACCCCTCAATTTATTAATAATAATAAGAGTAGCTAAAATTTACATAGCACTTTAAAAAAAACCAACTAATTTGATCTTCATAACAACCCTGGGAGATGGTTGTTCTTATTATCCCCATTTTATAGAGGAGGAAGCTGAGAAAAACAGAGCTTAAGTAATTTACCCAAGGTCAGATAGCTAGTATTTGAAACTAGATTTAAACTCAGCTGTTGGTGACTCTAAATCTATTGTTCTATCCACTGGGTCACCAGGTTAAGTGACTTGCCTAGCATAAAATGGTTAGTAAGTGATAGAGGTGGGAGGTGTGTGTGCCGGGGGTTTTAAACCCAGTTCTTCTGATTCCAAATCTAATCCTCCTTTCTGTGCCATGGGGCCTTTCACATGTTGGTCAGACTTGGTAATAGTAATAAGAAGGAGGAAGGAGACTGTAGCAGCAAGGACCCCAGTGTCCCCAAGGTGCCTGCTCACACAGGTTCTTGGATCTGCTTTGTTAAAGGAAAGCAACTCAAAATGGGTTAACAAGCTTACTTTAATCAGTCAGACATATATCGTTTACCTTGTTCAGGGGAAAAAAGTCAGCACCCCAAACTTCAAAATATACAGACAGAATTATCAAGACATTAACAGATCAAGTAGACAGCTTTCCAAACTGTCCAACCATTACATCCATACCCAGTCAACATCTGGGTTTCCACATCTGGGTTTTTCAAAGCCGGGGGACTCTCAACAACAGCTTCCCAGAATTCAGATCAAATCACAGAACACTTCTCAAAGTGAGTCCCAAAACAAAGCTACACATCAGGGCTTATATAGCCTTCTCCTGGCTCAGAGAATGTAACAACCTTATTGACTCACTGGCCAATCAAGAAGTATCTACTCAAAAACAAGCCTCCCACCCCAGGCTTCAGGTGCACATTAGCCTAGGGGCAGGGAAGATCTTTAAAATTTACATTCTTATTACAGAGACCCTGAAAGAAAGGGGGATTGGAGGTGACCAGATAGATATGAGGACTAAGAGAAGGAAGAAAAGCGAGAACTCCTGACTCAATCAGTCCATTTATTTATCTAACCAAGATGGGTCACTCAAAAGTGTTATTGCTGAGTTATATTTGACTCTTTGTGACCCTATTTGGAATTTTCTTGGCAAAGATTGCTGGAATGGTTTGCCATTTTCTTCTCTAGCTCATTTTACAGATGAGGAAACTGAGGTCAAACAGGGTCAAGTGACTTGCCCAGGGTGACATAGCTAGTAAGTGTCAGAGACTGGATTTGAATTCAGGAAGATGAGCATAACATATGGGAAGTGAGCAGTTTTCATGTTTTATGAAATATTAGATATTGAGGAAGATTTGAGATTCAACAGGCCTCATTCTATTACTAGATTGTAAACTCCTTGAAAAGACACTGGATTTGGAGTCCAAAGATCTGAATTTGAATCCCAGCTTTGCTGCTTGTTACCTGTGTGAATTTATTTATTTATTTATTTATTTTTACTGGCAGTAGGGGGAGACAATTGGGATTAAGTGACTCCCTTAGGATCGCACAGCTAGGAAGTGTCTAAGGCTGAATTTGAATTCAGGCCCTCCTGACTCCAGAGCTGATGTTCTTTCCCACTGTGCCACCTAGCTGCCCCATACCTCTATGAATACAGACAAATCAATTTCTCTAAGTCTCAGTTCCCTTCTTCGTAAAATAAGAGAGCTAGACTACATGAGCTCTAAATGTCCCTCATAGCATTACATTCTAGGAACCTGGGTTCCTTTTCCTTTTAATTCCACCCCTACCTCAACCTCCAGTTCTGTATAATTTGTGTCATCAGAGGATTTAGCTAATGGCAGTTCTCCACTGACCACACCCTCATTAGGATCCATTCTGAATGAGTAGCCCTCCAATGGGGTTAGGCAGCAGCTTGATCACCACATTCCAGATCCCTTCTCTGTGTAAAGAAGGGCCACTAAATGACCATATTTTCAGACTTTTATCTATAAACATGATCTGAGGTTAATTGTTTTTAATTTG
>NW_027187287.1:3355482-3382748 GCF_028583685.1 Petaurus breviceps papuanus
CTGTCTGTAAAATGACTTTATACAATTTTTCTGGTGGGTGCTTGTTGTGCAAACAGAGGGGATGGGAAAATGGAAGCGATTAAATTTGAGGAACATGCTGGAAGATCAAGTGGAGAGTAAACTGGACTAGAGTGTCTAGGCAGGGTAGCTTAGATCACCTTCTGGATGACCACCATCCCATGCCTCATCATGTGGTCCCCAGGGATTACAGAGTACTCAGCCCTGGGAATTTTGTTCCGTGGTCTGGGACTTTGGTGATTTACCTGGTTTACTTTGAGTTACCTACTCAATCCCAAGGTCAATTGGAATGAGACTGTGTGTTCTTTGGGAGATCTATAAAAGTAAACCTCAGGGATGCTCCCAGACTGTCTTCCCTGCCCCCCCAGGGGCTGTTCTATCTGTGTTCACAATTGTTGTTGTTTGTCCTTCTTTCTTGATGAGTTCAGATGACATCACTGGAGTGATGTCTTGACTTGAGAGTGAATTGGGTTTAAGTGAAGCAGAGTCAATCAAAGTCCTCAGCCTCACTTTCTCCTCCAGTCATCAGAGTTCAGGGGCAAGACAAAAGTCGAAATGACTGGTAATGACCCAGCTCACAATTGGTAAGCTTTGGGGAGCAGGAAAGTTAGGCAACATTTATATTGTTCTAGGATCATCATTCTAGCTAGCTTTACTAAACCCTATCCCCCCTTATTAAATGGCAGGCAAAGTGAGGGATTAACTTGAGGTACCCTTTAGACCTTAGAAGAAGGGTTCTTAATTTTTTTGTATCAGGGACCCCTTTGGCACTCTGATGAAGTCTGTTGGATTCCTTAAATGCATAAAATAAAATACAAAGGACTAAAATGGAAACTAATTATATTGAAATATAGCTATCAGAATGTTTAAAAAAAGTTCATGGACCCCAGGTTAAACTACTGTCTTAGAATCATGCCAACCATTGGGTCCCTTCCAGGATTCTGTTATTTTATTTTTTAAGTAAATTATTAAGTGCCTACTATGTGAAAAAACACAGTACTATGCACCACAGATACAAAAACAAGGTAGGACTCTGACCTGGTTCATAAGGGATTTATAATCTAAAAGATATAACTGTGCTTATTCTTGGAAACAGGCTTCATAGGGAATGGGTGTGAATTAAGAGGTGAGTAGGAAGGGAAAAAATAAATTGAGAATTGTGTAGAATGTAGGCTGATGGGGGGGGGGAGTAGAATAAGAGGGTTTAAGTTTTTTCTATTCATATGTAACCTTCCACACACATGTTCAGGAGCCTTGAAGGAAAAGTGGGGCAAAGGGGACCCAATGGAATCAGTAGGGTGAGGATGTGTAGTGAATAGCAAGTCTGGAGAAAGGTCCCTTCTCCCCCCTTTCATCCCAACTACCCCACTCTTATCCATCTACCCTATATCCCTGGCCCTCAAGCAGGCAGAACTCCTGTGGTCCTGCTCTCCTGCTTGCCTTTCTCCCTTTTCTTTGGTGATTTACATTATTAATAAAACCCCAAGTACAAAGTTCAAAGGTTTAAGTGGAATATCAATTATGGAAAGGCAAGATGGTTCCTCCTGCCCTGTACTGGAGAAGGAAAGAGTTATCAAAATCAATCACTGCACTTTAGAAGAAGGGCAGTAGTAGGGGTTTTGGTTTTTCCTCCCCCCCAGTCAAAATTTCCTGTAAACAACATATTTTAAACTGTAGCAGTTATGGAGAGTCCAGAGGTTCTATACAGAATGCTCCTGTTGATGGTCAATGCTTATATGTATGTACATAAATGTTTCTTCCTTCAATCCCCCATCAGGTGCACATCTATGCATAGACAGGCACTCACATACTCATATGCATCTTGTGCATAAACCTGGGTTCTTAACTGTTTTTTCGTGTGTCATGAACTCCTTCAGCAATTTGATAAAATCCATAGATCCTTTCTCAGAACAATGTTTTTAAATGTATAAAATAAAATAGATAGGATTTCAAAGGAAACCAGTGTTCAAATAGAATTATAAAAATAGTCAGTTTAAGAATCTTTAGTATAGAATCTTGTCCACTTGGAGGTGTCTAATAAATGTTGAATTGGTTTGTTGAATACATATGTATACAAGCACATACCCACAAACTTGCATTTGGGGGGAGGGAGGACCTGAGCTGTAGTTTCACTGGCATAACGAGTTACCTTACTCTGAAATCCATAGTCTTAGAAAGCTATCACCTATTCACTTAGGCACCCAAATTCACATTAGGAACCATACACTTGGGTTTATGCTCACACATGTATAAAAGACTGAGGCTCCCCAGCCCCTACACACATTATAGGTCCTGCATACTTGGGCCCCCTGTATAACATCTCCCCTTCCTATGAGCAGTTTTTGTATCTTCTCGGGGGTCATCCCAGGCTCTCCAGCAATGATGGAGCAGCATGGCATGTATTGGACAGAGCACTGTTCTTGGAGTCAAAAAAGACCTGAGTTCAAATCTAGCTTCAGACACTTTGTAGCTATATGATCTCAGGCAAGTCACTTAACCTTTCTGGGCCTCAGTTTCCTCATCTGTACAATGAAGAGATTGGGCTCTTCCAGCTTCCAGTCTATAAATCTATGGTCCTATAAGGACAGACTCTATGCCACAGTTTGCTGTGTTTTTTGATGGCAATGAGACAGTTCAGTTCCTGTAGTCAAAGTTTATGAGTCAAAGACTTTAAGGGACTTCAAGAAAACCATCTCTGGGAGGGGGTCCTCTGAACCTATCTCAGAAAAATCTATTGTTGGTCCTCCTTGCCTCAGAAATGTTCAAAGATTCTATAAATCAGGGATTTAAAACCTTTTTTTGTGGGCCATAGGTCTCTTTTAGCAATCTGGTGAAGCTGGTGGGACTCTTCTTAGAATAAGTTTTGCTGCTTACATTCTTAAGTGAAGGAAATGCTAAATTTCAGTTAAAATTTAGTGAAAATAGTGTCAGCAACATTGTGGGATGATCAACCATGAATGACTTAGCTCTTCTCAGCAATACAATGACCCAAGACAATTCCAAAGGACTTATAATGGAAAATGCTATCCACATCCAGAGAAAGAACTGATGGAGTCTGAATGCAGATTGAATTGATACTATTTTCACTTTATTTTTCTTTATTTTTTCTTTTGGCCTGTTTCTTCTTTCACGACATGACCAATATGGAAATGTGTTTTACATGATTGCATGTACAAAACCTATATCAAATTGCTTATAATCTTAAGGAAGGGGTGGTGAGGAAGGGAGAGAAAAAATTTGGAACTCAAAATTTTTTTAAACAATGAACATTAAAAATTGTTTTTACATGCAATTGGAAAAAACAAAATTTTATTAAAATTATAATATATAAATATATAACATTATTTTTAAAAATAAAATTCAGTAAAAATAAAGATGTAATTTTTTCCCCATCCAAGTTCATGGATAGGGATATATGTAGAAATGTGATTTATTAGTTATTTATACATCCCATTGCCAGTAAAGTTTGATTTTGGAACCATAATTTGCCTCGAATATGTCAACTTGCTTTGTGTTACACTGGGACCCACAAGTCATTTTCTACTTACCTTGGAGAAAGTCAGTTCTTTTCTTCTTCATATATGAAAAAATAGGTAAGGAAGCAGAGAGACAAGGTATTCTAGGTAAGGTTGCTCATTTTTATCTTTTTTTTTTTTAAGCAATTGGGGTTAAGTAACTTGCTCAAGGTTACACGGCCAGTTATTATTTCTGGGTGTGGTGCTGAGTAACTGAGCCCGGATTCAATCCAGGTCATCCCCACTCTGGAGCCGGTGCTCTTACTCGCTGAGCCACCTGGCCGCCCCTGCTCATTTTTATCTTTATGAATCTGAAAGGAACCCTGAGGTCCTGACTCTGTGTAAAATAAAGATCTAAGTCACTATACAATCTCATTTAATTTAGTGCCTGGTAATGTGGAATTTGAAACAAATTTGAACCAATGGCTGAAGTTTAATTCTTGAAGAAAGGTTTTGTAAGCCAATTATTAGTTTAAACAAGAATAAGGAGAGAACATTTTCCCTGAAAACAAAAATTTTATCTCTTCATTTTATTAGACAATGAACTCCTCAAAGGTGAAGACTATGTTATTTATTCTTTTTCTATACCTAGCTCCAATCATAACACTTGGTACATTCATCATAGGAGCACACACAGAGCTGGAAGAACACAGAGCTTCAGATCATCTAATCCAAACCTCCTATTTTACAGATGAGGAAACAGAGGCTCAGAGAGGCTCAATGAGTTGCTTATGATCATACATATATAACATGAAGTTACTCTTAGGTTCTTCCTGTCTATGTGGCAGGTTTAGAAAAATTGGCTCATGTTTGCAATAATTCAGCACTTAAAAGTATACATAGGAAAGGGCTAGTTTATTGTTGAGTCATGTCAGCCATGTGGGTTTTCTTGGCAAAGATACTGGAGTGGTTTACCATTTCTTTCTTCAGCTCATTTTACAGATGAGGAAACTGAGGTAAATAGGGTAAAGTGACTTGCCTAGGGTCACACAACTAGGAAGTATCTGAGGTCAGATTTGAACTCATGAAGAGGAGTCTTCCTGGCTCCAGGCCTGACAATCTATCCACTGAGCCACCTTGATGCCCAAAGAGGGATAGTTGAGTTAATTGAGCTCCCAGCTCTGGGATAGAAAGGCCACCCTTTGGTTTGGCTTTCATTTTTGCTCTCATGCTCCAAAGGGGGACCAAGTTATTTAAGGACAGGGCTAACCCATGGGTGTTTATGAAAATTCTTAAATTTAGCAAATATATTCTTTAAAAGAATTTTTAAAGACACAATTGAGCAGAAATATGTCTGGGATAGGGGTAGCTGGCTCCTTTCAAATGCGTACTGATATTGGAGTGAGGGCATGGGATAAAAACAAAACAGTTGCAAACCCCTCCACTTGTCCATTAAGGTAGAGGTTATTTCTCATGGTCTCCAAGAAGTGAACTGCAGACATGGTAGACACTGGCTTGAAGTCATGATGTAGCCATGGTATCATTGCCTTGTCTTCCTTTTCCTGTCTTCTTTCTTTCCTCTGTATTCTTCAAAACTCCTGCTGTACACAGTAAGTGAAAAACATATGCTTTCCCTTTTGAGGACTTATTTTAAATCTGTTTCCCCTCTTCTCAAACTGGAAAGAACTCTAAATCCCAGGATCTTTGCCATCAGTAAACATCTTTCTTACCAGAGGTTATACTCAGTGGTAAGCCAGGAATTGAGCCTTATCTTCTGACTGCAGATCCACTACTCTTTCCAACATACCAAACACCTTTTTAGTTTACATGGACATAAAATTTATTTACTAATTAAAAATTTATTTTGTTAATTCATGAATATACTTCTCTACTGAATCTCTGTTTCATAGAATCATATTTTTAGAGCTAGAAGGAAATTTAGAAGTATCTTACAACCTCCCTCATTTTCAGATGAGGAAACTGAGGACCAAAGATGAAAAATAACTTGACCAAAGTCACACAGGTGATAAATAACAGAACCTGGATCTTGACCCATGTCCTCAGATTCCAAATGGAGCTATGTGGGATATCCCTAATATATTTTTCCAAAGGTCTTCTCAGTCCATCAGGTACCCAAAACTTTTCTGGTGGGCCCCTGAAACATGGAGGGTATACCAAATGGAGATCCAAATAGTCCACACTAGGACAAGCAGGATAGCTCAAAAAGAAATCAAACTCAGGTGAGCGGCAACCAATAGGGATTAAGGTTTTGGTGTACACTGGAAATAAGGCATCAGATACTGAATGAACCTCTATAATGTATCAGGGTTGAGTGTGGTTACAGGGTGTCAACTGATGCTAGATTAGAAACTATGCCAAAATATGAGCTCAGGGACAACTCTGCCACCACCCTACCATAGGTTTTAGGCTCATTATCCTTCTCTGTCTGAATTCAAAGGCAGTCTAGATGGTATACTCTAGAGTGCAGACAGAAATAACCACAATACAAAAAGTGCTCACTCTCTTTAATTGAATTGAGCCCCCATTTTCCCATGGACTAGCTCCTCTCTCCCAAACTCAACCTCCAAATTCACAAGAATTGTTAAATCACTATTAATGGCTGGTTAACTTAATTGCACAAATAACCATTAACACAATAAATGGAAGGATGCAACAAGTTTGCAGTTGGGGTTGAATCTTCATGTTTCCCCACCCTTTCTCCCAGCCAGTCTGAAGTGGTTGAAATTCAAACTGTGCTGGAAAATTGCCCAAGCGCGGTATTCTAGGGGAACAAGAAGGGAAAGGGGCTATGAACTGGACTTCACTTTGTCTTCCCAATTGTCACTGGCTTGTCTGGATCAGGGCTTGGGCTCGGGATGTTTGCCACTTTATCCAGCTATCCAGACAGGACCTTGCCTCTCTACTGGGTTCCCCTACAATCTGCTTCCTACACCTGACTCTAGAACACTCCCAGTTCACGCTCAACTTTTATCTTGTGCTCATCACAGATTTTCTGTTTAAGGTCTGGCAGGCAACAACATCCTACTTCATTCCTTGCTGCACAGTGAGTCAAGCACAGAATCCCATAATGATTCTCTTTTACACCCTTTTCTCCACCTTGCTGTCACATGGCCCTCAAAATCAAAGGCAAAAATTGTTTTTCAATGCCACCAGATGCAGAAACCTGGAATTTTTCTATGTACCCATGCACAATCTACCCCCAGAAAGTCTCTGTGCATTATAGTTCAGCCCAACTACTAGCACTGCTACAAGGGACTGCCTCCCTGGACAGCAGCTAAACTCACCTGCATGTACTCCTCCCATATCCTTTAAAGCAATCAGATCTTAGTCATGGAGAATAAAAATTAACGTTTATTAAAGCAGTAGCTGTACATGTTGAGCCTTTGTGACCTAGTTTACTTGCAAAGGTCTTGTCCAATATAAACATTGTTATCCTCATGGGCAATGGTGGGCCTGCCCCAGCATGGGATGCTACCCTTGCCGAAGGTGCTACTCCTGCTAGCATAGCTGTCCTGGATATGGAAAAGAAGAAGCAGGAAACAAAGAGTCAGATGATGACGTTAACTTTAGTTATTTTTGTAAACTAAATATCTATTTTAACATATTGAATAACATAAAATAAAAGCTGAAATACTTTTAAAAGGACAGGAAGAAAAAAGAAATAAAAACTAGAAATTAAAGATAATACCAATAATCAATCAATATTTATTAAGCACACAGTATGTGACAGATGTGCTAAGCCCTGGGAATATTAAAAAAAATAAAAGTAAGCAAACAAAAAGAAAATTACAAAATTACAAAAAATGTCTCCTATCCTCATCACAAGTTCTTAATCAGCCACATTATGAGGTTAAAAGGACAATTTCATGAGATTTAACAAGAAGCTAGCCTGCCAAATCTGAAATTATCAATATTATTTGAAATATGGGTTTCTATCCACTATTGTCAATAAACTCACCCTGTATATATTTTATACCTTAAGATATTAGCCAATGATAGTATGAAGCCATTATAATTAGTAAGATTTTTTTTTCTGCCATGTTAGATTTATTCTTAAATAAAATTGAATTTTTTAAATTCTCTTTTTTTTGGTCTGATAGGGGGGAAGGCAAGGCAATTGGGATTAAGTGACTTGCCCAAGGTCACACAGCTAGTTAAGTGTCAAGTGTCTGAGGCTAGATTTGAACTCAGGTCCTCCTGACTTCAGGGCTGGTGTTCTATTCACTGCCCCACCTAGCTGCCCCTTTGAATTTTTAAATGAACAAAAATTGATTTTCTCTTTCTTCCACATTTCCCTCCCCACCTACTCCCATTGAAGAAAAAGAAAACAAAACCCTTGGGACAAATATATACATACATATATGTATATATACACACACATACACACGTTTGTATGTGTGTGTATATATAGTCAAGCAATATGAATTCCTACCTTGGTCATTTCCAAAAATATGTGCCTCATTTTGAATTTTGAGTCTAGTAGCAGGTTTTGTCTTCAGTCCTTTGGAATGCTGGTTGGTTGTTGCTTTGATCAGAGTTCTCAAACCATTCAAAATTACTGACACATTTAAATACTAAGCTACTGTTGCTGAAAGTGATGTAAGCGTGTCATCAAAATCTCACACTTCCACTCTTAGAAAATTTGGATATAAAATTTTTTTACTTGCTCAAAAATCTTTGAAGACTTCCACTGGATTTTTAACCATTTTGCTCAAAATGTAAAAATGCAACCTTGTGATTTGTTTGCAAGAACAACTGATTGATATCAGAGAAGATGGGAATGGACTAGTGGAATTTCAGCAAAAAAATTTGCATAAATTCTACATGGTGTTGAAAAATGAGTACCCTGATTTTACCCAGCCATCTATGTTTCTTTGTGATGTATCTTTTTTCAGTTTTGACAACCATTGAACAACAATGGTTGAACCTTGAACAATAACAATAAAACTGAGCTTAGAACCATACTTTTGAATCATTATATCACAAAATGTTAATCCAAGATTTTTAACAATAATATGGCATAATCAATCACATTGTCTTCCATAAATCATATTAGTGATGGTAAATTTTCTGGACCATTAATCAATTTTTAAAAATATTCATCTTACCCTTTAAAATTTCTGGTTTGTGGCATGTCTTGTATTATACATAATATGTTAGTATCAGCACATGAAAAAATGTATAGATAAACATACATTTAGTGGGATCTATGCTAAAAAATAAACCAACTTTTTTTTTAACCAATAGAGGTACATGATCAAAAAAGTTTGGAGACCACTGGTCTAGGATATTGTTCCTGTAGATCAGAAATGACTTGAACTCATTACATATCACTTCCCTAGAGAAAAAAATAATTGAATCACACTTCATTTTGAAGCCATAGAATCAAAGATTTTCAGAATCAGAAGGCTCCTCAGAAGCCATCTGGTTCAACTCATATCTAAATCACATTCTTGTAAAAACACAACTCAAGGGGTCATCCAACCTTTCTTTGACATAGAATATTTGCTCTGATAGAATTATCAGCTTTTCCAATAGAATATAAGCTTCTTGAGAGAAGGAACTGTTTGATTTTCATCTTTATATTCCCAATACCTAGCACAAAGCCTGTCATCAAGGCTCTTAAATGTTAGTTGCTAGGTACTGGGAATATAAAGATGAAAATCAAATAGTTCCTTCTCTCAAGAATCATAAGGCTTGAAAAGATCTTAAAGAGTATATCTAGTTCAGCATCCTCATTTTACAGTCAAGGAAGCTACTGCCCAGAGAGGGAAGTGGTTTGTCCAAGGGTCAAAAAGGTATTTTGACCAACACAGAATCCAATACAGAACCAGGATTTCAACCCAGATTCATAGAGTCTTTCTAGTATAAGTTCTTACATGTGGGTGTTCCCCAAGGTTCTGTGTTGGAACTTCTCTTCTCTCCCTAGACTCTTGCTGTTCTCATCAGCTTTTATGGGTTTACTCTGACTATTCAGATTATTCTCAAATCTAAATAATATAGCCCTAGTCTTTCTTCTGAGCTCCAGACCTACATCTCCAACTGCCTATTGGATATTTCCAACAGGATGCTCCAAAAACACCTCAAACTCAAAATGTCCCAAAATTTATCTTTCCTCTCAAACATGCTCCTCAAGGAAACTTCCTTATTTCTCACAAGATCACCACTATCCTTCCAGGTACCCAGGATGACAATGTTGACACTATCCTTGATGCTTTGCTCTTGCTGTTTTGCCCCAGGAAAAATCTCTCACATCTGTTCACTTCTTTCTTCTCATGCAGCCATCACTCAGGACCTCTTCATTCTTGCCTGTACTATTACAGTCACCTCCTAACTGACCTCCCTACCTCAAAATCTTTCCTTCTCCAATCTATCCTCCATGTTGCTGACAAATTGATTTTCCTACAGTGTAGGTCTAACCATGCCATTCCCCTACACAATAAACTCCAGTGGTTTCCCATCACTATTAGAAGAAAATACAAGATCCTCTGTTTGACTTTTAAAGTCCTTCACAACCCTTTCCAATCTGATTATACATTGTTATTCTTTCTGTTCTTGGGGAAAGAAGGGAGAGCTTTCTTGCTCTTCCTCACACATGACACTCCATCCCTAGTTTCTGAAATTGATCTTGTTTATATTTATTTATATACATAAGCTCACTGAGGACAAGAACAGCTTCATTTTTATCTTTGTACTCCCAGCACCTAGTACAATGCCTAGCATATATAGTAGAGATGAATGTTTGTTGATCTGCTCAGGGCAGAGATGATTTTTTTCTGTCTATGTATTCCCAGCCTTTAGAGCAGTGTCTTGCACTTATATACTTAATAAATGTTTGTTGAAATGGAGTTTAATCTGAGGAGCTGTATCAGCAATGCCATATTCACAATGCCTATGGAAATTGCAGATATGCTGATATAATTATCCATCACAAAATACATCATGCTTGCCATATGGGGGAATAAGCTAGAAAATTTATTAAGATACCAAAAGACTGAGTCCCAAAACCAGAAAGTGAAAGCCATCAGAGTAGTTATGACATTGGCACAGGTAGATAAAGTAGAAAGCACCCACATTCTCAAGCCTTTAAAACAGAACAGGCTACCTCAGGCAAAGGTCCTCCTCTCCCCACTCACAGCAACCACCCAGCGTCCCGGAAGCGCACTCCCAGCAGCTCTGGCCCCTGGCAGTCCTCAGCAGGAGTCCTTAGCAGAAATTCTGGCTGACTCAAAAAGGGCTTCGCGCTGCCGCTGCCTCTGCTGCTACTGCCGCCGCCACCGCTAGCCACCGCAGGAACTCCAGCTTGGCTTCCGCTTCCTCTTGCTCCGCCCCTTCCTGCTACATCAGCAAGTCCAATGAGGCATGGAAGATCTTTAAATCGCATAACCCTTACAGGAGCCTGAGAGGAAATGTACATTTTTTTTTGTTAGCAGGGAAGGAAAAGAGAAATTCTAAGCCCTTGAACACTGCATAGCTTAAACAGGGTTTGATTTACCTTGAGCCTCTGAAATAAAGATACTTCTATCTGGGACTCTTTCAGTCCTGGGTGTATTGACTATCAGATGACTTCCTTCTTACCTCCCTGTCCTCCCTTCAAAGACTGGGTCTCCCTATCTTAACTAGGCTGCAAATGAAGGGCCTATTCATAGCTATGAGAATTTTCACCTGTTCTGTTTCTGGATTGAGATGGTTTGCCCCTTCGTAGGCAGCTTGATGGCTCCCGCTTTCAGTAGTTCCCCATATTGATACTGAATTTAGTGTAGATATCTAAATTGCAAAAACCCCCGTAGTTCAGAACTCTCAGGTTCAAGAGATCTACCTTCCTCAGTCTTAACAGTAGCTAGAGAGGAACATTCTGGATTGGCTGGGGGGGGGGCAGTCAATGAAAATACACAGAGTTGGGAGATGTAATTACACATGTGAGGAACAGAGAACAGACCAATGTAACTGGATCACAGAATATATGGATGGGGAGATAAAAGTCTGGGAAAGGAGGAAGAGGTCAGGTATGAAAAGTTTTAAATGCCACAGGAGTTTACCTTTGATCCTGAAGGTTATGGAGAACAAGGGGTAGGGCAGTGATGATGTGATCAAATCTACCCTTTAGGAAAAAAAAATCACCTTGGAAGCTGAGGGGAGGATGGATTAAAGTAGGGACGGACTTAAGGGAAGGAAACCAGTTAAAAGGCTATTATAATCATTCAGGCAAGAGGTGAGGGACTGAGCTAAGGTGCTGTCTTGGTGAGTGGAGAAAAGGAAACATATACAAGAGATGTGAATGCATCTGAGGCAGCTTAGGTGGATAGAGCCTGGAGAAAGGAGTATCTCAGTTGAAATCTGGCCTTATACACTTACTAGCCTGTGATGCTGAGCAAATCACTTAATCTCTGCCTCAGTTTTGTGAGGATCAAATAAGATAACATTTGTAAAGCACTTAGCATAGTACCTGGTACATAGTAGACACTTCAGTCCTTCTTACCTCCCTCCCTTCCTTTATCCCTCCCTGATTCCCTTCCTTCCCCTTACTTCTATTCCCTTCCCTTCCTTCCCTCTTTCCTTCCTTGCTTCCTTTCTCCCTCTCTCCCTCCCTTCCTTTATCCCTCCCTGCTTCCCTTCTTTCCTTTCTACTTTTATCCCTCCCTGCTTCCTTTCCTTCTTTCCTTCCCTCCCTCCCTCCTTCCTTCTTTTATCCCTCCCTGCTTCCTTTCCTTCCTTTCTTCCTTACCTCCATCCCACCTTCCTTCCTTCCCTCTTTCTTCATTCCAAACAATATGATTTGGCAACATATGGGAAGTACAGAATGAGTGAAAGTGAAGAGTCAAGGATGGCCTAGGTGACTGGGGGAATGGTGGTGCCCTTAACAGTAAGAGTTTAGGGGGAAAATACTGAGTTCTGTTTTGGACATCCTGAGTTTTGGATGCCTATAAGACATCCAGTTTAAGATGTCCTAAAGGAAATCAGTGATGCATGGCTGTAGCTCAGGAAGGAGCACAGAGCTAGATATATAAAACTAGCAATTCTCTGCACAGATATTTTAATTGAACCCATAGATTTATGGGTTCATAATGCTGATGAGATCACCATATACTATAGTATACATTTACTAGGTGCCTATTAAGTGCCAAGGGCTGTGCTAAGCACTGAAGATACAAAAAAAGACAAAAGTCAGTTCTGGCTCTCAAGGACTTCACATTCTAATGTGGGAGACAACATATGAACAACTATGTACAAACAAGCCATATACGGGATAAATTGGAAATAATCACAGGGGAAGGGCTTCCCTTAGAAAGTGAGATTTTAGGGGCAGGTAGGCAGTGCAGTGAATAGAGCACACTGACTGTGGAGTTAGAAGGACCTGAGTTCAAATCCAGCCTCAGACACGTAACACTTACTAGCAATGTGACCTTGGGCAAGTCACTTAACCCCAATTGCCCTGCCTTCCCCCCTCCAAAAAGAAAAAAAAAAGGAATTTTAGCTGGGACTTGATAAAAGCTTGGGAAACCGGAAAGAGAGTATTCCAGGAATAGGGATAGCCAGTGAAAATACTCAGAGTCAAGAGATAGACTATCTTGTTTGAGGAATGGAAAGGAATACAATGTTATAGAATCACAGAATATATGGGGAAATGTAAGATGAAAGAACAGAGAATTTTTTTTTTGTCAAGGTCACCTGGCTAGTTAGTATTAAGTGTCTGAGGCTGGATTTGAACTCAGGTCCCCCTGACTTCAGGACCAGTGCTCTGTTCACTGCACCACCCAGCTGCCCCAGAAGAGGATTTCATATGTTTGATCCTGGAAATGATAGGAAGGCATTAGGGTTTGAGTAGGGGAGGATGGCATGGTGAAATCTGGACTTTAGGAAGATCTCTTTAACAGCTGAGGAAGATGGATTGTAGTGAGGAGGGGCCTGAGACAGGGAGACCAACCAGTGAGCAATTGCTATAGTCTAGGGCGGTGATAAGGGCCTGAACTAGGGTAGTGGTAGTGTCAGAGGGGAGAAGGAGGCATATTTGAAAGATATTACAGTTGTTCAATATCACAGTATTTGAGAGACACTGAGGTTAAGCTGACAGGCAACAGATTGGATATTAGGAGATGAAAGAAAGTAAGAAGTGGAAGATGGCAGAGTAGAAGCAAGACCTCCCCGCTGCTCCAGCTTCCATGTAAAAAGGAGACTCTAAACAAACTTTGGAGCTGCAGATCCCACAAAATGACACAGAGAAACTAAGCTCCCGCTGAGGACAGCCCGGCAGGTCAGCAGCAAGCGGCCAGCTCAGTGCTCCGGGAGCCAGCTCCACACCACAGCTTTAGCCCCAGGGTGGGCCTGAACAGTTGCAGCCCAGCCAGAGGGACTCCAGATCAGCAGTAGCTGTGTCCGTTTCCAGAATTATCAACATATAGATGTGAAGGACAAAGTGAGAAGTCAATGCAATCTGGACTTTGGAACCCAGTAAGTGGGAGTGCGTGGCTTTTGCCCCTGGGGCAAGAAGCTGCTGAGATGCCAGTACAGCCAGCCAGCACCACAAGGCAGCTTCAGCTCCCGGCCTGCAGAGTGCAGGGGGACCAAGCACCAGTCTGAGGGGTAATCGCTCTTGCTTTAACCTTCTTGGATCTGGATTGCAGTCTAGGGTGGAGGTCCTGGGGTGTGTGTCCAGCTTGCCAGAGCGTGTGGAGACCTCAGAGAGGGCACCCATCTACTACCTCTGGCAGCTGAGAAAACCCCAGTGTTTGGTACGAAAGCTCCCCTCTCTGGTGGCAGAGTCCTACTGTGGCAAAAAGCCCAGGGGTCAGGTGACTGAGGGGTGACATAACCAGGCAAAGGAAACAAAACAGACAGAAGATTCCAACATTAGACTCCTATTTGGGGGACAAAAAGGAGCAAAGCATGGAACAGGAGGAAGACAGTGAAGTCAGAACTCTTGCACCAAAAGCTTCAAAGGAAAATATGAGCTGGTTACAGGCCACAGAGGACCTTAAGAAGCAGATAAGAGAAGTGGAGGAAAAATTGGGAAGAGAAATGAGAACAATGCAAGAAAATTATGAAATGAGAGTCAACAGCCTGACTGAGGAAAATCACAGCTTAAAAAACAGACTAACTCAAATGGCAAAAGAGGCTCAAAAAGGCAATGAGAAGAAAAATGCCTTAAAAAGCCGAATTTGCCAGATGGAAAAAGAATCTCAAAGCTCAATGAGGAGAATCATTGCTTGAGAATTAGATTGGAGCAAATGGAAGCTAATGACTTTATGAGAAATCAAGGTGCTGTTAAACAGATCCAAACAAATGAAAGAATAGAAGGCAATGTGAAATATCTCATGGGAAAAACCACTGACCTGGAAAATAGATCCAGGAGAGATCATTTAAAAATTATTGGACTACCTGAAAGCCATGATCAAAGTAAGAACCTAGAAATCATCCTCCAGGAAGTTCTCAAAGAAAACTGCCTGATGGTTTAGAACCAGAGTGCAAAATAGAGGTTGAAAGAATCCACCGATCACCTCCTGAAAAAGATCCCCAAAAGAAAACTCCTAGGAATATTATAGCCAGGTTCTGGAATTCCCAGATTAAGGAGAGAATATTACAAGCAGCCAGGAAGAAACAATTTGAATATTGTGGAAACACAATCAGGATAACCCAGGATCTGGCAGCTTCTACACTGAGGGATCGAAGGGCTTGGAATGTGATATTCTGGAGGTCAAAGGAGCTGGGATTAAAACCAAGAATCACCTGCCCAGCAAAACTGAGTATCATCTTTCAGGGGAAAATATGGTCATTGAGCGGAATAGAGGACTTTCCAGCATTCTTGCTGAAAAAAAACCAGAGTTGAATAGAAAATTTGACATTCAGATACAAGAAGCAAGAGAAGCATGAGAAGGTAGACAGGGAAAAGGAATCATAAGGAATTTATCAAAGTTGAACTATTAACATTCCTACATGGAAAAACAATAATTGCAACTGATGAAACTTTTCTCAGTAATTGAAGGGAATAGAAATATATATATGAGGGTATATGGGCATATGAATATATATATGAATGTGTGTATACATGTTTACAGGTATACGTAGATAGAGGGCACAGAACCAATTTAACAGGAAAGGATGATACTTAAAATGGGAAATTAAGAGGTGAGAGAGGAATATAATGAGAGGAGATGGGGAGAGACAGAATGGGGTAAACTATCTTATATAGAAGAGGCAAAGGAAAAATGGTTACAATGGAGGGAAAGAATAGGAAGGCAAAAGGGAATGGGTCAACCTTATTCCCATTGAATTTGGCTTGAGGAGGGAATGAAATACACACTAAATAGGGTATCTCACCCTCCTGGAGAGTAGGGGAGGAAGGAGATGAGAGGGAGGATGATGGAAGGAAGGGCAGACTAGGGGGGAGGGAAGTTGGAAGCACCCACTTTTGAAAAGGGATGGGATCAAAGTAGAGAATAGAACAAGTGGGAGGTGGGATAGGAGGGGGGGGGAAATATAGTCAATCTTTTACAATATATCTACTATGTTATTGTTTTGCACTAGCCACACATGTACAATCTATATTGAACTGCTTATCTTCCCAGTAAGGGTGGGTGACAAGGGAGGAAGGGAATGAATCTGGAATTCAGAGTTTATAAATCAAATATATATGTATATATATATACTATTATTAATACTATTTTACATATAATTGGGAAATAAGATATATAGGCACTGAGGCATAGAGATCCACTGGAAAAGTTGAAAGGGGTATGGGAGAAAATATGGGAGAGAGCAGATTGGAGGAGGGAATATCCTGTGGGACTGCTATTTTGGGGCAGTGGGTAGGGGAAAAATGGGGAGAAAATTTGTAACTCAAAATCTGGCAGAAATGAATGGTGTAATTCAGAAGTTAATAAAGCATTTGGAAAAAATAAAATTAAAAAAAAAAAGAAAGTAAGAAGTGGAAGATGACATGACACCTAGGCTTCAGCCTGGGGGACTTGGAAGATGGTGGTGCCCTCAACAGTAACTGGGAAGTTTGAAGGTGGGGAGTTTTTTTTGGGAGGGAAATGAATTCAGTTTTGGACATGTGAAGTTTAAGATTTCTACAGGACATTCATTTTAAGATCCAGTTAGAGATGTAGATCTGGAGGTCAGTAAAGAGGTTAGGGCTGGTTAAATTGATTTGAGAATTGTGTTCATAGGGATGAAAATTTTATCCATAGGAGCTGATGAGATCAGCAAGTAAAATAGTATAGAGAAAAAAGAGAAAAGGACCCAGGATGGATTCCGGGGGCATCCAGAATGAATGGCCTTGAGTTGGATGAAGATCCAGCAATGGAGATTGACAGAGTGATAAGATAGGTAAGGAGGAGAAACAGAGAGAGTAGTGTCAGGAAAACCTAGAGAGAAGAGAGTATCAAGGTGAAGAGAGTAATTGACACTCTCAGAGGTTTCAAAGAGGTCAAAAACCTCAGATATAACCCCCTCCACACTAACCCTCCCCTTAAAACACATTAATTTAAATTGATCCCATTTCAACATATGCCCCAGTGCCTCAAAAAGTTATAACTGCTTCTAGAGAGACAAACATTTGCTGACAAAATTAAGAGGATTATTAGTTCTGGCTCCTCAATCTTCAAAAAAAAACAAAGGGGGAAAAGTCAGGAGAATAATTTAATTTGCAAAATTTTATTTTTGTTACAGCAGGTATACATTTGGAAGGTTCCTCCCCTAAACAAGTCTGATACCCCTGTGTTCAGCTTGGCAATGTGAAGAGACACATTGGTTCTGGTGGTGAAGGAGAACCAGCCAGGATAGATCAGTCTGAATGAACTGATTTTTGAGACTTTGTGTTCATTTCCCATTCATTGTCCCCTGTGTCAAGCGGCTTTCCAATGTCCTTCCCACAAAGCTTGAGACCAATGGCTCTTTGGATCTTGCCCAAGACCCAGTTATTAGGGACAGCCTGTCCACACTCATTGTCAGCAATAGCTGGGGGCTTTTCGTTGATTTTTGTGGCCAGATCCTTCTGTGTCAATCCCTTGTTCTGTCAGCCCTGTTGGATCATTTTGCCCATTCTAGAGTGACCCTGGTGAAGTTCCTCAAGTTCTCAGTCCAGCTTGGCTGTGTTCTTTGTGAGGGAGTGATGTTTGTTTTGGCCAGCAGACTCCTTTTTGGAAGTCTTTACATCTTCTCCTTTTCTCTGAGCTGCTAAGATGACCTTACTTGCACTAGGCTTGGGCTGCCACAGGGCCCTTCTTGGGCAGCACCATCACCGGGTCCCTATCACTCTCTGTCATGGCAGGGGGTGTGAGGGAGCAGTCTCGGCTCTTGGGGAAGCCAGACTTGGGGGGGAGGGGCAACGCAATGCTCTGCCTACCTCTATCACTCACCACTCTGCTCCCTCTGTTGGGAAGATTTTTAAACATTTTTTAATATGGAGGAAGGAGTCAATGATACTAAATGTAAAAAATAAAGAAATAAAAATAAAAACCAGGCAATTTTTTTCAAAGAAAGAGCTCACTCAGGAAAGAACCTTGGGGGACACCCATGGTTAGTGGGTGTGACATGAATTAAAAAACCAACAAAGGAAACTGAGGAGTAGTTGGACAGGAGGAAAATCAGTAAAAAGTAGCATAATGAAAATTCAGAGAGGAAAGAACATTTAGGTGGAAAAGGTGATCAATAGAATTCAATGCTGCAGAGAAGCCATGAAGACCAGCTGCTCCTTTTATTCTCAGGATGATTGTGAGAGTCAGGCAGGTATCATTTTCATTCTGAAGGGGAGGAAATTGAGGTCCAAAGCTGTTTCAGTAATTTGCCCAAAGCCACATAGCAAATCAATGGTAGAGTAAGGTCTGGGACCCAAGCCTACTGGTTTCCTGTCCTATTATATCATTCTTGGGGATGAGCTTTCCCTAGTAAATGGGAGAAGATCAGGATGAATGTGAGTGGAGTGAGGAAGGAAGGAAGGAAGGAGAGAGAACAGGAGCTAGTGAGATGGAGAAAAGGGTTGTGGTAGGCATGGCTAAAGGGAAGGGAACAGGGGAGGTATGTTGGCTTTGAGCCCTCGAGTATATGATGTCAGATCACATACAATGGTGGAAGGAAACAGGGCTTACAGCACTATACATAGACTTAGAATTGAAGGAACCTTCAAGGTCATATAGTCTGACCTCTCCTATTACAGATGGGGAAACCGAGGCCCAAAGAAGTTAAGACCACATTCCCCTTTTTTCCCACCTCTTCTTTTTTTTTAAGTTTTATTGTTGTCTTTTGTTTTCTTGAAACTCCACCAGCCACCACTACTAAGACTTTCCTTATAACAACAAAAATGTTTTGTTTTTTTTTTAAATCAACCAGTGACTTCATCTAATGATGTATTCCACATTCTACACTTCCCTATCCCTCTACTAAGAGAAAGGAGATATTTCATCACTACAATTAATCAGAATTCTGCTTCTATTTAGTACTGTTTTTCATTTACATTTGTAGTCAGAGTTATTCCCTACAAGTAATGGCAGGGTGTCATTGTGTGACTGGAAGGAAGGCGGGCTAGGCATGGGTAGCTTCTTTTCACCCCTCCCCCCTTATCCAAGGAAGACTTTAGGAAAGAAAGCAGGAAGCTGGGGTCAGAGACCACTACTCTGCTCTCCTCAGAGAGAGAGGGAGCATTGGAGTAGAAGTATTATCTATCTGCTCTCTTAAATATTGCTAGCGTAGGGGATGTGATTTTTCAGGTTCAAGCTAATTTCAGGTCACTGTTTCATTATTGAGGGAAGGAGGATTCCCAAGCTTTACATCCAAGGCTCCACCTCTTTCCGAATATCAGCTTCACAGTGAACACATACAGCAATTATCCAAGAAACCCATTTATCCAAATTGGTAGTAAAATAAAAGTCAAAGAAAGTATACATAGGAGAATATATACCAGAAAATATGGAGTGAAGGAGCTCCTCCATTGGGAGTGAGATAACTCAGCTCAAGCAAGAAAGAATCCTGGATCTCATCCAAGGGGAAGTTTCCTGAATTCTCTAGGGTAGCAAGCTGGGGACCGGGATGTGTTAGAGATTTCTAGCTCCTCTCATGTTGGCTTTTTCCCAGAGTCTTCTTTTCCTTCAGCAACCTGAAGTGGGGTTGGCATCTTCTTTCTATCTTCCCTCTCAAAGCTAGAAGCCAAAAATGCCTGAAGCCTAAAAAGACTGAAGAGACCTAAAGAGATTCAAAGAAATTTGAAGAGACTCCTGAGCATGAGAGCAGACCTCTCCTCTCTTCTGCTTTAACTTCCCTTGATACCTGATGCAGATCCAGGGCATTGCTCTCTACCAAGGAGAGAGCCCCATTTCAATGGATTTTGGGACTGGGTTACACATTATTATAGGCTTGGTACAATTGTTCTCCTGCTTCTACTGACTTTGATGATTCTGGAAGAGGGAGTGAGGCTCTGCCTCAACTTAAATCCAATTCATGAACAAGTCAAGATATCACCCTCATAATGTCATTGGTCATCTTCAAAAATGAAGGACAAACGAACTTATTTCACTCTGTATCAGGTCATTCAAGTCTTCCCATGTTTCTTTAAATTTCTCAAAGTCATCATTTATTAATTCATTACATTCATGTGTCATACACAGCCAATCCTCAATCAATGGGCACCCACTTTGTTTCCAATCTGTTGCTACCAAAAATTTCTATTATAAATATGTTGAGATTATGAGAACTTTCCTCTCTGACTTTTATCTCCTTGGATATATTTCCATTAACAGGCTGACTGGAAACAATTCCAAACAATTTTTTAGGAAAACTGGGTCAATTGACAGGGTCACTAACTGTGTCTTTCTTCCCACAACCCTCCCAACATTGTTGTTGTTGAATTGTTTCAGTTGTGTCTGACTTTTCATGACCCCATTTGGGTTTTTCTTGGTAAAGATACTGGAGTGGTTTGTCATTTCCTTCTCTAGTCTGTTTTATAGATGAGGAAACTGAGGCAAACAGAGTGAAGTGACTTGGTTAGGGTCACACAGAGAGCTAGTAAGTCTCTGAGGTTGTATTTGAACTCATGAAGATGGGTCTTCCTGATTCCAAGCCTAGTTTTCTATCCACTAGCTTCAAATATTACTTCCATCTTTTATCATTCTTGCCACTCTTAGATCCCTTTTATCTGGGAATTACATCTGAATCTGAGAGCTCACTTTCAATGCCAGGGGTCTCCATAAATCAAACAGAGGGAGGAACCACGATATTTGTACAATGCCATTTCAAGCTATAAGTTGCTATAAGTTGTTCAGAGCCTAGGTCCTTTTTGCAACTCGGATTGGGTTCAGGAAATGGCCTACAGCGGGGGATGGTATTTTACACATGACTGCTGGTCGTTTAAATGTTCTAAAAGGTTGTGTCCCTTTTAGATCTCAATGAATTGAAGGGCTTGATGGGCAAAGACAGAAAAAAATTAAATGCAAAGGTAAAGCCCTTTAAGGTGTAAATGAAGTATTCCACAGCTTAGAAAAGGCCTGAGACTTCAAATATCAAATTGCATTTCATCTCTTAAACCCTGATGGGGACAACCCTGGACCCAGAATGCAAGAGGCTTTGGACTGGTTTCAGACCATCATTCTTGATTCCAGTCCAGCTCTCCCAAGCTATCATTGGGAGAAACAGCATCCACAGAGAAGGATTCAACCATCTCCACTAACTATCACTAGTAGGACAAGCAAGCCAACCTAGCTGAAGCAGGAAGGCACTCAGAGAAACAAGCAGAAGGCAGTATGGGGCCAGGCAAGTCAGATCACCACTACCACCTTAACCACCTCCCCTCATACTTTGATTGGGACAGTACAGGACCCTGAGCCCAGGAGCCTTGGGAATAGCAATGCTCCTAGTCCAATACGCTCAGTTATCATTCTGGGAAGCAACCCCTGTGAAGATGCAGCCTGGAAGCTGCTCCAACAGGTGCTACAGTCACAGTTACTGAAGACTCAGGAAAAACAAATTCTTACCACCCCCATAGTCTTTGGCACTCTCAAATGCTTCAACATCAGGAAATGATATGATATTAAAGAAGAGGAATTCACAACTGTTTTGCCACTGTACCCTAAGGACGATGGAAGTTTTCCACTTGACTTGCAGCTGAAACTTTCCATGTGTGTTGTTTCCTACATTAGAACATGAGCTCCTTGAGAGGAGAGTTGTTGTATTTTTCTCTTTGTATCCCTAGCACTTAGCACAAGTTTTACAGATAGTATTTCCTTAATAAATGATTTATTCACCATATTAAAAGCTTAGTGAAGACAATGAACTTCCCCCAGAGTATAGATCCATGTCCCCAACCACTTATTTGCATTAGGCAAATAATAAATAAATATAAAATAATCAGGAATCTGGGAAACAGAAGTGTCTAGTCATCTTAACAAAGAGAGAAGTCTGACACTGAGATAACCCAGCTCTGAACTAGGAAGAGCTATCAAACAGGTTGTAAAAGAGAAGCTCTACCTGTCCCACCTCCTTTCTGAGGTCATAAACCTCAGAGCTAAGGCCTTCAGGGAGTCAAAGAGGAAAGGCTCTGATAATCCTAAACTAAGAGCTGCTGCCCTTTCTGAAAATTCACAGTAGCACTTCACCTGAAAAGAGCAGTATAACTCCTCCAACAAAAGGAACACAGTAATGTCCCACTGAGACAGAGGCTAGAGGTGTTGGGGACTGAAGCTGCTTATCAAAGAGCAAGCCAAGGCAATCCAATATATCTACACATTCAGTAAAGACCTCTGTGCCCTGTAAGGAGACAACCCAGCTGAGCAATCAAGTGACTTATCCATCATTGGTTCCATGCTCAGAAGTGAATTTCATAAGATTTCTCTGGAGAAAGAAAGGACATTGAGGTCCTTCCAGAGTTGGGAGTTGCTTTGGCTATGTGTGTTCCCTACCATTGTACAATAAGTTTGTGCCCACTCTCCCCCACCCCCTACATAAAGACGCTATGTATGTTTTTTTGGAAATTGTGTTCCAGATTTTCAGGGCAGGGGAGAAATTTTATAACTACTGGCTATTTGGATAAATGTCTTTTTTTCCCTTTTTTTTCTTTTTTTAAAGGGGGGAAGGCAAGGGAGTTGGGGTTAAGTGACTTGCCCAAGGTCACACAGCTAGTTAAGTGTCAAGTGTCTGAGGCTGGATTTCAACTCAGGTCCTCCTGACTTCAAGGCCTGTGCTCTATTCACTAAGCCAGATAGTTGCCCCTTGGATAAATGTTTTTGCTAAGAACTTAGGCTACAGGCTGATTGTTAATTGGAAAGAAACTAGTAGGGGCTTGTGAGCTACAATAAAGGCAGCTGGTAGTGTAGTGGATAGACAACTACAGCTAGAATCAGGAAGATCTGAATTCAAATTTGGTCACAGACAATTATTAGCTGTGTGACCTGGAGTAAACCATTTAATTTCTGTTTGCCTCAGTTTCCTCAACTGCAAAATGAGGGAAATAATAGAACCTGTCTTGAAGAGTTGTTGTGAGGATCAAATGTGGCTAACATTTGTAAAAAGCACTTTAGCACAGTGGCTAGCACACAGTAGGTATTATATAAATTATATTATATATGATATAAATATAAATAATATCATATATTATATAAATGCTTATTCTCTTCCCCTCCCCCTATACATTAAGAATAGCCCTCCACAGTTACCTTTGAGAACCTTTTGTCTGTAACCACCCTTTTTGTGACCTAATCTGCCAGTTCCAATTCAAGGAGTGGGATTGAGCTCCCATCTTGATTACAGAGGGCACTAACATTTTAAAAAGAGGAGGTGGTTTGTCCTGATTCTGTGTCTGGAGTCCAGACCTGTACTGTAATTTCAGCTCTAGCCCTAATCCTAGGTACGTAATTTTAGGAGGCAAATCACTTATCTTCTGCATACACTTGTTTCCCTGTCTATAAAGCAGGAGTAATAATGCCTAGTTACTCCCTCACTAGGGAAATAGTGAGTGAAAAATGAGATCCTAGATGGATCATATGAATATTGAAGATGTGAAAGGATTTTGGAAAGCACAGAAGAGAGACTGTAGAAAATATTGGTTCTCCAGACAGTTCTTAAAGGAAGAAATTAAAGATATCTATAAGCATATGAAAAAATGCTTTAAATCACTATTGATTAAAGAAATGCACATCAAAACAACTCTGAGGTACCACATCTCACTGGTCAGATTGGCTAAGATGACAAAACAGGAAAATGATAAATGCTGGAGAGGATATGGAAAAATTGGAACACTAATACATTGCTGGTGGAGTTGTGAACTGATCCAACCATTCTGGAGAGCAATCTGGAGCTATGCCCAAAGGGTTATAAGTAATTTCATATCCTTTGACCCAGCAATACCACCTCTAAGGTTGTATCCCAAAGAGATCACAGAAGAGGGAGGAAGACCCATATGTGCAAAAATATTTATAGCAGCTCTTTTTGTGGTGGCAAAGAATTGGAAATTAAGGAGATGCCCATCAATTGGAGAATGGTTAAACAAGTTATGGTATATGAATGTAATAGAATACTATTGCGTCATAAGAAACAAAGAGCAGATGGACTTCATATCCACCTGGAGAGGCTTATTCGAACTGATGCTGAATGAGAAGAGCAGAACCAGGAAAAATTTGTACACCATTACAGATACAACGTATGTGTGACGACCAACTTTGATAGACTGGACTCTTCTCAGAAATGCAGGGCTATAAGTAAACTCCAAAAGACTCATGATGGAGAGAGATGTCTACATTCAGAGAAAGAGCCAGAAAGAACAGAGTTTGAATGCAGATTGAAGCAAATTGCCTGCTCTCTTTCTCTTTCTTGTTTGGTTTTGTTCCTCTTTCCCATTGTTCATTCCATCTGATACAATCCTTCTTTATAGCCTGAACAATGGCTAATGTGAAAGTACCTGCAGTCCCTATACCTGATTGTATGCCGCCATGTGGGGGGGGGGGGGAAGAAAATTTGAAACACAAAGAACTGGGGAACTGAATCTTGTAAACTCAATGTTAACGAACAAATTAATAAAGACAAAAAAAAAAGTATTGGTTCTCACCATAAGTCAGGTCACTTTTGGCCTTTCCATGACTAAGATGATGTCATATACTGAGGAAATGCAAACTCATCATAATGAGGGAGATATCTAATGTAAGGAAATAGGATCTAATTCATTCCAAAGCCAAACAACAGACATTTGGATTATTCATACCATTTCTCCACTCTATTTGTGTGCATATAAAGAACTAACCTCAAAGGAAAGTTGTTGGCATTATTCCCAATCTTGTTTCTTCCATCACTCTCTATCCCTCCCTGCTCTCCTTGACCCCAGTAGTACTGGATCAGAGATCTGTAAGATTTGTTCATTCCTTATACACTTTAAGAAGAACACAAGATAGCAAAGCTCTGAGGGACTTCAGAGTTCAAGACCTGAAGTTAGAAAAAAAAAATCTGAATTCAAATCCTGCCTCAAACAACTGCTAGCTGTGTGATCGCAGAACAATTCACCAAATCGCTCAGTCTTTATAAAATGGGGATAATTATAAAACTTCCCACCTTGGGTTAGTATGAGGCAAAAAATGAGAAAATATTATAAACCTCAAAGCACTACATAAATATGGATTGCTATTATCATTATTACTTTTTTAAATGGATCATATGATTTAGAGCTGGAAAAGACCATTACATGGTTCCAGTGTGTACATATCATGTGTGCCTGTGTCTGTGTCTGAGTACATGTGTGCGTGCCTGGGAAGAGAAGATGAGCTGGACAGGTATTGAAAATCACAGAGGCTGGCACCTCCATGTTCAGCCAATATAATTATGACCTTGTAGTCTGACCTGGCACTGTGGCTACTCCTGTTATGGAGAGGCACTTCCTGCAAAGGAGATGAAACTCCTAAGTGGATCAACCCCCTCTAATTCTTTCTGCCTGTCAAGATGTCTGACTCCTCTGACAGTTCATTCAGGTGAGGTGAGGACAGGTTCTCCTGGAGCCACCTCCCCAGATGTGATGATGAATATGCCATTAGCCTGTCTGTGGTTATGTTGGCAATTGAACTGGAACAGGAAGTAAGTTTTATAAACTGGAGTGCTGACAAATTCATCAGACAAATGAACCTGAGTGCACACAGCACTTCTCCACTAGATTGATAGGAGAATCACAGGTCCAACTGACTAAGAGCTGGAAAAGACTTTTAAAAATATCTAGGTCAATTACCCTGCCCCTCCCCCCTCTCCCTACCCATTTCACAGGTGAGAAAATAGAAGCCCATATAGGTTTAGTGACTTGCCCAAGGTCACATAACTAATAACCACAGAACCTGGAATCCAACCCAATTTCCAAACTAGTATTCTTTTCACTCCAACTGAAAGCACTTCCATGGCCTTCTGTACATGATGACCCCTCTCCTAGCTGAAAACAACTATTAGGTCTTTTGCCCAAACTCAATCTAAAGAACATTGTTCTAGAAGTCAGGAGTTATGGGTTCTAGTCTTATCTTCCTGAATTCAAATCTAGCCTTAGAAACTTACTAGCCATGTGACCCTGGGCAAATAATTTAATCCTGTTTTGCTTCAGTTTTCTCCTCTATAAAATGAGGGGAAGAAGGAAATGGCTATTTTTGCCAAGAAAACCCAAAAATGGGGTAACAGTCAGACATGATTGGATAACAGGAAGCTTTTATAATCCTGAAGTCATTTCACTTCTCTCCCATGTCTTTGTTTATCTGGAAAACAAATAGAAAAGGGGGCAGTGAGGTGGTATAGTGAATGGAGCACCAGCCCTGGAGTCAGGAGGATCTGAGTTAAAATCCAGCCTCTGACGCTTGACACACTTACTAGCTGTGTGACCTTAAGCGAGTCACAACCCCAATTGCCCTACCTTCCCCCCTCCAAAAAGAAAAGAAAACAAAACAAAACAAAAAAACCCAAATAGAAAGGGGACCACAAATCTTAAAGAAGGATCCCTGCAGGCTGCATATTGGTTTAGAAGAAAACCCCATATTAATGTTATATATATTCTATCATATTTTTATTTATTTTGTTAAATATTTTCCAAATGCATTTCCATCTGGTTGGGGCCTGCTCAGAAACATTACCGAATGCTGCTGTTTGGACACCTCTGGCCTGTGACTTCTAAGGAAGGGATTTTCTAACTTTTCATCTGCTACATTTTTGGTGTGAGCATTTACACTTCAGAATACTACAAACATAACAAATGCTACAAATTAGGGTTTGATTTATTGTTTTGTTGATTGCCTAGATTGGAGAGAGTGAAGGAGAAAATGCTAATAGTGTAGATTAAACTTAAAAGAAAATGTCCTGTGTTCATTTTCTTTTTTTTTGGGGGGGGGGGAGATTGCTGTTGTTAAGTTGTTTCAGTTGTGTCCGACTTTTTGTGACCCCATCTAGGGTTTTCTTGGCAAAAATACTGGAGCACTTAGCCATTTCATTCTCTAGCTCATTTTATAGATGAAGAAACTAAGAAAAATAGGGTTGTTACTTGCCCAGGGTCACACAACTAGGAAGTGTCAGAGATTGGATTTGTACTCAGGTCTTCCTGAATGAAGGCCTTTTACTCTATCTACTCTGCCACCCAGGAAAGCTGGCTGTTAAATATTTACCAGCAGACACCTGGCACATAGACTAGGGGGAAATGGGCTCACACTTAGAAAGCACATATGACAAAGTGGTAACTCATAATTCCTGGTTGGATGAAAGTTCTTTTCTTCCTTCCTGGAGGCTTCACAAAATCCTCATCTATCTATCTATCTATCTATCTATCTATCTATCTATCTATCTATC
>NW_027187287.1:3382758-3393523 GCF_028583685.1 Petaurus breviceps papuanus
ATCTATCTATCTATCTATCTATCTATCTATCTATCTATCTATCTATCTATCTATCTATCTATCTATCTATCCACTCATTTATCCATTTATTTATTTGTTTTGTTTGTTTGCTTATTGTTTTATTTAATTATTGTTGGACCATGTCTCTTTTGGGATCTACAGGGTACCTTGTAGAGTCCTGAAACTGCAATTTTTGTTGCTCCCTTGATTATCATGCCTTTCTTCTCTATACCTAATGTATTGATTGTTACTGGTCTGTTTTCTCCAATAACATGGTCAATGGGGGTGGGAGTGGGCAATGTGACACTCCCTCTAAGTTCACTCTTCTCCCCCTCTTGCTCCTTCTGGCTATAGATGCATTCTGGCTCCTCAAAACTCTCCCAAGCAATTGCTGCAGTGCTCTGGCTGGAATCTCCTTTTCTGGCCCAGAAGTATGTCTAATTCTTTCTATCAATCCCAATAAATTTTGTCATTTGATTTCACCTACTGGTTTGAAGTACTTTAATTCTTCAAACCTAGCTTACCTTTGATCTGAAGACTGAATAGAGGTGTCTAGGAATTATTCTCACCTAGTTTACACATTTGATTGATTGATTCTGTAACTCAAAGAGGTCTTTTCACCTGATAAAGTTATTAGGACTTAGAGCATTTTGTTGGCTACATTAATTGGGATTGGGAGCTGTGAAACACTTCTCCTGCACCTAGATAACAATACCTCACATTTCTACAGCACTTGAAACTTTATAAATTATTTTTTATTTATTTCATTAAGTATTTTCCAATTACATGTAAAAAAAATAACAATGACTTAAAATTTTTTTTGAGCTCCAAATCCTCTCCCTCCCACCACTTAAAGCTTTATAAAACACTATCCTCACAACCTATAAGGTAGATGGAGCAAATATTATTATTCCCATTTTACAGGTAAAGAAACTAAGGCTCAGAAAGGCAGTTTGTCTAAGTGATATTTTACAAAGCATGTATATGTCAATCTGGTATTTGGACCCAAGTTTTCTGAAGCTAAGAACAGAGGCATTTTTCACCATACTACCCTTCTCGGGCTGATTCACCAATTCTAACAGTGTCATATTTTGGTGATAGGGAGAGACTCAAATCATTGCCTCCAAAACCAAACTAGATCCCAACTCTGACATTGACTCTGGTTTGTAAAGAGTTTTCCAAGCTCCTGACCTCACCAGAATCCTCTCTGATCTTTGGTTTGGTATTATAGCAAGCAACTCAGAAGTCCCTTGGTTCTTCAGCCCCATCACCACTGAGTCTCAATTCTAATTCTGTGACTCACAAGGAGGACCACTAATCTAGAAGAATACTCACAAAAGCATCTTGCAATTAATATGTTTGTTGTTTCCTACCTCCCCCCAAAGCCCAGGCCTGAAAAAAGCCCCCAGATCCAAAACAGTTCACTTTGTTCAACTTGCATTAGGTTAAAGTTGCTTAACTTTCATTTAGCCTCATCTTTATCCTCATATAAACTTCTCAGCCTGCCATTTCATGGACTCCTAGGACTATAAATTGGAGATGGAAGGGGCCTTTGTCTAACCAACTAATTTTACAGTTGAAGAAACTGGGGACCCAAGAGATTAAGTGATTTGACTTAACACTGTCTAGCCCAGTGACTGGCATAAGGTATACACTTAATAAATGCTTATTTTAAGAAATACATTTTTGTGTTGTTCTGAACTTGACTAATCACGGACATGAACATTTTCACATGTAAAGAATAGAAAAGAGAATTGTACATGAAAAAGCAAATCTCCATTATGTGTAGCTTGTTTTTTAAAGTTTATAATACACCCAAGACATTAATTCCAACAATGGCTTGCTTATCTGTTTTCCTTTGAACCGACTTTTTTCTTCTGTGCTCTATTTTTAATGCTCTATTGAAGATCTTATTTTCTCTAATCACTATCTTTATTCCCCTCTTCCTCCCTTTTCAAATAAAAAAACTCCTCCCTAGTAAGTAATAAGCATAGTCTAGCAAAATAAGCCCACATATTGCCTTATGTTAAAAAATGTATCATATTCTTCATTTTTATTCCATCACCTCTCTGTCAAATGTTAGGAAACATATTTCATCCCTGGTCCTTGCGAGTTGTATCATGGTTGGTTATTGAATTGGTATATCCTTCTTTGAAACTCCCATGGTTCCCCTACCTTCCACGTTCTCAGCTGAGAAATTTGCCCCAAATTTCACTGAAAAAAAATGAGGCCATTGGTCCAGAGCTCCCACTTCTTCCTTCTTCCTCATCTCATTTTAGCCTTCCCCAACTATTTCCTCTTTCGGCCCTACCTCACATGATGAGGTGACCCATCCTATTCCATCCTGTCTTCTTCAGCCTCTCTCCTATCCCTACTCACTAATATTCAATCTTTGCTTGTCTACTGGTTGCTTCTCTACTGCCTACAAACATATATGTCTCTTCCCTGTATTAAAAAAAAAACCCTCAATTCATCCATCCATCAGCTCCAGAACAAGGCTACCTACCATCAATGGCTTCACCTTTCTGCCTCTCATTCTTTTAACTCTCTGCAGTCTGGCTTCTTGTAATGCCATGCACAAGCAGCTTTCCAGAAGAATGCTACAGTGAATAGCTTTTAAGGTTCTGATTACACAGCATAGTGAACATTTTATTTATTCCATAATAAATCAAAGCAAAACATTCACAGAAAATCAAAGTACAACATTCACAATATTACAATTTATCACAGAAAATCACAATATAATATTCACAACATAGTCTCAAAGTATAATAGTCAAAGTCTTCCACTCTTGGGGAAAAGTCTTGATTAACTCAATCAGTCACTTATTCAGCAATCAATTACTAAGTATCATACATAAAACCCTCCACACCTTAGGTCACTAGTAAACTATAATTCCATAATTACTCAGTACCCAGGGAGAGGTCTTTTCATCTTGACTTGGGACCTGTTCTCAGATTCCCTGGATCCCCTTCCATGGTCCCAGATTCTACCTGGATTCACCAGTGTCACTTGGGTTCACTGGCAGACAGCTCCTAGTTCCTTGTCTAGCTCTCTAGTAGGTCCTGCTCCATACTGAAGTTCAAGGGTCTGGTCCATGTCAGATCCTTTACCATATCTGCTCCAGGGAATGCAAGGCTCAACAAAGCCACAAACAAAGTCTCAGTATCCCAGTCATGCTTCCTCAGTCACCTGGACTCCTGGCTCCTGGCTGCAGGCTCAGGGCTCAGGGCTCCTGTTCAGAAGAAGCTCCACCACCACAAGTTCTCAGGAATTCTTGCTCAGTTCTCCATTCTCTCTTCTGTTGCTGCTCTGCCACCAGATGCTGGTTCCAAGAAATTCTGACTGTGCCTCTCTGGGGCTTTTCTTATATACACAGCATTAGCTTCCTGTTTCAGCCAAACCCTTCCTGTTACATCAGTAACAGGAGACAGGAGTTCATACCTTCTGTTTCCCCAAGTTACTAAGTGCTAAGTACCTGCTACTTTTGCCAACACAAAGGGATCTTCAAATTCAACATCACATTACCATTACACCTCTTACCTCATTATTTGACATTCTCTCTAAAGTTGACCTGCTTCCCCTACCACTTCCTCCATTTTAAATTCTATTCTCATGCTCATCAATTATGAGTTGAGGGAGGAAGTTTTCTTCCCACCTGAAATAATGTAGTCACAAAGATCAAGAATATAGCCAGGGTATGGGCAAGAGTCTCCAAGCCATTTCCCTTTCCTTTCTTCCAATGATTCAGTCACAGAGGACCTAGAATGTGATAAACGGGTGTTAAGGAAAGTGTTAAGGAGTTTTCCAACAACCACACAATAATTCTAGCCAAGAAAGACTTTCACATATACTACCAGACTAATGTAGATGCAGGTACTTTCTCCTAAGGATCACATAATACTGAAGCTATGGCAATACCTTAAAAAAAAAGTGAGCACAATTATGTAAAACTCAGTGAACTGAATTACAAGCAGATAGCAATATAGCCCAAAATTTGGAACTTCTACTAGACAGTATGCCAGCAGTGAACATGAACCTTGCTTCACTGAACCAGCCTTCTCTGCCTCATTTGTCTGCTGGGGAAGAGAACAGATGGTTGATGGACTGTGAAAAGTGATACACACCAAGAAGCAAGATGGTAATGTCAAAAGCCTCAAGTTCAGTCTCTTAAAGACAGCTTACTATTCAGAAAATGGCAAAAGATGAAGCTATGCAATGAGTAGTATGCCTGTCACTAATCTCACATATGGTACTAGGAAAGAATTCCATTTTTTAAAAATAATGTGACCTTTGACATCTAGGTCATGAATTCATTTAAAGTTTATTATAGTTTGTGGTGTGAGATACTGGTCTAAACCTAAATTTCTGTCAGAATGTTTTCAAGATAATTCCTTCTCTTATACTAGGGGACATCAGCATAAATGTTTTCTCCCCTCATAACATCTTAACCTCCCATTTCCTCAGTCTCTTGAACTCCCATCTCCTCCATTCTACTTCACTTTTATGTAAGAATATTTTTCATTACATCACCTGTACATGTTCTACTTCAATAATCAAAAAATCCCAAACTTTTTTTTTTATTAGACCTGGTTCAAAATCCATCCTCAGATATTTACTAATTGTGTAACTCTGGACAAGTCACTTAACCTGTCTGCCTCAGTTTCCTCAACTGTAAAATAGCAACCACTTCATAATAGCACCTACCTCACAAGATTGCTGTGAGAACCAAATGAGAATAATATTTATAAAGCGATTAGCATAGCACCTAGCACAGAGTAGGTGTTTAATAAATACTTGATTCCTTGCTCTTCCCTCTGGCACAAGGGTACTGGTAGCGTCAAAGGAAAGGGATGTATATAGGAAATGTTATGAAGGTTAAATTGGTAGGCAATAGATTGTGACTATGGAAGGTGAGAGACAGTGAAGAATCCGAGATGAAACCTATACTGACCTCCTGGGGAGTCTAGGAGAATAATAGAGTATTTGAGAGTAATAGAGAAGTTAGGAAGGGGGGAGGGTTGTGGGGGAAAAGATAATTAGTTCAGTTTTGTGCACATTGATTTTAAGAGGTCTACGGGACATCCAGTTTGGGATGTCCCATAGGCATTTGGAAATATGGTATTATAGTGCAGGAGAAAGATTAGTGCTGGATAAGTAGATTTGAGAATCGTCAGCATGTACATGATAATTGAATCCATGGCAGCAGATGAGATCACCAAGTGAAATTGTGTGGTGGGAAAAGAGAAGTGGGTCCATGACGTTGTTATTGTTGTTGTTCATCCTTCATTCTTGAAGTGGATCGATGACATCATGAGGGTGATGTCTTGACTTGACAGTGAATTGGATTTAAATAAGGCTAAACTGTGCAAAGTCATCAGCCTCACTCTTTCCCCGTGGCAAGACAAAAATCAAGACGAATGGTCATAGCCCATGATAGATCCCCATGGAACACTCATAATTATCATTCATGACCTGAATAAAGATCCAACAGAGAAGATGGAGGAGGAGCAGTTGGACAAATAGGAAGACCCGGGAGAGGGTAATGTCCTAAAAACCTAGAGAGAAAAGAGAATCAAGGAGATGAGGGTGACCAAGAATGCCAAAGGCTACAGAAGGGATAAGGGTTTGGAAGAGGCCACTGGATTGCCAATTAAGAGATTGTTAGTAACTTTGGGCATAGCAGTTTCTGTTGAAAACAGAAGACAGTTGAAGACAGTGAGACGAAAGGAAATGGAGGCATGTATTATAGATGACCTTCTCATAGAATTTACTCACCAAAGATATGAGATCATAGGAATGGATGAGTCAAGTGAGGATTTTCTGAGGATGGGGAAGATATGGTATGTTTATAGACTGCAGGGAAGTATTTAGTAGGTAATGAGAGACTGAAGATAGGTGAGGGAGTGGTGGGGATGAGCAGTCTGCTCAAGAAGACATTATGGAATGAGATCATTGTACAAGTAGAAGAGTTTCCCTTGGCAAGGAAGGGAACCACCTCTTTATATATATGGGACAGAGGTGAATGAGGAAAGGCATCAGAGAGATGTGAATTGGGGGGGAAAGGGAGAAGAGGGAGTTCTTGGCAAATGGCCTCATTTTTTTCCCAGTGAAATATGAGCATGATTCTTGGCTGAGAGGGCAATGGAAAGAGGAGACAGAAGAGGTTTGAGGAGAGATGAAAAGCTGCTGTGGTGAGTGGGATAGCAAGTCAATTAGGGAAGTGCCAAAGGATTACCTTACTTCAGTGAGGGCCCAGTTGAGATTATTATTATACAGTGTTAAATTTGTAGTGGATCCAGTCAGCATCATTTCCTGATTTTCTTCAGCTTTGTTTGTCAGCACACAATAGGAGTGAAGGTAATAATGGTGGGAGTAATTCAGTGCTCCAGCTTGGAAGGGCAAGATCAACAATAGAATAAAAAGATAAAAGATTCAAGGGAACAGTATAGAATATAACTGGCTCACTAAAGGAAGACTGGGGTGACAGCCTGAGAAAAACCTAAGGCAGGGTTGGGGAACCTTCTAGGTTCTTGGCTGTGGCCTTTTGATTGAGTCCAAGTTTTACAGAACAAATCCTTTAATTAAGGGGATTTGTTCTGTGAGGTTTGGATTCAGTCAAAGGGCCTCACTTGAGAACTTAGAGGTTCACTACCCTTGACTAAGTGGTCAAGAGACTGAAGACTACCATGAAGAGAAGAGTTTCAGGACAGAAGACAACAAATTGTGATCAGATAAGTGGCAGATGTGGTCTACTAAAATTTATCGTATGTCTGTCTACATGTTGTCTCCCACCTTTTTCTGGCCCAGATATAATCTCCTTCAGGGAAAAAATTGTTTCTTTTTTTTATTTCTGTATTTCTAGTCCTCAGTAGAGTGCCAGATCCACAATAATCTTATTAGTTGATTGACATGTTTAGATATGCTGTACCCCTTCCAAAACCCCAACACTATGGGAATAGATGCTCTGCTCTCTTCACTCAGCACCTAGTCTACTTAGATAGAATTCCTACTCATGATTCCTTCTCAGATCCCAAGAATTCCTACTCATATTCCAAGGAAAATGGCAAATTAAGGAGGATGACCCCACAGGGCTCTGGGGGTCTCATTGTCCTTTAGGAGAATTCCACTCTGACTGGGTTAGCAATGCCCAAAAGAAAATCTCTAAAAGTGCCTTCTCTTCACTCCAAATGTGCTCCTGAACCCTTTGCTCCCATTTTTGCTGAGTAAGCAATGAACTTCCCTTTGGCAGGGATCCTTCTGTAATAGAAAGCAGCTGCCAGCCCAAGCAGGCCTCACTTGATTGGCTTCCTCTGTTGGCCATTGACCCACATCTGCTCGGCAACTCTTATCTCAAAATCCCTTTACTCCAACAGCTTTCAGCTGTTCTTCCTGCACATTACTCAGCCCCCTTCCTGACCTTCAACCCTGTTTACACTTGGACTCCTGGTCTATCCTCCTTTCCCCTCCCCCAAACCCCAACACCACACACACAGACCTCCTGTGGGATTCCCAGGCTCCAGAGAAGATTCAGAAAGAAACCTGAAGATAGAAGTCTAACCTGAGGCAATTTGGATACAGTCCAGTCTGCTGGTGTGGCAAAACTTCTGGGTAGTTTGTTGACTGCCACTTCTTTGTAGATATTTTCTCTTGGTCTCTGAAATGACCCTGGTGTTGCTTATGATTCTCTTCCACTCCATCTCCCACCCTACTTTTGGGTTGAATGATAAATATGAGCCTACATTCTAACGAATATAATTCATAGAATCACACAATGTCTTAGCTGGGAGGGATCTAAGACAGCACCTTAGTCTAACAAGTGCCTGAATGGGAATTCCTTCTATCATATCCCTGACAAGTGGCTATGCAGCTTTCATTTGAGGGGGAACCCTCTGCCTTCCAAGGAAGTTCATGTCAAGGAAAATTTTCCTTTATAATATGTTGTAGAGTCAGAATCTGTTGATGAAATTTCTCATTGGTCCTGGTTCTGTTCTTTGGGGGGGGGCATACAAAATAAATCAAATCTTTCTTTCTTGAGACAGTATCTCCAATACTTGAAGCCCCTCAATAGAAGCTGGAGCAGACAACAGATCAACTTCTGTGATATCTGAGCTGTCCTGGTTGAAGATGAAAGCCAGAAAGCAAACACATGGGAATATTCAAAATCCTTCTCCATCCACATTCACTCTCCAGAAGAAGGAAGGGATGCCAATATGTCTTTTACAGTTTCCCCAGGGCATGGAGTAGCAGGACTTTGAATCTAATGTCTTTTAGCCCTGTTCTTCCTCTCCTACTAGAGGGGAAGAGGCAAATACTGGACACTGTCTTGGCTGGTTGTCCCACCCTCAGGATATTCAGGCTTCATGTCTTTTGGACATAAATGAAAGAGCCCAGGGCTACTGGAAAAGTTATTCAACCCTCTACCCAGCCCTAAGAATCTTCTAGGACCATATTGTGAGTGAGAGCTTTGAGGCTTGTTGGGAATTTGTTGGAAGGCTGAGAGATAAAATTGTACTCTTTATGGAAATGAGGGGGGGGATAAAAAAAGGTGAGATTATGAGGAAGGCACCTAGAAACTTCATATAGTCATCTAAAATTGTGAAGACTGACTTAGGTCTGGGAATCTTGCTCTAGGGAGGGAGCTTTTCTGATCAAGGAAATCATCCAAGTGTTTACAACTTTTCAAAGGTTACTCACCAGACACATAGAGGTAGAAGATTACTAAAGATCAACTAATAACAATTTCTTTTTTAAAAAATTTAATTGTTTTTTATTTTCAGATCTGCATTCTCTGCATCCCACCTCCTTCTCCTCCCCCAACTGAGAAAGCAAGAGAAACAAAATCCCATTACAAACATGAATAGTTGAACAAAACAGATTGGCCATGTAGAAAAAATATATCTCAATCTGTATCCTGAGTTCACCTATCAGCTGGTTCGTGGGGAAGCTAGGTGGTGAAGACTGGACTGGGAATCAGAATCAGACTTGAGAAGACCTATCTTTCTGAGTTCAAATATGACCTCAGATCCATACTAGATGTGTGTGACCCTAGAACTTGACCTAACCCTGTTTGCTTCAGTTTCTTCATCTGTAAAATAAGCTGCAGAAGGAAATGGCAAACCATGTTAGTGGTTTTTTTTTTTTTCCCTGTTTGGAGGGGGGAAAGCAAGACAATTGGGGTTAAGTAACTTGCCCAAGGTCACACAGTTAAGTGTCAAGTGTCCAAGGCCAGATTTGAACTCAGGTCCTCCTGACTTCAGGGCGGGTACTTGTAAGGGTTATGGGATTTAAAGATCTCCCATGCCCCATGGACGTGCTGACATAGCAGAGCAAGAAAAAAAAAAAAGGCCGAGCTAACAGTCCTGTGGTTGGCAGTTGGCGGCAGTTGCCTTTTTTTTTTTTTTTGAGTTAGAACTCCGGCTGAGCACTGCCAGGGGCCGGAGCTGCTGGGAACACACTTCCAGGACGCTGGGTGGTTGCTGTGAGTGGGGAGAGGAGGACCTTTGCCTGAGGTAGCCTGTTCTGTTTTAAAGGCTTGAAAATGTGGGTGCTTAACTTTATCTACCTGTGCCAATGTCATAACTACTCTGATGGCTTTCACTTTCTGGTTTTGGGACTCAGTCTTTTGGTATCTTAATAAATTTTCTAGTTTATTTCCCCAAATGGCAAACCTGACATATTTTGTGATGGATAATTATATCAGCATATTTATAATCTCTATAGGCATTGTGAATATGGCATTGCTGATACATTTGGCGACGAGGATGGGATCACAAAATGTCAGGCCTCTATTTGGAAGCAGTGGGGCTTTAGAAGGAGAAATGGCTATTCCAGGTTGGGAGGATTTGCCTTATTCCTCTCTAGCCAGAGAATAGGCTAAAAGCACAGGGCCCTGTGAAAACTGGGAACCAAGGCTAAAAGAGGGAGAACCTGGAGATTTGGAAAGATGTTTGAAAGCAATACCCATAGAACCAGGCAAAGAACTGGCAGGAGTGTGCAGGAGAGGCTGGGTGCTGCTAACAAGTTATCGCCTTATGTGTAAAAGTAGGGATAAGCTGCTGAAGGAAAGAGCTAGGATGGCTAGGGAGTCAGCTGGTTTGCCTGAGGATTCTTCTGTGTCTCAGCACTCAGAAGAGCAAACTGGAGGGACCCATGTGGTCCAGGAGCAAGCTACTGTTCATGTAGCTAAAAGGAAGCAAAAAACTAGCAGAAGGAATGTGCATGCAGCTTTTGTACAGGCTGGGCAGAGTTGCCCTGACAGCTTCCAGGAGAATGTGTGTGAGGAGAATGGAACAAGGTTAGATGAGGAGTCTCCTAATGTACAAGCTCTCCCCATACCAAGAAGAAGGCAGGAGAACCACTGAGGCAAAACAGAGTCCAGGGAGATAATTGAGGATTTCACTCAACAGGAGATCACTGATATATTGAGTAGATTTACTCAAAGAATGGGGGAGTCTTTAGTGTCTTGGATAGTAAGAATCACTGATGAAGGCGCCGGAGGAATAACACTGGACAATGAGGACTGTTTAAAATTCATAAGTATCAGTCAGAATCCTTTTGTACACCAGGCTTTTAGGGATCACCATATGCAAGGAGGAAATAACAAAACGAGTCTTCTAGCTTTAGCTGCAGAAGGTTGCAAAAAGCAATATCCAACTGAATCTATGTGGCCTAGGGGAGACAGACCCTGGTACTCACTTAGAGACTGTATGAGAAAACTAAAGGAGGAGGTAATGAAAACTGCTATCCTGATTGGAGATGCAAA